>NW_027362829.1:6935000-7402413 GCF_046119375.1 Phyllobates terribilis
ACTGCCAGAGTCCCTTTAATGGTAACTTGTCACCTTGAAAAACGCTATTTATCTGCAGATAAAAGGGTAATCTGCAGGTAAATAGGGTGTAAAGCCTGGTTAGACGGCTTATTGGAAAAGCATTGGCTACACAGAGAAAATTACATTTTATTCTCCCTGCCGCCACTCGCTTCCTGTTATTGGGTCGGTGCAAGGAGGGAGACATTACAGTCACCACGAACTACAAAGTGAGGGTGCTGCAATAACGTCCGGCACCTTGATTGTGACATCTTCTATGGAGCCCAACCTCAGGCTGAGCTTCATTGAATGACTAACATGGCAGCAACACCTGGCAACTAGTGCTGAGTGAGTGTGGTCGGATAAGGTGTGATCCCAGCATGTTCAGGTGTTATCTCAGTATCTTGTAGTGCTCTGCTAATATGCTCGAGTCCCCGGGGTAGCATGTTTTGCGGCAGTAGACAGACGCAACACATGCAGGAATTGCCTGTTTGTTAGGTAATCCCTGCATGTGTTGCTTCTGTCTACCGCCGCAAAACATGCTACCCCGGGGACTCGAGCATATTAGCAGAGCACTACAAGATACTCAGATAACACCTGAGCATGCTGGGATCACACCTTATCCAACCACACTCACTCAGCACTAGTTGCCAGGTGTTGCTGCCATGTTAGTCATTCAATAACGCTCAGCCTGAGGTTGGGCTCCATGGAAGTGTCACAATTAAGGTGCCTGACGTTATTGCAGCACTTTGTAGCTCGCGGTGACTGTCTTGTCTCTTATCCGACCACGCGCACTCAGCACTACTGGCAACCCATCAGCAACCTGCAACTGCGTCACAGGGGGCTGAAGGGAACAGGTGACTGCATGCACCGGCCATTGTGCTATCTAAATGCCGCTGTCAGTGATTGACAAGGGCACTTAAATACTCAAAACAGCAGCAATCAAGGCGAGCTCTGATCACTGCTGTTACAGGCAGACGCCGGCTATGTAACACAGCCGACATCTGCCCAGTATGGAGCAGGCTCAGCTCCTGAACCCGTGTCCATACAAGCACATCCCTATGGTGACAGTTTTGTCAGGGTTAGCATATTTCACTTGTCTGTTCCTAAATGTGGAAAGACAAATGGAATTCCCTAACACATGTGAGTGAGTCCTAACAGATTTAGTAAAGGTGCCTCAAGCATATGAATGTTATTACACACCACAATGCACAGTTACATACACGCATCTTACAAAAATACATATTATTCCAGATACGCAGACGCGCACAAACACGCAGACGAGCACAAACACATCAGTACACGAATACATCATCTGAACCACCATCAATTGTAATGTCAGGTCAGACCCATATATCTTTGTATCGCATAAACCTACAACTCCCAGTATGTAATTAACAATAGAGATACTGGGAGTTATCAGTCATCATCAGACTGCAGACCATACAGGAACCACATTACTGATGAGACACAGGCAGGATCACAAATGAACATTTACATGCAGGTATCTTACCTGAGACGGCTTCTCTGATTAGAGTCGTTCTCTTTCTGTTCTTCCTCTTGTCCAGACTCCATGATGAGTTCCACAGCTCGTCTCTGCAGACTTCCATCTTCTCCGGTCTTCTGCAGCACATCCCCACATGATGCCCTTAAAGATAGCAGTGTCATTATGATGCTCCTGAATAAAAATATCTACACTGAGCCCCTAAATAAACCTAACTCTTACAATGCTCCCTGCACAAAATATGACATACACTCTACCACTCTTATGGTACATGCTCTCCACACTGTCCTCTCCTTACCATACTGGGCCCCCTCTTCACACTGTCCTCTCACACTGTGTCCCCCCTATACTACCCAGTCTCTATACTGTGCCCCTTCATCACACTCCACCTCCTCAGCATACTGTTACCTCCTTTCTGTGCCCTCACACTGTTTCCCCCATACTGCCGCATCTCTATACCTTCCCCCTCACTACCTAGTCTCTGTGCTGTGTCACATCACACTTTTCTCTCTCCATACTGTCTCCTCACACTATTCCCCCACTCTCCATACTGTTTCCTTATACATCCCCCTTCCCCATTCTGTTCCTGCACTCATTCCCACCCCTCTAGTTCACCATACCGTTTCTTCACACATCTCCCCATTTTGTCTCCTAAAATTTCTCTCCCCAAATATAATAAATCATCGGAAGACCACACAGACATGCAGAAGCGCGCTTACACACACGAAAACAAGCGCACACAGACACATACTAAGGGCTCTTTCACACGTCAGTACATGCGGTGACAGTTTCCTCATGTACCACAGACACTGGTACACGTAGACCCATTCAAATGAATGTGCACACGTCAGTGTGTTTCCACTTTCCACAGACCATGTGGTGTCCATGGGCAAAACACGCTGACATGTCTGTTTTTTACCTGCTGCACAGGCCGCAAAACGTCCCGCACACTGATGACAGTTAGTGCTCTTCCCAAGCACTGGGTGCTGAGCGCTGCCCTCATCATAGATCCCTGCTGGCGCTGCGATCAGCAGCAGCAGGGTCAATGATGAGAGTAGTAGTCTACTCCAGCAGTGTCCAACTGTAAAAATAGGAATAAAATAAAAAAAATCCTTATACTCACCTCTCCTAAGAGTCACCCGCTGTAATCCGTGCGAGCACTCACGCCGAGGAGAATGACTCCTGCAGCGAGTGGACCCCGGAGCTGCGCTCAACAAGCGGTGCCTTGTCAATCACTGAGTGCAGCTCCGAGGCCCGCTCGCTGCAGAAGTCATTCTCTTCGGCGTGAGCGCTCGCACAGATTACAGCGGGTGACACTTAGGAGAGGTGAGTACAAGGATTTTTTAATTTTATTCCTATTTTTACAGTTGGACACGGCGGGAGTTGACTACTACTCTCATCATTGACCCTGCTGCTGCTGATCGCAGTGCCGGCAGGGATCCATGATGAGGGCAAGCGCTCAGCACCCGGCTCTTGGGAACAGCGTTAACTGTACACTGATTCCCAAGCACTGGTATGTGTCACACGGATGACACACAGGTGGACACATATCTCCAGTCCCGTAAATATCAGGACATGTGAAAGAGCCCTAATATACACACGCAGATACACATACCCACAGAAATGGGGACACGTACACACGCAGGCAAGCACACACAGAAATGCACACGCAATCATGCACAGACACACTCAGACAATCACACACAAAAATGCAGACAAGCAGGGAAGCACGCACAAACGTGTGAAGACACATATACACGTAGGCATGCAGGCACTCAAATACATACACATGCTGGCATATACACACGCAGGCATATACACACACACATGCAGGCATATACACACACACACATGCAGGCATACATACACACACACACAAGCAGGCATATACACACACACACACACACATATGCAGGCATATACACACACACACATGCAGGCATACACAAACACACATACATGCAGGCATATACACACACACACACATGCAGGCATATACACACACACACATGCAGGCATACATACACACACACAAGCAGGCATATACACACACACACACATGCAGGCATACACACACACACACATGCAGGCATATACACACATGCAGGTATATATACACACACACATGCAGGCATACATACACACACACACACATAGACACACACACACACATACATACACACACACATATACACGCACACATACATACACACACACATACACACACACACACACATACATACACACACACATATACACGCACACACACACACACCTGCCCACAAACACACACACACACCTGCCCACACACACACACACATATACACACACACACCTGCCCACAAACACACACACACACACCTGCCCACACACACACACCTGCCCACACACAAACACACCTACACACACACACCTGCCCACACAGACACCTGCCCACAAACACACACACACCTGCCCACACACACACCTGCCCACACACACACACACACCTGCCCACACACACATACACCTGCCCACGCACAAACACACCTGCCCACACACACACACACACACCTGCCCACACACAAACACACCTGCCCACACATACACACATATACACACACACACCTGCCCACACACACACACACACACACACCTGCCCACACAGACAGCTGCCCACAAACACACACACACCTGCCCACACACACATATGCCCGCCCACACACACACTCACCATCCCCCGGCTCCATTCCTCCTGCCTGCTCTGTCTCTTTTCCGGTGCAGCACTGCAGGCCGGGGCGCACTGCGTGACGTCACAGCTAGGAGACACAGCCGCGCACAGGGCCATGTCTCCTAGCAGTGACGCGGCCGGGCCAGCACAGGGAAGTTAACTGCTGCAGTGCTGGCCCGGCCGATGAAGAAGTAGCGGCGGCCGCTGCTGGGGGAGTGGTCCGGGCCCCCCCCTCCCGCCACTGCTACCGCTATGTGCCGCGGCGGCCCGCACATATAATGAGGGCAATCCGGCATTAGACACCCCGCCTGGAGCCGCGGGCCCCCTGCCGGCTCGGGGCCCCGGGCGGTCACCCGGATTGCCCTCATTATAATCCGCCTATGTATCCATGCCCTGTTTCATCTCTATAGAAAGGCAAAATCATGATAGAAAACATGACCATGATATTTCCCGCCCGAGACCTCCATGGGCGAAGATATCCTGAAAGTTGGGGATCTCATAAACTTCTAAAAGATCTAGCACACCTATGACAAGTCCTCATATGAGCTCACCAATAGAAGGTATGTGGGTGTAACCGTGATCTTATTAAATCAGAGCTTGGATTTTGGTCATTGGTCAGTCCTGGAAGGTACAGCTTGCTGTAGTTGTATCTGTTTTCCTAAGGAGTTCTTCTAAGGAGTGCTTCCTTGCGCTAAGCTCTGAGCTATTTCTCTGACACAGGTTTAGCACTTTTCTTTTATTATCTTTTTGATTTTATGTTAATGTATATATCATATTGTTTGTATCATCTTTGTGTATTTTTTATACACACTGCCTACTTTTCAAGATTAGATCACTTGTTTTTATTCTGTTATTCCCACACCCTATCATTTCTTTACTTAGAAAATTGGGCGTGAGGAACGATCAACACGCCCATATGATGGGGCGGTCGAGCATGTAAATTGTAACTCCCTACATGTATTTCTATAGCAGGACTAAGAACGTTTGGCGTTCGAAACGTGTAGGTTTCACAGAGGTCTCCACCTTTATTTATTTTATTTTTGCAATGTGTATATCTTTTTAATGGATTAACAATAAAATCATAATTTTATCTGCAATTGGATCTGGAAGCTGGCGCATCACAATGTCGGTGGATATGCACCTTCTCTTTTTGGTTGAGGAGAAGGTGACTCCTACAGGGTGAGATAGAAAAATGCAATGAGCCTAAGAACTAACAGGCAGGTAATTGCTTATTACGTGCTTGTTCTACCCTGTGGTGGCTCAGATTGCTCCTGGACCGCTCCTAACAGCGATTCTGCTGCTTCACGTCAACAGAACAGCTCTTCCTCTTCCCGACTGCTCTGTCAAAGAGGCGTGACTGCCAACTTTATGCAGTTAGGCAGCAGGGAGCCAGCTGTCAATCAGCATGACACCGGCAGTCACACCCCATCAACAGATCAGAGCGGGAGCTGAAAAATCACTGTCAGGAGCGCTCCATGACCACTCTGAACCAGCAAATATCGGCGCCTGGCACAACAGGCACATAGTTAGCAAATACTTGCCTGTTAGTTCTTAGGTCCATGGTAAAAAAAAAAAAAAAAAAAAGTCCCGGACAACCCCTTTTAATATTAAGGAGCAGGAATTCTCCGCATGATGCTATAATCAAGAAAACATGAAATTCTCTCCTGCCCAGTCAGTCTGCCCGATCTGTTACACCATGATTACCAAAACCTCGACTCATTCCACTGCCCACTTGTATTACCACTTACCCGGCTCTGCTTGGCCCCTGTTACCAGGCCATTGGCTTGTCTGACTGCAAGTGCACACTTCTGAACCGGGAGTCCCTGTGGATTTTCACATCCCCTCAATTTGACATAATGAATTTCAGTGACACAGAGGATTGTTCGGCTAGACCAGGGGACTCAAACTCGGCTGGGTATATGGGCCGCACATGGAAAAAATTTGAATTTTGGGGCCGCATTCTTTGTTCAATGTTACATTTTTAGTGATACCATTTTTTTTGTATACACCTTTTGAACATTTTTGCCGTGTTTATTTTTTTATGGCTTGGGTCGTTATGGATGTGGCGATAATAAACATGCACTTTTTTGTGTTTACTTTAGTTTACATATAAAACAGCATTTTTAGTGCCCAATATTTTTTCATGCTTTATTTTATTTTTTATTTTTTTTACAATTTTATTTCCCCCAATTGGCCACATACAGTAATATTGTCTTACAATTAGCATCATATAGTAATAATGGAAAACATCTTGTAGTAATGTTCCCCATCCAAGTCCCCATCTTGTACTAATGTGCCCCATCCAGGTCCCCATCCTGTGGCAACGTTCCCCATCCTGACGCCCATCTTGTACTAATGTGCCTCATCCAGGTCCCCATCCTGTGGCTATGTGCCCCATCCAGGTCCCCATCCTGTGGCAATGTTCCCCATCCAGGTCCCCATCTTGTGGCTCTGGTCCCCATCTTGTGGCTCTGTGCCCCATCTAGGTCCCCATCTTGTGGCTCTGTGCCCCATCCAGGTCCCCATCCTGTGGCAACGTTCCCCATCCTGGCGCCCATCTTGTACTAATGTGCCTCATCCAGGTCCCCATCCTGTGGCAATGTTCCCCATCCAGGTCCCCATCTTGTGGCTATGTGCCCCATCCAGGTCCCCATCTTGTGGCTATGTGCCCCATCCAGGTCCCCATCTTGTGGCTATGTGCCCCATCCAGGTCCCCATCTTGTGGCTCTGGTCCCCATCTTGTGGCTCTGTGCCCCATCCAGGTCCCCATCTTGAGGCTATGTGCCCCATCCAGGTCCACATCTTGAGGCTCTGTGCCCCATCCAGGTCCCCGTCCTGTGGCTATGTGCCCCATCCATGTTCCCGTCCTGTGGCTATGTGCCCCATCCAGGTCCCCGTCCTGTGGCTATGTGCCCCATCCAGGTCCCCTCTTGTGGCTATGTGCCTCATCCAGGTCCCCATCTTGTGGCTATGTGCCCCATCCAGGTCCCCTCTTGTGGCTATGTGCCCCATCCAGGTCCCCGTCCTGTGGCTATGTGCCCCATCCAGGTCCCCGTCCTGTGGCTATGTGCCCCATCCAGGTCCCCTCTTGTGACTATGTGCCTCATCCAGGTCCCCATCTTGTGGCTATGTGCCCCATCCAGGTCCCCTCTTGTGGCTATGTGCCCCATCCAGGTCCCCGTCCTGTGGCTATGTGCCTCATCCAGGTCCCCATCCTGTGGCTATGTGCCTCATCCAGGTCCCCATCCTGTGGCTATGTGCCCCATCCAGGTCCCCTCTTGTGGCTATGTGCCCCATCCAGGTCCCCGTCCTGTGGCTATGTGCCCCATCCAGGTCCCCATCTTGTGGCTATGTGCCCCATCCAGGTCCCCTCTTGTGGCTATGTGCCCCCTGTGCTGTTCTTCACACACATAAAATAGAAAAAAAAAAAGATGATTCTCACCTGTCCTCCGTTCCCTCGGCGGCCTTCCTGCAGATGTGGCCCGCAGGCACCACAGAGTCAGACCCCTTGACGATCCCGACCTGGTCCAGGAGGAGCCGCCGACAGCAGCGCTGCATTGCCGCACAGAGACCGTCTCCCAGCACTGCATTTCCAATGTCAGCCGCCGGCCAATCAGAGGCCAGCAGCTGACATCTGCATATGGCAATGACGTCATACTCGCTGCGCCGACACGCAGATGTCAGCTGCTGGCCTCTGATTGGCCGGCGGCTGACATTGGAAATGCAGTGCTGGGAAACAGTCTCTGTGTGGCAATTCAGCGCTGCTGTCGGCGGCTCCTCCTGGACCAGGTCGGGATCGTCAAGGGGTCTGTGCCTGCGGGCCGCATAAAGCCGCCTCAGGGGCCGCATGCGGCCCGCGGGCCGCGTGTTTGAGACCCCTGGGCTAGACTGAACAAACTAGCATCTATTTTTGATAATAAACCATCAGTGGTGACAACAGAACCGGATGAATTTAAAGATCTCATGTTCCAGATGGAAAACAAAGTGACCAGAGAACTTAAAGTTTGGTGGGATCTCACAACCTTGGACACATATATAAAAAAGGAAATGATCCCTAGAGGTCTGCGTTTAAAAAAAAAGTCGCCATCACTATATACAATGACGGTTTTCAAGAAGATCAGAATGCGATTCTTAGTCAATGTTCACTGAATCTTATGCACCTCATAATCAAACATGAGGAACTGGAACTGACTTAAATTAAATTGGATATTAAAAATAAACAATCGTCTTTGGGGAAATATGTGCAACTAAAAGAATTTAATATTTGTAATGACAAACTGAAATCTAATTTGGCCAAGTTGGAGAACACCATTATGGATATAAAAAGATCCAAGTTCAAAAGGGACAGTGAGGACTATGCACAGAACAAGATTTATAGTTGGAATAAACAATTACCATCCATCTTAAAAAAACGCTCCCACAAACGTTTTCAGAGATCTGGAAGAGGGAGTTTTAAGGAGCATGATGATGTTACGGATAATTCTTTTGCTGCCATCTCTGATGATTACTCATATTCATCTATGAGTTCAATGGGAGAAATGCAACAATTGTATTTTATCAAAAATAAATTATCTAGTGCTGGTGGAGCGATTACAAAAAACGGAGGAAGAGGGCGTGGCGCCCCTGAGGGTTCGGTCGCCACAGGGGGGTACTGCATCTTGTGAAAGAGGTGTGGTATCTCCTCTCCCAGGTTAGGATGGAGCACCTGTCAGGACCCCACCTCATCACTCAACACTACACACTCCTGTCCTATGGGGGGCTAGTATGCACTAGGGTGCTGCCCCAGCAGGATAATGGAGATGAGGGAACCAAAGATAGGGGAAACCATGTAGTGGGTGAGGGTGGAGGACGCACTTTTAGGTTACACTTGTAGATACAGTCCATATTTAACAGCCAGCCATCTTAAGTTCAAGGTTGTTTGATTGTGGTCTTCACAGCTGGCAGTGGCCTTGTGTAGGAGCCTGCAGCGTGCTGGAGATGCACGGTCCTCGTGCTCTGGCCTTGAGACGAGGAGCAGGATAGAGTTAACGGAGGTCTCTACCCGGTCAAGGTCCCTGCTTAAGAAGGCCTGGAGGGGAGCTGAGGAGGAGAGCTCCGCAGGCAAAAGGATCCCAGGGAATACGGATGGAGCGGCATACGCCACCTGTACTCTCCATTCTGGCCTAGTCAGAGGGACTCCTGCTGCAAGAGGGGTACCAGCCCCCGATATCTGACTTTGTTACTTCACGTCTCAGTCGGAAAAGCCCGGAGGCTAAGTGGTTCCCACCGGGTAACAGACGGAGCGGAGTCGCCACCCGTGCCCTTGTTCTGTGTATAGCCAGAGGGAGACCCAGCCTTGCAACACGCACTGCACACGGACAGGAGAGGCCCAAGGGGGAGATTTCTAGGAACACGCTGGTGCTGGGGGTCCTGATAGACGCACCTGAACTACCGGGGTGTGCCGAACCCCCTTCTCTGGTGGCCACAGCACGCCATGAGGAGCAAGGAGAAGCCTTGCAGCTGACCTCTAACAACGTGAGTAAAGCTTGGAAGACTACATCCATTGCCTCCGATCCATTATTGCAGCGCGACACCACACCGCACCACTGTACCTACTACGACTCCCCTCATCCTCCTTTTTCCTCTGCCCTGAGGCCCTGCTCCGCCTGTGGGGAGTAGTACTACCATCGGCTGCCACAACATCCCCCCTCAGAGGACTGCAGCAGCGCTGGTGGCGCATCACCAGACACCACAGGTGGTGTAGTCGTTTATCCACTCATAATTGCCACTCATCAACTGGCCCCTATTTTTAATGTGTGCGCCCTGGGCACGGACCGGGCCGAGGCCGCGACTGCATCCCCATTCTACCAACTGGGCCCGCCGTCCGAGTACACCCCTTTCCCAGGGAGGGTTAGGCGCTACTGAAACAGCTAGTGGCGGGTCACACAAGGGCGGGACGTAAGCGTAAATGCAAACAAGTACCCGACACAGAGCAAAAAACGCCATTATTAGAGTCACCTGTTTGGAATCTCTCTAGCTACATCTTATCTGAGAGTCAAATTTCTCTCCTGGCTAAAGGCCTGAGCTTTTCACCTTCTAACGAATTCGACATTTTCAGAACAATTCTGGATGTTAACAAACTAGCACGTAACCTCACCATCCGATGTCATTTTATGGACATGAAAAATCCACAGAATACAGCTTCAGAAGAAGTTTCTCCTAGGACAAGCCAGGATTCCATGTTATTATTCACAGAACAACAGTCTTTATTACAAATGAAACAATTCGAGACGGAATCTTTAATTCCAAATGTAAATTTAAATGACGACTTTCGGGCTGGTAATCCTTTCTTTTACCCACTTCAGTCCAGACCATTGGTTCTGGATCAGTTCCAGGACTTAATTGAAAAAGAACTAGTGGAATTAAAGAATGAATTATCTTCTACTAATCATTTGGACTCTAATCTGACATATAGAGAAAAAGACGCTCTGAAAAAATTAAAGGATAATTCAGACATACTAGTCCGCTCAGCGGATAAAGGTGGCACTATAGTACTGAATGCAGGATTGTATAAAAAATTGAATTTGATGGATTTAGAAAATAGGGATGTTTATTTGGAGTTAGCTAGAGATCCTACTGTTGAGTTTAATGCTGCTATGTATAATCTATTAAACGAAGGTTTGCACTGAGGGGCCCTAAAAAAAAAATTAATGGAATATTTATACGTAGATCACCCAATTGTTCCAGTTTACCATTCGCCTCCAAAAATACATAAAAATATTTTTCCACTACCTTTAACCCCTTTACTACCCAAGGTGGTTTGCACATTAATGACCAGGCCAATTTTTACAATTCTGACCACTGTCACTTTATGAGGTAATTACTCTGGAACGCTTCAACGGATCCCCCTGATTCTGAGATTGTTTTTTCGTGGCATATTGTACTTCATGATTGTGGTAAAATTTCTCCGATATTACTTGCATTTATTGGTGACAAAAACTGAAATTTGGCGAAAATTTTTGAAAATGTAGCAATTTTCAAAATTTGAATTTTTATGCCCTTAAATCAGAGAGATATGTCACACAAAATAGTTAATAAATAACATTTACCACATATCTACTTTACATCAGCACAATTTTGGAACCAAATTTTTTTTCTATTAGAGAGCTATAAGGGTTAAAAGTTGACCAGAGATTTCTCATTTTTCCAACAAAATTTACAAAACCATTTTTTTAGGGACCACATCACATTTGAAGTCACTTTGAGGGGTCTTTATGACAGAAAATACCCAAAAGTAACACCACTCTAAAATCTGCACCCCTAAGGTGCTCAAAACCACATTCAAAAAATGTATAACCCTTCAAGTGCTTCACAGAAATTTTTGGAATGTGGAAGAAAAAAATTAACATTTAACTTTTTTCACAAAAATGTTACTTTAGACCCAATTTTTTTTATTTTCACAGGGTTAACAGGAAAAAATGGACACCAAAATTTGTTGTTCAATTTCCCCTGACCACACAGATACCCCATATGTGGGGAAAAAACACTGTTTAGGCGTACGGCAGGGTTCGGAAGGAAAGGAGTGCCATTTGACTTTTTGAAAGTAAAATTTGCTTGAATAATTAGCGGACGCCATGTTGTGTTTGGGGAGCCCCTGATGTGCCTAAACAGTGGAAACCCCCCACAAGTGACACTATTTTGGAAACTAGACCCCTCAGAGAATCTTTACAGAAGTTTAAACATGGAGCCATGAAATAAATAATCAAACTTTTCCCACAAAAATTATGTTTTAGCCCCAATTTTTTTATTTTCACAAGGGTAAAAGGAGAAAATGGACCCCAAAAACGTTTTGCAATTTCTCCTGAGTACGCCAATACCCTATATGTGGGGAAAATACAGTGTTTGGGTGCACGGCAGAGTTCAGAAGGGAAGGAGCACTGTGTGACTTTTTGAACGCAAAATTGGCTGGAATTGAGGGCGGACGCCATGTCACGTTTGAAGAGCCCCTGATGTGCCTAAATAGTTGAAACCCCCCACAAGTGACCCCATTTTGGAAACTACACCCCTCAAGGATTTTATCAAGGGGTATAATGAACATTTTGAACCCGGTACGACACATAATTTGATAACATTAGGTCATCGTATTGAATAAGTTGTCATTAGTCTTGAGCACAAGTGCTCGCTACTTGAGTTTGCATCGTGTACTCGGGTATGCACCATGTATCGCACGTGCTCGAGTGACATGCTCGAGTCCTGCCCACATGTTTCACGGTTATTAGACACCCAAAACAAACATGCAGGGATTGCTGGTGCATGGCAGGCAATCCCTGCACGTTTTTTTTGACTGTGAAGCATATGGGGCAGAGATTCGAGCACCCGCGATACTCAATGCATACCCGAGCACCCGATGCAAACGCAAGTAGCGAGCACTTGTGCTCAACACTAGTCGCCATATCGTCATCTTTTTTTTTTTTTGCTTTTGAAAAAAATCCCAACCCTAGCACAACCCTAACCCTAGAGTTTATTTTTTACACCGTTCCTTGTGCAGTATAAGTGATTAGACGACTTTATTCTTTGGGTCGGTGCGATTACAGCGATACCAGAATCCTATCGGGTTTTTATGATTGACAGCTGTCTCACACTAAAAGACGCATTTTTTTGCAAAATCTAGTTTTTGCATCGCCATATTTTGAGAGCTATAATTTTTCCAGATTTTGGCCGACAGAGTCATTTGACAACTTGTTTTTTGCGGGATGAGTTGACGTTTTTATTGGTACCATTTTCAGGCACGTGACATTTTTTGATCGCTTTCTATTCCGATTTTTGGGAGGCGGAATAAGCAAAAACCAACAATTCAGAAATAGTTTTTTTTAATTTTTTTATGCTGTTCCGCGTGTGGTAAAATTGATGAGGTTGCTTTATTCTTTGGGTCTGTACGTTTACAGCGGTACCACGTTTATATTTTTTTTATGTTTTGGCGCTTCTACACAATAAAAGCTATTTTCTAGAAAAAATTATTTTTTTGCATCACTTTATTCTGAGAGCTATAACTTTTTTATTTTTCAGCTGATGGAGCTGTATGGTGGCTTGTTTTTTGTGGAACAAGATGACATTTTCAGTGGTACCATTTTATTTATATTCATCTTTTTGATCGCGTTTAATTCCATTTTTGTTTGGCGGTATGAAGATAAAGCATCTTTTTTTGCTTTGTTTTTTATTTTAATTTTTTACCGTGTTCACTAAAGGAGTTAACTTGTGAGACAGTTTTATAGGTCAGGTCGTTCCGGACGTGGCGATACCAAATATGTGTACTTTTATTGTTGGATTTTTTTTTTTTTTTTACATTTTTTTACCACTTTTTTTTACTTTTATACTTTGTCCCACTATGGGACTTTCACTTTTTATACTCTCATCGCCTGTATAACATAGGGATGGAGCACCATCCCTGTGCTATACAGGCTGTCAGCGCTGTAGATGCAGAAGATACTTTGGTCATGCACTGTGCATGATCAAAGTATCTCTCTGGTGACCCGGATGTTGTCATGACGACATTTGGGCTACCTTGACAACCACGGAACCCAGCCTCAGACAGCGCGCGACGGCGGGGAAGAGGTGAGTATGCAGTACTTACCTCCGCAATGCTGTGATCGACTTCGATCGCAGAATTGCGGGGGTTAATGTGCCGGGAGCCGTGCGTGTCCGCTCCCAGCACATAGCAAAAATCAGCTCACACCCGGCGGCGATCGCGCCCGCACAGCCTGTGTGTGGCCGAAATCAACAGGGCGTACTAATACGTATCTGGCTCTTAAAGCCCAGCCCTGGGCTGTAAAGGGGTTAAGACCCATAGTGGTGGGGATTGGTTCCCATGGTGAAAAATTAAGTGCCTGGATGGATTTTTACCTACAGCCTCTGGTTCAGGAAACTCCGAGTTACATTAGGGATTCAAAATTCATAGTGACCATTTTTGATAAATTTGAATGGCCAAAAAACTTTGGATGATTGTCCTGTGATGTGGTGGCATTATACCCCCTCAATTCCACACCATATTGCTTTAGCATGTTTAACCTACCACCTTGACACATACAGTTCGTACACTATAGAAATAAAATAATTTCTGGTCATAGCAGTACAGTTCCTCTTAGAGCGTAATTATTTTAGCTTTGATAAAAGTTTTTTTTTACAGAAAAGAGGAGTCAGCATGGGCAGTAAATTTTCTCCTTCGCTAGCGAACATAGTGATGTGTAGGTGGGGGGAGCTTTTCATTTACCATAATGATAACACATATAGTGGACACATTGTGTGGTACGGTAGATTTATTGATGACCTCCTCCTGGTGTGGGGGGGCACACAGGAGGAGGTGGTACAATTTGTACAGTACGTCAACTGCAATAATTTTAATCTTAAATTCACTTAGTTCTACCATTCATCCAAAATTACTTTTTTGGATCTCGAACTTGAGGCTACCAAGGAGAAAGAATTGGTCAAAATTAATCCCCACAGAAAATCTACAGCCTCAAATTCTATTCTATCAGCTAAATGTTGTCATCCGCCACATATTAAGAGAAATATCCCTTACGGTGAGCTAATACGAACAATGCGAAATTGTTCAGATAACATCACTTTTCAGAAGGAATCAGAAAAAATTTGTAACAGACTATCCAATAGGTGCTATCCCGAGTGGTCTTTAAGAAAAGCGAGTAGAATTGTCTCCAATATAAATCGGAAAGATATACTCCGAAATAAACAGGACAGGCCGGAGTACAGCCGCCCCCTCCCCCGCAGGCTTGGACGCAGGCCTCCATGACAATAGGTTGGAGGGAGTGGCTAAGGCTTTTAGCATTGGGAGGGGTTTAATGGGGGGTTTAAGTGCCATGGAGAGGAGGGGAGTCACATTTTCCCGCTCACAAGGGTGGTGAGTTGTCTCCCCCACATCGTGCTGCGTACCTCATGGCGTCCATGGCGCAGCTGTTTGAGTCCCTAAGGGCGGCTGCAGAGTCGCACCCTGCGGGCTGGCTGGAAGAGCAGATTGCGGCGATCGTTGGAAGGGGAGCGGGGACGGTGGCTGTGTCAGCGCAGCCTGAGCAGCGTTCCCGTCGGGCGCGGCCTCCTGCCAGGCTGTCGCCTGATTTAGCTCCCCAGACACAGCGCAGGCGCAGGAGCCCCTCCGGGGACCCTCCAGGCAGGGTGCCGGTAAGGAAGCGCAGCAGCAGGCCCCGGTCTGGGAGGAATCCGCTTGCCAGCACGTGTCATGCGGCGGTTAGTAGGCCGCAGCCTGCGCTCGGGCAGGGGCCTACACGCGCCAGTCCTCGCAACACCAGTGACGTCACGGGGGGTCGCATCGGCGATGCTCCGGTCGGGCGGCCCGCCTCCTCAGACACAGTAGACGGCAGGATTACCCACGATGGGCAGCAATCGGGCGGTGATAACAGGCAAGTGTTGTTACCGGTCCTTACAGATGGTCGCTGGACAGCGTTAAATTCAGGACCGGATGCCAATACACAGACCTTGCGGGCAGTGGGCAGAGCGGACAGGGGGTCGGGTGATATTAATATGTCCCCACATACACAACCCTTTGGTCCTTCTTCAACTCCAGCGCATGTCAGTAACTTTCGGCCTTACAGGGCTGCGTCGGCGGGATCCAGTGCATCGGTGGTGCTCGGGCCTCAAGAGATAGAGGGTCCAACGGGAAGAATCGGAAGTCGGGATGGACGGCTGGAGTCGGGAATATCGGCTGGGGGGACCACAGCTCCTCCGCAGCCCGGTGAGTTGGGTTCTATCTCTTGTTCGTTATCCCAGAATTTTGTATCCCCAGTTTTAAGTGCTAATCAGGGGTCAGTGGCTGGGGGTACAAGTCAGGAACAGGTTGGGGAGAGTGTGAGTGAGGTTTTAGCAAATGTGAGGGAGTTATTGTTGCATTTGGAAAGGGGTAGTAGTGCTGTTTTGGGCCATTTAGCCGCATGGGTGAGCCCGCAATGGGGAGGGCTGAACAGCTTAGGTAATAGATTTGGGGGCGCGAGCCAATTGCCTGAGCCCGTTTCGGTGTCAGTCCAGACAGAGAAAGAAAAAGAGTGTAGAATTCATTTGGATGATAGGTCTCACGGCGAGGTTTTCGTGTGTTTTGAGGGTCCGTTGGGTGCACACCTCAAGAAGGAGGTGAGGGAAAAAATTTGGAAAGATGAATACGTCTAAATTTTTTCTCTTTTGCCTCTGGTGAAATTTAACCTGGAAAAAAGTAAGAAGGATGATAGTAAGAAGGAGGAGGAGGAAAAGAAAAGATGGCGCTTAATCCTGCAGACTTTTACTAATTGGCTGCAGGCATTCGCCATTTTGGCGAGCGTAATAGGTGAAAAAGCACCGGAGAATTGCTCTCCCTTGTTTTGCTATATGGATGCTATTGGGGAGGCTCACAGAACTTATGGGGGACAAGCATGGCTTCGTTATGACGAGCAGTTTCGTCAGAGGAAAGCTATTCGTCCTGCCATAAGATGGGATCAGAAGGACATTGGCCTTTGGTTACGGGTGATGGCTCCTTCTAGATTAGGGCATTCCTTTCATGGAGGTGCCGGTTTTACCGGCCATTCCGGGGGTTAATCAAGTACGCAGGGGAGCGGAGGCACATAGTTACATAGTTACATATAGTTTATAAGGCCGAAAAAAGACAAGCGTCCATCCAGTTCAGCCTATTGCTTGTGCACTGCAGCTATTCCGCAGCGTTGATCCAGGGGAAGGCCAAAAAAACCCATGCGGTATAGGCCAATTTACATCATTGAGGAAAAATTCACTTTCCGACACCAATCTGGCAGTCAGATTAAATCCCTGGATTAATTAACTAAGCATAAGATGTAATTTTATTGTTCTTAAGAAAGGCGTCCAGGCTAGAGATGAGCGTTGTTCTACTCGAACTGTTCGCCAATCTCAAATTCGAGCTGTTTTGGGCGCTGTTCGAGCCGTTCGGCGAACACGAACGATTTGAGAAAAATTCGGCTGTTCGAGGTTATGTTCGATAACTGTTCGTGCACCAAAATCATAACTGGATTTTTTCTCAGTAATGATGAAAATTAATGTTAATACGCAGTTTGAGTGTACAGCGGGGTGGGGGGAGGGGCAGGGGATGGATCTCTGCAGGAATAATGAAGATCTCCATTTTTTTTCTCTTTCCCGCATTTACAGTGGGGAGGTGCAATCTGTCAGCCTATTAGCAGCGCACACACGGAGCGAAGTGCTTTTTTCACACAAGCAAGGGCATGTGTCATTGGCAGTGTATGTCACATGTCCTTGACCTATAAGACCAAGCCATTTTCCCCGTCGCCACCATTTTCTCACTGCTGCAGCTGCGTGTTAGACGGCACCGCTGTTGCTGTGTGCGCTATACCTTGTTAATTTCAAGCCAATTTTCGCACAAATCTACAGATAGCTTGGGAGTAGGGAATAGTTCTGATTGCAGTCCTTTTAAGGACTAGGTTACAGCATTTCCTACGACTTTTATCAGGCAGGTCTGTGCTCTTACATAGATAGATTGTGGGAGTAAAGACTAATTGTAATTGCAGTCCTTTTCAGGACTAGGTTACATCAGTTCCTATCAGTTTTTGCCAGGCAGGTCTGTGCCAGTGCTGTGCAAGTTTTTTTCACAGCATTTGGCTGAATCTAGCAAAGCTAATCCTTTTTGGCCTATTGCAGAGTGTGTTAGTCAGTGGAGTAGGTTATCTGTGTTGCAAGATATACCACCTGTGTATAGAATACCAATTTTTTTACTGCACCTAGTGAAGTAAAATCTTTTGGGCATAGCATCATTCTATTAGTCCATCTATACTGACCTCCATCAGGTTGCAAACTGAATATAATTTTTTTCTGCATCTAGCTCTGAAAAAATATTTGGCCTTCTAGCAGTGTGTGGGACTTTCTCTATTAGTCCATCTATACTGACCTCCATCAGGTTGCAAACTGAATATATTTTTTTTCTGCATCTACCTCTGAAAAAATATTGGGCTTCTAGCTGTGTGTGGGACTTGTTCTATTAATCCATCTATACAGACCTCCATCAGGTTGCAAACTGAATATAATTTTTTTCTGCATCTACCTCTGAAAAAATATTTGGGCTTCTAGCAGTGTGTGGGACTTGTTCTATTAGTCCATCTATACTGACCTCCATCAGGTTGCAAACTGAATATATTTTTTTTCTGCATCTACCTCTGAAAAAGTATTGGGCTTCTAGCTGTGTGTGGGACTTGTTCTATTAATCCATCTATACAGACCTCCATCAGGTTGCAAACTGAATATAATGTTTTTCTGCATCTACCTCTGAAAAAATATTTGGGCTTCTAGCTGTGTGTGGGACTTGTTCTATTAGTCCATCTATACTGACCTCCATCAGGTTGCAAACTGAAAATAATTTTTTGTCTGCATCTAGCTCTGAAAAAATATTTGGCCTTCTAGCAGTGTGTGGGACTTTCTCTATTAGTCCATCTATACTGACCTCCATCAGGTTGCAAATTAAAAATAATTTTTATCTGCATCCAGCTCTGAAAAAATATTTGGCCTTCTAGCAGTGTGTGGGACTTTCTCTATTAGTCCATCTATACTGACCTCCATCAGGTTGCAAATTAAAAATAATTTTTATCTGCATCCAGCTCTGAAAAAATATTTGGCCTTCTAGCAGTGTGTGGGACTTTCTCTATTAGTCCATCTATACTGACCTCCATCAGGTTGCAAATTAAAAATAATTTTTTGTCTGCATCTAGCTCTGAAAAAATATTTGGCCTTCTAGCAGTGTGTGGGACTTTCTCTATTAGTCCATCTATACTGACCTCCATCAGGTTGCAAACTGAATATATTTTTTTTCTGCATCTACCTCTGAAAAAATATTGGGCTTCTAGCTGTGTGTGGGACTTGTTCTATTAATCCATCTATACAGACCTCCATCAGGTTGCAAACTGAATATAATTTTTTTCTGCATCTACATCTGAAAAAATATTTGGGCTTCTAGCTGTGTGTGGAACTTGTTCTATTAGTCCATCTATACTGACCTCCATCAGGTTGCAAATTAAAAATAATTTTTATCTGCATCCAGCTCTGAAAAAATATTTGGCCTTCTAGCAGTGTGTGGGACTTTCTCTATTAGTCCATCTATACTGACCTCCATCAGGTTGCAAATTAAAAATAATTTTTATCTGCATCCAGCTCTGAAAAAATATTTGGCCTTCTAGCAGTGTGTGGGACTTTCTCTATTAGTCCATCTATACTGACCTCCATCAGGTTGCAAATTAAAAATAATTTTTTGTCTGCATTCTAGCTCTGAAAAAATATTTGGCCTTCTAGCAGTGTGTGGGACTTTCTCTATTAGTCCATCTATACTGACCTCCATCAGGTTGCAAACTGAATATTTTTTTTTCTGCATCTACCTCTGAAAAAATATTTGGGCTTCTAGCTGTGTGTGGGACTTTCTCTATTAGTCCATCTATACTGACCTCCATCAGGTTGCAAATTGAATATAATTTTTTTCTGCATCTAACCCAGCCAATAGTTTTGGCCTAATACCACAGTTTGGCCACTCAGCTCTGCTCGGTTACCATCCATTGTTTTTTTGTGCAAACAACTCCAGAGTTGTGAATTAGTTAACCACCAAAATGAGTGGAAAAAGGCCTGCTGCTGGTGGAAAGGGGAATAGGCGTGTTGGGAAGGGGAAAAAAGGTTGTGTCCGTGGGGTAGGTGTTAAAGCAACAGTAACATCTGCAGAAGAAAGACCATCTTCCAGCCAAACTAAAATGTCTACTTCTTTTAGCGGACAATGTGATAAGATCCCTTTCTTACGGCCACGCCAATCGCTACAAATTCCAGATGAGGCACAAAAACAGCAGGTGCTTCAACGGATATCAAGTGCTCCTTTAAGTGGGCTCTCCTCCACATCAACTTCAACATCACAAATACTCCAGTCCTCAAAGGTGTCACCCCAATCGCACTTGCTTCCTCACAGCTCCCAAATCTCCAGCTGCCCGTCTGAGTATGAGGTAGAACAGATGGTTGAGTCTGCAGAGCTGTTTACTCATACTATAGCCTGGGAATCAGAGGTCGACTCCAGCGCTTCTGTGAATCCAGATGAGGAAATGATCTGCACTGATGCCCAGAATCTTTATGAATCGGATCCAGGACCAGACGCAGAAGGTTCTGACCATAATGTAGACCCTCATTCCCAAACTGTAACTCCTGTTGGTGGAGACAATGAGGAAGACGATGATGAGACTCAAATACCTGATTGGAGCGACAACTTTAGTTTTTTGTCAGGGCAGGAACAGGTTGGCTCTGAGGACGACGGGTGTGATAACGCACAGGGTGATGATGATGAGGTTGGAGATCCCACTTACTGTCAACCCACAGTCAGCCAAGAGATGAGGTCAGCAGAGGAGGTGGAGGAAGATGCTAGTGACGACGAGGTCAGGTTGCGCCTTCCTGGACAGAGACGTAGTACTGGAAGCACGTCAACAACTGCATCCTCAAACACAACTCTGCCTCTCACCACAAGTCGTGGTGGCTCTTCAGGTCGCATGGGTGCTAAGCCTTGCATAGCCTGGGCATTTTTTCAGATCGATAAAGATGACCCAACTCGTGTTATCTGTAACATTTGTCAGCAAAAGCTAAGTAGAGGCCAAAAAATACATAGTTTGAGTACTTCATGCATGAACCGGCACATGGACATGAAGCATAAGTTGCAGTGGGAAGCTCAGTGTGCTACAATGCGGCCTAGCCGGCCGGGCCAACCACCGTCTGCCATATCTTGTGCATCCGCGGCCTCTTCATCCTCTGTGACTGGGCAGTCACACCTGTTTTGGGGCGCAGACCTGCCACCTCTTTACCCGCAACAGCCAGCATGATTGGCAGGTCATCATTTTCTTTGGAGGTGGTAACACCAGCTGGTGTTGAGCGCTGTCCGACATCGATAGCACCACCTTTGGATCAAGGCAACCTAACATGTTCGCCTGCATCTTCCTCACAGACCGGCAGTTTGCCGGGGACACCCTTATCAACCCCGTCTAAGCACAATAGCCAGCCCTCGGTCCCTCAGATGTGGACAAGTAAAAGACCATTTCCTCCTAGCCATGAGAAAGCTAAGAGGTTGAATTTCACCATCTGCAAGCTCTTGGCTACAGAAATGCTGCCTTTCCGCCTGGTGGACACAGAGGATTTTCGAGACCTTATGTCCGTCGCAGTGCCCCAGTACCAGATGCCCAGTCGGCACTACTTCTCAAAGAAAGGTGTGCCTGCGCTCCACCAGCATGTCGCACACAACATCACCGCTTCTTTGAGAAACTCTGTGTGTGACAGGGTGCATTTCACCACAGACACTTGGACGAGTAGGCATGGACAGGGGCAGGCTCGGTCTGGCCTGGCGGGGCGCCGGGAAATTTCCCGGTGGGCCCCGGGCCCCATGCAGAGGGAACTGAAGAATTTTTTAAAAAAAAGTGGTCGTGGGCCCTTTAAGAGCGCGCGCACGCACTTTCACCGACGGCGATGCCCAGGAGAGTAGCGGGAGGGGCCTGGGAGCAGGAGAGCAGGGGCTGCACTGCAGCGTCACACTCAGCAGACAGGGAAGCACGTCTGCTAAAAGTGACGTCACAGCGCGCCCTGCACTGCAGTCTCCCACATTAGGAGCGTGTCTGTGGGCTGGAGACAAGCCAAGGTACTGTAATATTTGTGTGTTTGTATGGATTTTTATGTATATGCTGCCTGCATGTGTGTGTGTACAGTGTGTATATATGCCTGTGTGTGTACAGTGTGTGTGTATATGCCTGTGTTTGTATACAGTGTGTGTGTATATGCGTGTGTGTGTACAGTGTGTGTGTATATGCCTGTGTGTGTGTGTATATGCCTGTGTGTGTACAGTGTGTGTGTATATGCCTGTGTGTGTACAGTGTGTGTGTATATGCCTGTGTGTGTGTACAGTGTGTGTGTATATGCCTGTGTGTGTGTACAGTGTGTATATACCTGTGTGTGTGTGTACAGTGTGTGTATATGCCTGTGTGTGTGTGTACAGTGTGTGTATATGCCTGTGTGTGTACAGTGTGTGTATATGCCTGTGTGTGTACAGTGTGTGTATATGCCTGTGTGTACAGTGTGTGTATATGCCTGCATGTGTGTGTATATGCCTATGTGTGTACAGTGTGTGTATATGCCTGTGTGTGTGTATGTCTGTGTGTGTGTATATATCTGTGTGTGTGTACAGTGTGTGTGTGTGTACAGTGTGTTTATATGCCTGTGTGTGTTTATATTCCTGTGTGTGTGTTTATATTCCTGTGTGTGTGTTTATATTCCTGTGTGTGTGTGTATATATGCCTGTATGTGTGTGTGTGTATATGCCTGTGTGTGTATATGCCTGTGTGTGTGTATATATGCCTGTATGTGTGTGTGTGTATATGCCTGTGTGTGTACAGTGTGTGTATATGCCTGTGTGTGTGTATGTCTCTGTGTGTGTGTGTACAGTGTGTTTATATGATTGTGTGTGTGTGTTTATATTCCTGTGTGTGTGTTTATATTCCTGTGTGTGTGTTTATATTCCTGTGTGTGTGTATATGCCTGTGTGTGTACAGTGTGTGTATATGCCTGTGTGTGTGTGTGTGTGTGTATATATGCCTGTATGTGTGTGTGTGTATATGCCTGTGTGTGTATATGCCGGTGTGTGTATATGCCGGTGTGTGTATATGCCGGTGTGTGTCCATTGTGTATGCCTGTGTGTTTATGTGTGCTTCCCTGCGTGTCTGCATTTTTGTGTGTGATTGTCTGAGTGTGTCTGTGCATTTCTGTGTGTGCTTGCCTGTGTGTGTACTTGTCCCCATTTCTGTATGTGTATCTGCGTGTGTATATTAGGGCTCTTTCACATGTCCTGATATTTACGGGACTGGAGATATCCGTGTCCACCTGTGTGTCATCCAAGTGACACATACTGGCGCTTGGGAATCAGTATACAGTTAGCGCTGTTCCCAAGAGCCGGGTGCTGAGCGCTGCCCTCATCATAGATCCCTGCAGGCGCTGTGATCAGCAGCAGCGGGGTCAATGATGAGAGTAGTAGTCTACTCCCACCGTGTCCGTGTCCAACTGTAAAAATAAGAATAAAATAAAAAAATCCTTATACTCACCTCTCCTAAGTGTCACCTGCTGTAATCCGTGCGAGCGCTCACGCCGAGGAGAATGACTCCTGCAGCGAGCTTGCTCCAGAGCTGCGCTTAGTGAATGACAGGGCACCGCTTGTTGAGCGCAGCTCCGGAGCCCACTCGCTGCAGGAGACATTCTCCTCGGCGTGAGCGCTCGCACGGATTACAGTGGGTGATACTTAGTAGAGGTTAGTATAAGGTTTTTTTTATTTTATTCTTTTTACAGTTGGACACAGCTTGTATAGACTATTACTCTCATCATTGACCCTGCTGGTACTGATCGCAGCGCCTGCAGGGATCTATGATGAGGGCAGCGCTCAGCGCTCTTCCCAAGCACCGCGTGCTAACTGTCATCAGTGTGCGGGACTTTTTGCGGTCTGGACAGCAGGTAAAAAACAGACATGTCAGCGTGTTTTGCCCACGGACACCACATGGTCTGTAGAAAGTGGAAACACACTGACATGTGCACATACGCATTCATGTGAATGGGTCTACGTGTGTCAGTGTCTCTGGTACGTGTGGAAACGGTCACCGCATGTACTGACGTGTGAAAGAGCCCTTAGTATGTGTCTGTGTGCGCTTGTGTTCGTGTGTGTAAGCGCGCTTCTGCATGTCTGTGTGCTCTTCGAAGATTTATTATATTTGGAGAGAGATGGGAGAGAAATTTTAGGAGACAGAATGGGGAGATGTGTGAAGAAACAGTATGGTGAACCAGAGGAGGGGTGGGAATGGGTGCGGGAACAGAATGGGGAAGGGATGTATAAGACAGTATGGAGAGTGGGGGAATAGTGTGAGGAGACAGTATGGGGGGAGAAAAGTGTGAGGTGACACAGCACAGAGACTAGGTAGTGAGGGGGAAGGTATAGAGATGCGGCAGTATGGGGGAAACAGTGTGAGGGCACAGAAAGGAGGTAACAGTATGCTGAGGAGGTGGAGTGTGATGAAGGGGCACAGTATAGAGACTGGGCAGTATAGGGGGGACACAGTGTGAGAGGACAATGTGAAGAGGGGGCCCAGTATGGTAAGGAGAGGACAGTGTGGAGAGCAGGTACCATAAGAGGGGTAGAGTGTATGACATGTTTTGTGCAGGGAGCATTGTAAGAGTTAGGTTTATTCAGGGGCTCAGTGTAGATATTTTTATTCAGGAGCATTATAATGACTCTGCTATCTTTAAGGGCATCGTGTGGGGATGATCTGCAGAAAACCGGAGAAGATGGAAGTCTGCAGAGACCAGCTGTGGATGAGAAAAGTCCTCAAGGGGTCTGGACAAGATGGAGACGAAAAGAGAGAGAACGACTCTAATCAGAGAAGACGTCTCAGGTAAGATACCTGGATGTAAATGTTCATCTGTGATCCTGCCTGCGTCTCATCAGTACTGTGGTTCCTGTATGGTCCACAGTGTGATGATGACTGATAACAACTCCCAGTATCTCTATTGTTAATTACATACTGGGAGTTGTAGGTTTATGCGATACAAAGATATATGGGGCTGACCTGACATTACAAATGATGGTGGTGCAGATGATGTATTCATGTACTGATGTGTTTGTGTGTGTCTGCGTGTTTGTGCGCGTCTGCGTGTGTGTGCGCTTCTACGTATCTGGAATAATATGTATTTTGTAAGATGCATGTATGTAAGAGTCCATTGTGGTGTGTAATAACATTCATATGCTTGAGGCACCTTTACTAAATCTATTAGGACTCACTCACATGTGTTAGGGAATTCCATTTGTCTTTCCACATTTAGGAACAGACAAGTGAAATTTGCTAACCTTGTCATAACCATAGGGTTGTACTTGTATGGAGCGGGTTCAGGAGCTGAGCCTGCTCCATACCAGGCAGATGTCGGCTGTGTTACATAGCCGGCGTCTGCCTGTAACAGCAGTGATCAGAGCTCGCCTTGATTGCTGCTGTTCTGAGTATTTAAGTGCCCTTGTCAATCACTGACAGCAGCATTTAGCTAGCACGATGGCCGGTGCATGCAGTCACCTGCTCCCTTCTCCCCCTGTGACGCAGTTGCAGATTGCTGATGGGTTGCCAGTAGTGCTGAGTGAGCGTGGTCGGATAAGGTGTTATCCCAGCATGCTCGGGTGTTATCCAGGTATCTTGTAGTGCTCTGCTAATATGCTCGAGTCCCTGCGGTAACATGTTTTGCGGCGGTAGACAGAAGCAACATATGCAGGGATTACCTAACAAACAGGCAATTCCTGCATGTGTTGCGTCTGTCTACCGCCGCAAAACATGTTACCCTGGGGACTCGAGCATATTAGCAGAGCACTACAAGATACCTGGATAACAAGTGAGCATGCTGGGATCACACCTTATCCGACCACGCTCGCTCAGCACTAGTTGCCAGGTGCTGCTGCCATGGTAGTCATTCAATGAAGCTCAGCCTGAGGTTGGGCTCCATGGAAGTGTCACAATCCAGGTGCCTGACGTTATTGCAGCACCCTCACTTTGTAGTTCGCAGTGACTGTAATGTCTCCCTCCTTGCACCGATCCTATGACAGGAAGCGAGTGGCGGCAGGGAGAATAAAACGTAATTTTCTCCGTGTAGCCAACGCTTTTCCATTAAGCCGTCTAACCAGGCTTTAAACCCTATTTACCTGCAGATTACCCCTATATCTGCAGATAAATAGCGTTTTTCAAGGTGACAAGTTACCATTAAAGGGACTCTGGCAGGACGGAATGACTGTTCGCACAAAGTCCTGCCGCTCAGTGCTTCACAGCGCAGCCAATCATGTAACTATAGTGCATTATAGACAAGCATAACAAGTAATAAAACCGTTTATGGTGGGCTGTAGTGTGGGCCCCTAGAGTCAGTTCCCCTGGTGGGCCCTAGGCACCCCAGTCCGACCCTGGACAGGGGCGTTACAGGTCGCTGACTGGGCACTGGGTAACTATGGTGACAGCAGGACAAGGGGCTGCTGTCCAAGTCTTGCCGTCCCCACGAGTTGTGCGTCAATCCTCTTTATGTCAAAGTTCCTCCACTGCTTCTGCCTCCTCAACCTCCTCTCGGTCTTCCACCTGCACCCAAAGCCTGTCTGGTCATGCCACAAGCTTTCTAACTGCGCAGAAGGGATCCTGCACACCTCCTTACTATGCTGGCAGTAGGGCTCAACGTCATCAGGCGGTTTTTACTTTGAAATGTCTGGGAAATGTGAGTCACACAGCTGAGTTGTTGTCAGCTCTTGAGAACCAATTTCATGAATGGTTGTCTCCGCTGGACCTGAAACCAGGGAAGGCCGTGTGCGACAATGCTGCAAACCTGGGTGCGGCCCTTCGCCGGGGCAATGTCACACACGTGCCTTGTATGGCTCACGTGTTGAACCTGGTTGTCCAGCAATTTTTAGCCCATTATCCCAGACTAGATGGCCTTCTGCAGAGGGCACGGTCGCTGTGTGCTCACTTCCGCCGTTCACATCCCGCAGCTCAGCGACTTACATCTCTACAGAAGTCGTTGGGCCTGCCACTTCACCGGCTAAAATGCGATGTGCCTACCCGGTGGAATTCAACTCTGCACATGTTGCAGCGACTGTGGCAGCACCGACAAGCCCTGGTGCAATACGTTCTGACGTATAGCCTGGGCCAACGAGATCCGGAGGTGGGGCAAATCACGCTGGAGGAGTGGTCTCAGATCAGGGACCTATGCACCCTTCTGCACAGTTTTGAAATGGCGACGAAGATGTTTAGTGCTGACGATGCCATTATCAGCATGACTATTCCGGTGATTTACATGCTGGAGCACATGTTAAACAGAATTCGGAGTCAGGTGGTGGCACAAGAGGAGGTGGAGGAAGTAGAGGAGGAGGAGTTGTATGCGGAAGGGCTAACATCTGCAAGGTCCAGACGGTCGGCAGCACCAAGGCAGCAGGCATGTGAGGGTGGGGGAGATGGTTTTACCAGGGCGCATGGTAGCAGCCAAACTAGTGAGGAAGGTGCAGGAGCCCAGGAAGAAGTGGAGGACGAACTGATGGAAGACTCATCAGATGAGGGAGACCTTGATCACATTTCTGTTGTGCGAGGTTGGGGGGAGAGGACAGAGGAAGGAAGCATGATTGTTACCTCGCCACCAACACAACAGGGACTTGGTGCTCCTGGATGCGCAACACACATGAGTGCCTTCTTGCTGCACTACCTGCAACATGACCCTCGAATTGTGAGAATTAGAAATAATCCTGACTACTGGGTTGCCACACTGTTAGATCCCCGGTACAAAAGTAAATTTGCAGAAATTATTCCTGCCATAGAAAGGGATGCACGCATGCAGAAGTATCAGCAGAGACTGTTGCAGAATCTTACATGTGCTTTTCCACAAAACACCAGTGGTGCACGTAGTGAATCTCACAGTTCCAACTTGCCAACCGTGGGACCGTCAAGTGTTCAGCACTCAAACTGTAACAGAACCACAGTATCTGCTGGTAACATCAATTTTGCGGAATCATTTCACCACTTTTTTAGCCCATCCTTTGCAAGGCCACAGGAGACAAGAAGTCTGACACATAGTCAACGCCTAGAGACGATGGTACAGGAGTATCTCCAAGTAAACATTGAAGCCATGACTGTGTCACTGGACCCTTGCTCTTTTTGGGCTTCCAATCTGGATAAATGGCCGGAGCTAGCCACTTACGCCTTGGAGATCTTGTCATGCCCCGCAGCCAGCGTTCTGTCTGAACGTGTGTTCAGCGCTGCTGGTGGTGTGCTGATAGATAAGCGCACGCGGCTCTCCACTGATAATGTAGACAGACTCACGTTCATAAAGATGAACAAATCATGGATCCGAAACGACTTTTCTACCCCTGTGTCATCCTGGGGAGAGTAAAAGCTTGATGATTGGTTAAAATCACCCTACCAACCGTTTTAAGCTTTCAAATTACTAATCATGTTTATCTGTATCTTGACTGGAAAATAATTTGGGCTTTGTAGCAGTGTGCAGCACTGATCCTATTAGCCCATCTATACTAAGCTCCACCAGATTTAAAATTAATAATAATTTTTAGCTGCATCTGACGCGCCCCTGGGCCTGTGTCGCGCTGCGTTGCGCACGCGGGAGCTTACCCGGAGCCGGATCTCTTGAGGGTTGTAGTCTCGTGGCGGTGATCCGGTCCGTGCCCAGGGAGTCAGACTAAGTGGCGCTGTATTAGCGGTAGATGTTGGACGACTACGCCACCCGTTGAGTACAGCTAAGGAGCTGCTGCTGCAGGGCAGACTGCTGAGGCCGGTGGTAGGATTGTGCAGCGTGATGGTATAACCCCCAACGGGAGGGGTATGGCCTCAGGGCAACCGACGTGGATGATGGGGGTAGCAGGAACCACTTGGAGACGGTACGGTGTAGTTCAGGGTCTTTACTGGTGACAAAGATAGACCCTCCCGGAGTACTGGCTAGCGATTGGGGCCTGGTCAGTCCTTGAGCAGATGGGATCTCCCCTGGCCAGGCGGAGTTGTAGGCCTCCCAAACTAACGATACTCTTCCGGCTACCTTGCTAGAGGCGGGTATAAGTAGCCCACGTCCCTGAGTGTACCGTGTGGTGCTCACCCGTATGGCCGGTGACTCGGGGCCTTCTAGTAGCTTCCGCTCCACGACGGCGGTGCTGGTCCCACGCGTGTGACCGTGCCTTCGGGTCTCTGGGCCAGAGGACCTGCAATCCCCTGCCGGTCGGTTTCTGCTGCTGGATAGGAGTTAGTCCCCACAGCCTCGGACTCCGGGTCCGGTGATAACTTCTCAGTCAGGGCGAGCTCTGCAGCTGCCAGCCCCTGACTCCTTGTAGCACTGCTCCCACAGAGCTCCTGATGTTCTTCTCCTATATCTGCTGCTCTTCTCTGTCTCTACTTCTTCTCTACTCACTCACCCTGCCTCAGCCCTAGGTTTATATAGGGGAAGTTCTTCCCCTCCCAGGACTGGGCAGGAGGTGTGGCATGCATAGGATCCCTGACCAAGAGACCTCCCACCTGCTCTCAGACGTAATATCTCTATCACTGTGGCAACCAGACCCCTGGGGTGTCACATTCCCCCCTAGTGAAATTTAGTACTCCGGGACTAAACATATTTTTAGAAAAACATAACAAGGTATAAACAATAATAATACAATAAGAAAAACACATAAAGATGGTTACGGCGTGTCCGCAACCGGGTGCAGTTTTGAAGAAAACAAAGGTGTCCATTTCACCAAAACAGGGAGACGTAACCAGGTAGGGGTCTGTCCTGCCCCGAGTCCTTATCAGTCTTTTAGTCCATCCTGGGTTACGCTCCAACTAATTGTACAAGGATTCCCGGTAAATCCACCAAGGACTCCTAAAAATAACTAGAAACACATAATTATTTACAAGTAACAGACAGGTGACCACAAATAAAACAATTTAAACACTTCAAATCCTCCAACGTGCGGGTAACTGGCCTCTAGTGGCCCTAGTGGACCTACGGAGCTGACTGTCTGGCCCTGAACTACAGGGTGTAGGAGCTGTCAAGGGTAAACTGGGCAGCTGTCCACGGGCCCTTTGGCTCACTAGAGGCATGGCAGGTTCACTATAAGCAGAGGGTTGATCCTCCTGGTCTGCTGGTGTGGGGTCTTCTGCCTCCTGGACCGGCTGTTCTTCCAGCTCTACCTGTTGCTCCGTAGGTGCTTGGGATGCTGGTTGGAGGAAGGTGAGTACGGGTACCACAACTGCGCCATTGACTTGAGTCCAAGACCGAGGGAAGTCTCCGAGCACAGTACTAACCATATCTTCCCTTTCCTCTACGGGTCGAGGGTCTTCTTGTTCCTCTTCAGGGTTCCGTAGCTGTTCGGGACACTTCTTCAGGTGATCCCGGGATACAATGGTTGTGGTTTCCCCTCCGTCTTTACTGATGGTACAGACCTTCGGGTTGTCGTGGCTTGAGGGCAGTATGATGTACGGGTCCGTCTCCCACTGGTCGTCCAATTTGTGGAGCCGCCTTTTTCTCTTCAAGACCTGCTCTCCGGGTACCAGGGGAACAGCGGGAGCATACTGGTTGTAAGTTTTCTCTTGTCTTTCCCTAGCTTGACAGAGACTTCACTCCACGCTCTCCTGTACTTTCCGGTACTGCTGCTGCCTCTCTGTGTCCCAGTCTGCTTCTGGTGAAGTGTCCTCGGGTGTCAGGACTCCCATCTCCAGGTCAACAGGTAGCTTACCAGGTCTTGCCCTTATCAGGTAAGCCGGGGTACAGTTGGTGGAACCTACCGGGATGTGGTTGTATAGGTCCACTAGGTCGGGCAGCCTCTCAGGCCACAGACTGCGTTCTTCCAGGGGCAATGTTTTCAGAAGATCTATCACCACCTGGTTCATTTTCTCACAAAGTCCATTAGTTTGCGGATGATAGGGTGTCGTCCTTATCTTCCGGCAGCCATACAGAGTGCAGAATTCTTGGAAGACCTCCGCTTCAAAGGCAGGTCCCTGGTCTGTCAACACTTGGTCCGGGTACCCGTGTGGACGGCAGAAATGCTGCTGGAAGGCTCTAGCTGCTGTTCGAGCTGTTAAGTCCTTGACGGGGACGACAACCAAGAACCGGGAGTAGTGATCCACGATGGTTAGTGCGTAGACGTAGCCACTTCTGCTTGGGGTCAGTTTTACATGATCCAAGGCTACCAGTTCCAACGGCTGCAGGGTGACGATGGACTGCAGGGGAGTCTTCTGGCTGGCACGGTCCTTCCTTCTTAGGTTGCACGGGCCACAGTCTCTGCACCACCTCTCGATGGTTCCCCTCATGCCTACCCAGTGGAACCGCCCGCGCAGCAGGAACTCCAGCTTCTTCCATCCGAAGTGTCCAGCCCCGTCGTGGTATGCCTCCATCACCACGGCTGCGTCTCTTCGTGGCACCACTACTTGCCAGATTGGTTAACTCCCGGACGCATGAACTATTCGGCGGCACAACTTCCCCTTATAAAGGAACAGTCGACTCTTCTCAGCCCACAGTTGCTTGGCTTCCTCCGGAGCGTCTGGGTCAAGGTGAGCCTCTGGCCGAGTCAGCATCTCCTTCACCAGTCGGACGGCAGGGTCACTGTCTTGCGTTTCCGCCCAGTTGTAGTGAGGCAAGGGATTAAACGTAGCAGCTTGCTCACTCCTTACCCGGTGGGAATACTGGATAGTCCCATGACGGTGGAACGCGGGGAGTTCGACTTCATCCAGTCCCTCTGGATCTTCTCCTACGTCCGGTAGGTTTGGCATCCTGGACAGGGCGTCCGCGTTGGTATTGGAGCGTCCTGCCCTGTATTTGATTGTGAACTCGTAGTTGGACAGACGGGCCATCCATCTCTGCTCTAGGGCACCGAGTCTTGCTGTGTCCAGGTGTGTCAACGGGTTGTTATCCGTGTACACGATGAACCGGGAGGAAGCGAGGTAGTGCTTAAAGCGTTCGGTAACTGCCCACACCACCGCAAGGAACTCTAGCTTAAATGAGCTGTAATTCTCAGGGTTTCTCTCGGTGGGTCGCAGTTTTCGGCTGGCGTAAGCGATTACTCGTTCTTTCCCCTGCTGGATCTGGGACAGCACGGCTCCTAGCCCGATGTTACTTGCGTCGGTGTAGAGGATAAAGGGCTGGCTGTAATCAGGGTACGCCAGGATTTCATCCCCCGTGAGGGCCATCTTCAGCTGGCGGAAGGACTCTTCTTCTAACTTCTCCCATCTGAAGGGTGGCTTCTGGTTCTTGGCCTTCCGGGACTGGCCTATCAGGAGGTCCTGCATAGGAGCTGCCTTTTTGGTGAAACCGGGGATGAATCTGCGGTAATAGCCTACCAACCCGAGGAACTGCCGCACTTCCTTTACACTGGAGGGACTTGGCCATTCCTTAATTGCGGTGATCTTATCAGGGTCGGGAGCCACTCCATCAGCGCTCACCACGTGTCCCAGGTACTGCACCTTTGGTTTCAGGAGGTGACACTTGGAGGGTTTCACCTTTAGGCCGTAGCTTGCCAGAGCTTCGAACACTTCCGCCAGGTGTTTCAGGTGGTCCTCATACGTCTTGGAATATACGATGACATCGTCCAGGTACAGCAGGACCGTCTCGAAGTTTCTGTGGCCCAGACAGCACTCCATTAATCGTTGGAAGGTTCCTGGTGCGTTGCAGAGTCTGAACGGCATGCAGGTAAACTCGCTAAGTCCCATCGGGGTGGTGAATGCGGTCTTCTCCCGGTCCGCCTCTGCTACAGGAACCTGCCAGTACCCACTAGTGAGATCCAAGGTAGAGAAGAAGTTAGCAGATCTTAAAGCAGCCAAAGACTCCTTTATCCTTGGTAAGGGGTACGCATCCTTGTGTGTGATACGGTTGATTTTCCGGTAATCTACACACATCCTCATGGTGTTGTCTTTCTTTTTGACTAAGACTAGTGGAGCTGCCCAGGGGCTACAGCTATCCCTGATCACCCCAGCCTCCTTCATGTCTCTAAGCATCCCCTTGGCGTGTTGGTAGTGTGCAGGGGGTACGGGTCGATACCTCTCTTTTATGGGAGGATGGTCTCCCGTAGGGATGTGGTGTTCTACCCCCTTGACTCGCCCGAAGTCTAACGGGTGTTTACTAAACACTCTCTCGTACTCTTGAACCACCCGATAGACTCCCTGTTTCTGGTGTGAGGGAGTGGAGTCAGTACCCAAATGTAGTTGCTGACACCAGTCCTCCATTGTTTTCTGAGAGCCGTTACCTTCCTCCGGGGAAGATGGAGGCAAGGGTTCTACGGACTGTTTGGAATCTTGATTGATGGTATACAATTTGGCTAGCGTGGCATACCGGGGCAAGTACACTTCCCTCTTCCCGATATTTATTATGCGAACGGGCACCCTCCCATGGCGTACATTGACCACCCCCCGTGCTGTCAAAATGGTGGGCCTACTGTCTGAGTAAACTGGTTCTACCATTGCCTGGTAATCTCTACCTCTCAGACCAATAGCTGCCCGGCACCAAATCATCATTTCACTTTTCGGGGGCATGGCAATAGGGAAAGGGTCACACATTCGCACGCTACCAATCTCACCACCGGAGAGTTCTAGCTGTTGCCGTCGCATCAGTGCCCGGATCTCTTTCTGGAGCACTCGCTGCTGGCCGGAGCTGGCGTTCTTGGCAACCTGCTGTAAAAGGAAAATCACCTCTGCAAGACAATTTTCAATTACATTAGTTCCTAGAGTTATCTTTGGGTGACTCTCGTGTTTGTCAATGTCTACAATGATCAGTCCCTGTGCTGCCAGTTCGACTCTACCGATTTTAATGGTCACCTCTTTAAATCCAATCTGTGGCACGGGCTGACCATTGCTGGCGATGATACTCAAGTCGTCGTCAGGGTAGCGGGTGATATCCGAGTCATTCCAGTACTGCTTGAAGAGCACGTACGGGATGGTGGTGACCTGTGACCCGGTGTCCAGTAGGGCACTCATAGGAATGCCATCCAGTACCACGGGTAAGACTGGACGTCCTCCCACATATTTGTCGCGCCAGTTCGATGGGCCTGGTGATCTTTTTCCTGGGGGTTGGCCCTCTACCCCAGGTTGTGCCAGTTTAAAGGACAGTACCTTGCCATATGTCCGGGTTGATTGCAGCGGCGGCAGATGGGTCGTCCGTCCTCGTTGTATCGGTCGCTGGGTCTTCCTCTGGCCGGTGGGGTCCTCCTTGGTCGACGCCACGGGATGTCCTTCGGTCCGGATGCCAGCTGGATCTTCCCTGGAGTGGAAACCTGTAAAGACTGCACAGTTCGGGTTAGCGCGGCAACGCTTTTAGCTAGCTCTTGGACCGGACGGTGCAGGTCTGGAGCCGGGTCATTGTTCAAAGCCTGCGCATCAGCTCCCACAGGCCCTGCCGACAAGGGTGCCGCCTCCTGGTGGTAAGTGGTAGTGGGGCGTCTGTGGGTCACAACGCCACCTGGTGCCGGTTCTCGGAGCACCCGGATGGCTCTGTCCTTGAACTGTGCAAATCCCAGATGAGGGTCCTGTAAGGCCATTGCCCGCAACTGGGTTCGGTGGGCATTGCAATATAAACCCTCTATAAATTGTTCAGTCAACAGCCTGTCCTCGTCTCCCACGCCGTCAGGGTCGGTCTGCTTAATGGCTCTCAGGGCCTCTTGTAGGTTCAGGGCATAGTCCCTTATACTCTCATGTGCCCGCTGTTTGCACCCGTAGAATCTAAGCTTGATCTCGGCTGAGGTGCGGGTATCAAAGGTGTCCCTCAGCCGGGTTAGTATCCCTGCGACAGTCCTCCCCCCAGGTGGCCAGGACTTTACCTCCCTTTGGGCTGCCCCGGTTAATTGGGCCACCAGGATGCTCACTTTTTGCTCCTCTGTGAGGGGGTACACCTGGAAGAGACTATCCAGCTTTTCTCTAAAGTCATGCAGGGTATGTGACTCCCCTGAGTACTGGGGTAGCCAGGCTGCCCCCGGGATATAGGGCATGGTGAAAGGCATGACCGCAACAGCGGTGGCGCTGGCGGGGGTTGAAGCGGTGAAGCTTTCCTCCGTATCCGACATCCTTCTCCCCCCTAGTGGACCGTGGCCTACCTTGCGATGATCCTCTTCCGTAGGCCGCGGCTCCGCAGTGGATCGTCAGGGTTGAGGACCTTCCGTCGCGCTCCTGTGACGTCGGCGTCTGCTGGGCTCCTTCCAGGACCTTACGCAACGTCCGGACGTGAGGCGGGGCTTCAGTTCTCGCGCGCTTTCGGAGTCCACGCCCCTCTTCTTCCCGCGCGGCGTCCTCAAGATGGCATCCAATGGCGGGAAAACTCCACGTATGGCGGGAAGAAGGCGGAAGATGGCGCCGGATGGCGGGAATCTTCACCACAGGTAAGTTTGAACAGTCTTTTTCAGGCACGCAGTACCCGGTGGTTGCGGGCACGAAATCCTGCCGACTACGCCAAAAGTTGACGCGCCCCTGGGCCTGTGTCGCGCTGCGTTGCGCACGCGGGAGCTTACCCGGAGCCGGATCTCTTGAGGGTTGTAGTCTCGTGGCGGTGATCCGGTCCGTGCCCAGGGAGTTAGACTAAGTGGCGCTGTATTAGCGGTAGATGTTGGACGACTACGCCACCCGTTGAGTACAGCTAAGGAGCTGCTGCTGCAGGGCAGACTGCTGAGGCCGGTGGTAGGATTGTGCAGTGTGATGGTATAACCCCCAACGGGAGGGGTATGGCCTCAGGGCAACCGACGTGGATGATGGGGGTAGCAGGAACCACTCGGAGACGGAACGGTGTAGTTCAGGGTCTTTACTGGTGACAAAGATAGACCCTCCCGGAGTACTGGCTAGCGATTGGGGCCTGGTCAGTCCTTGAGCAGATGGGATCTCCCCTGGCCAGGCGGAGTTGTAGGCCTCCCAAACTAACGATACTCTTCCGGCTACCTTGCTAGAGGCGGGTATAAGTAGCCCACGTCCCTGAGTGTACCGTGTGGTGCTCACCCGTATGGCCGGTGACTCGGGGCCTTCTAGTAGCTTCCGCTCCACGACGGCGGTGCTGGTCCCACGCGTGTGACCGTGCCTTCGGGTTTCTGGGCCAGAGGACCTGCAATCCCCTGCCGGTCGGTTTCTGCTGCTGGATAGGAGTTAGTCCCCACAGCCTCGGACTCCGGGTCCGGTGATAACTTCTCAGTCAGGGCGAGCTCTGCAGCTGCCAGCCCCTGACTCCTTGTAGCACTGCTCCCACAGAGCTCCTGATGTTCTTCTCCTATATCTGCTGCTCTTCTCTGTCTCTACTCACTCACCCTGCCTCAGCCCTAGGTTTATATAGGGGAAGTTCTTCCCCTCCCAGGACAGGGCAGGAGGTGTGGCATGCATAGGATCCCTGACCAAGAGACCTCCCACCTGCTCTCAGACGTAATATCTCTATCACTGTGGCAACCAGACCCCTGGGGTGTCACACATCTAGCCCGGAAAATAATTTTGGGGCTCCGAGATGCGCAAGACACATAAGTGCCTTCTTGCTGCACTACCTGCAACATGACCCTCATATTGTCAGAATTCGAAGTAATCATGACTACTGGGTTGCCACACTCTTAGATCCCCCAAACTTTTCGATCAACCTTTTCATTTTAATAAAGACCAAAAAAATGGTCATTTTTGAAATTATAAGCATTAGCAGGTTATTACAAACTGAAATCAAACAGTTTTCAACTCAAAACTTTATTCTAGGTGATGTTACATTTTCACATAGGACCCCTTGTTCGAAAGGAGCTTCTGAACTCTCTCGTCCATTGAATTTGTCAGGTTTTGGAAGGTTTCTGCTTCAATTGTTTTGCATGAGGACAGAATACCCTCCCAGAGCTGTTGCTTAGATGTGAACTGCCTCCCGCCATCATAGACACTCCTTTTGATGATGCTCCAGAGGTTCTGAATGGGGTAGAGGTCAGGGGAGCATGGGGGTCACACCATAAGTTTGTCCCCTTTTATGCCCATATCAGCCAGAGATGCAGATGTTTTATGTGCAGCATGAGATGGTGCATTATCATGCAAAAAAATGATCTTGCTGTGAAATACATGGTTCTTCTTCTTGAACCATGGCAGGAAGTGCTGTTTGAGAAAATCCACATACATTATGGAGTTCATCTTTAGCGCCTTCAGGGATCCTAAAGGGGCCGACAATCTCTCTCCCCATGATTCCAGCCCAAAACATTACTCCACCTCCTCCTTGTTGGCGCTGTAGCCGTGTTTGCGTGGGGTGTCCATCAACCAGCCAACCTCCACTCCATCCATCTGGACCATCGAGCGCTGCACGGCACTCATCCGTGAACAAAACAGTTTTGAAATCAGTCTTCATGTAATGTTTGGCCCACTGGAGCCGTTTCTGCTTGTGTGAAGTGGATAGAGGAGGTCGACAGGATGGCATATGCACAGCTGCAAACCTCTGAAGGACCCTGCATCTTGTTGTTCGGGGGACGTTGGAGGCACCAGCAGCTTCAAAAACTTGTCTGCTGCTATGACCAGGCTTTTTTGCCGCTGCTCTTTTAACCTGACGTAATTGCCTGTAGGAAAGAGTCCTCAATTTGCCCTTATCAGCACGCACACGTGTGTACTGTGAATCAGCTACATACTTCTTGATTGCCAAGACACTTCATCCTGATCATCGCACAATGTTGATTGTAGTCATGCCTTGACCTAAACACTCCACAATTTGTTATTTCTCAGCAGCCGACACATCCTTTTTCTTTCCCATTTTGGCAGAAAATGTAGGCTGCTTAATAATGTGAGACAGCCTTCTTAAGTAGTCTTGCCTTTCATTGGACACACCTGCCAAACTAATTAGCACAGGTGTCTGCAATTGCTTACAGTGATATAAAGAGCCCTGACACACATCACCATCAATGAGTTTAACTGACAAACAAACAAATTCTTCCCTTATCACTCCTAAACACTTTTTGCATAATAATTTGGAACACAGTGTACATGTGCTTTTCCACAAAACACAAGTGGTTCACGTAGTGAATCTTACAGTTCTAACTTGCCAACCGTGGTCTGTATGGAGTTGTTCAATAAAGGGCCCAAAATTAAGATAACATAGACGGGAGAGGTCTCTATGAATAGGAATTCCTAAGTATTTGATACCCTGTGAGGGCCAGGCAAAGGGAAAGTTGGACTGGATGGAATCCTATATGGATTTGGGGAGGGAGACATCGAGGGCCTCAGACTTCGATGCATTGATTTTAAAATTTGACCATGTAACAAAGTGATCTATTTCAGCCATAACAGCATGGATGGATATATGTGATTGAGTGATATATACTAGTACATCATCAGCAAATAGAGAGCACTTGTACTCGGTGCCTCCCACCTCAATCCACCTAATATTGGGGTTATGGCGAATTGATGAGAGCAGGTGCTCCGTCACTAGGATGTATAAGAGAGGGGACAGAGGACATCCCTGCCTTGTCCCATTGGTGATTGTGAAAGGTGATGAAAATGTTCTGATGCACCCCCTGGGCCTTGGGACACCCGGAGCCGGACCCTTTTTGGTGGATGCTGGTGGTTGTAGTCTTCGTGGCGGCGACCCGGTTCCGTGGCTCAGGGTGGTCAAACCAGTGGCGGAACTATTTATGTGGTTTTGATCTTTAAATGTCCGACTACGCCACCCGTGGATTGCGGTCAGAGTGAACCGCCGCTGCAGGGCAGACCGCTGAGGCTGGTGTTGTGGGTGCAGCAGAGCGTAGCATAACTCCCCACGGGAGGAGTATAGCCTCAGGGCAGTGTATGCGGAGGATGGGGGTGATGGTGCAGGGCAGCAGCAGTAACGACACGGAGTCAGTGATGCAGTCCAGGGCCTTTACTCACAGTTCTTATTATCCAGACCACGTCTGCAGGTAACGGCTGCCCACGTCGTACTGTGCTCACCAGGTGAGGGGCTCAGACAACTCCCAGATAACTTTGGAGCGCTTCACAGGACCCCCTTTGTCTGGCCTTTCTTACCAACTCTTCTGTCCGGCTGCCTCGGGCCTCCTCTTGGTAAACTTGGCGCCAGTTTCCCTGACCCTATGTGCTGCCCTCCTAGCGGGTGTAGCGAGGGGCTGCGCCACATAAAATGTCACAGCCTCCGGTTTCTAGCTTAGGGTCGTTTCCTGCCTCCACTAGTTTCGGGGACCGGTCTCCCCCTTTGGCCTGACCCCTCCATGCAGGTGGATTCGGGCGTGCGGTGGCGACTCGCCCGTCCGCACCGCTGGGATCCCTTCGTTCCTCGTTCCTGGAGCCTTCTCCGCTCCTCTTCCTTCCTTCTCCCTCTTCCAGGTCTGGGCCTCTGTTACTAGGCCCGCCTCCGGAGCAGAGCTCATGCAGAGCCCCTGCTCCCTGCCACTTCTGCTCAGACTTCTCTGCACTGAACTAAGATGGTGCCCACCTTTTATACTCCCTTCTCAATGCACCCAGGAACTGCTTCCTCCCTGCTCCTGCACTACAGGGTTCCCCTTCCTCAGTGTTCCCTCCCCCCACTCCAGCCAGGGACAGGGACTGTCGTGCCCATCTCAGGGGCATATTGGTCGCCCTGCCCCACGGCAATGTGGTGTAATGCATGCAGGTGTCGGGTCCTGATCCACACTCCATCCTTACCTGAGAGTGAGATATCACACCTCTGGGTGAGGTGCAATACCTCTGTAGCAACCGAGCCCTCAGGGTGCTACAGTTCCATTTATCTTCAGCCTAGGTGACGTATTGCGATACAGGGCCGTGATTTTGGCTATAAAAGGATCCCCTAGACCCCTACCCCAAGCTTTTTAAGAGAATCATATATGGCGTGCCAGGAGACTCTATGGAATGCTTTCTCAGCATCCAACGAGAGTATCTAATTACAAATTTTTAACTGCATCTAGCCCAGGAAATACTTTGTGCCTAGTAGCAGTGTCTGCTAGTCAGCGGATTATCCCGGCTGTTAAGCAAGCTACACCACCTGTAGTTTGGACACTTAATTTTTTCAAAGGAAATGCTTCGGGACCACGGGATACTCAGTGAAGAGCATCAGGAGGCACCCCAAGGCATAGGGGCTGGGACTGGCAGTAGGATGCCTTGCGGTGGACAGCCGAGCTCGATCCTTATAAAAGCTTTTTAACTGCAGCAGCTTTAGTGGACGCTACTGGAGCTGGAATTACGCAGCTGCTGGCATGAGACTTGCCCTCCAATAGATCCTTGTAAATGGATTTAAAGTGTATTCATTCAAATTAGAGAGACAATTTAAATTAAAAAGCTTAGAGCTGCCTCCACCACAGGGGGGCTCGCTCGACCCACCAGCGGACAGGCACCAGTATTGGGAGAGGGGGGCTGGACGTCAGGGTTCACCGCGGCTCTGGCACAAACCCGGCGACACGGTGGTGGCACGGGCAGGAGCGGACTGAACGTGTCGGCTTCTCACTTTTTGGATTTTAGAAGGGCATGTCATGCCTATATCTGTGTCTCCCCCTCCTTTTACTCCTCCACCTCTTTTCTTTTCTCATGACTATATGTACTTGTCACTTTTCCATGTGTTAGTTGTGTCTTCTGAGCAATTTGTCAGCTTTTGGACACCTTTGAAGGTGTTTTCTATGTGTTTCTATGTGTTTTTGTTTGCCTGCCATTGGTTTTAACGGTGTTCGAAGGTGTTCGACGAACACACGGGTGTTCGACGAACCGAACCGAACTCGAACACTACGGGGGTGGCTCAACACTAGTCCAGGCCTCTCTTGAACTCATTAAGTGAGTTGGACATCACCACTTCCTCTCCCAGAGAGTTCTAGAGTCTCACGGCTCTGACCGTAAAGAATCCCCTTCTATGCTGGTGCAGGAACCTCCTTTCCTCCAGACGCATAGTGTGCCCCCTCGTCTTTGTCACCATCCTTGGTATAAACAGGTCATGGGAGAGATCTCTGTACTGCCCCCTGATGTATTTATACATGTTTATGAGGTCTCCCCTAAGCCTTCTCTTTTCCAACGTAAATGTGTCAGGGCAAGCGGGAGCGCAGAAACCGGGTTTATGCTGGCAGTTCAATGACGGCCAGTGCAAATTTGGGGCTAACTGCAGGTTCAAGCATCTTTGCTCGCACTGCAGTGGATCATCACACGGTGCTGCCAAATGTTTTAAAAAGAAGGCTAAGCCAGGGGCCAACAATTCCCAAGGGGGAGGCGCCGGTGAAACTAACCGCGATGCTCCCTTATCTAAGTAGGTTTCCCGATAGGGAAAAAGCCGCAGTGTTAGTATCAGGTTTTGCTGACGGTTTTAAAATTCCTCCACCTCCATTCGAGATTCCCCGGGTGTTGAAAAATCTTAGATCAGCAGATCAATATGCGGAGGTGGTTTCTGCTAAGTTACAAAAGGAGGTAGCTTTGGGGCGTATGGCGGGTCCGTTTTCCGATCCTCCTTTTTCGAATTTAGTAGTATCGCCATTGGGGGTGGTGCCCAAAAAGGAGCCTAATAAGTTTAGGCTCATTCACCATCTTTCCTATCCACGGGGAAGGTCAGTAAATGATGGGATTGATCCGGAACTATGTTCCGTGGTTTATACATCATTTGATGAGGCGGCTCGGTGGGTCAGACAGTGTGGTAAAGGGGCATTGCTGGCTAACACGGATGTGGAATCAGTGTTTCGGTTGTTGCCCGTTCATCCTGAAAGTGTTAGGTTGTTGGGTTGTTACTGGGAGAGCGAGTTTTTCGTAGATAGATGTTTGCCCATGGGATGTTCTTTATCCTGCTCCTTGTTTGAGGCTTTCAGCACATTTTTGGAATGGGTCGTACAGGATGTGACAGGGCTCGAATCCATTATACATTACCTGGATGATTTTCTGTGCATCGGTTCGGGCGATTCTTCATGTTGTGAAATTTTGCTGAGAGCGACTCAGTGGGTAGCAGAGCGTTTCGGAGTGCCTTTGGCTCCAGAAAAGACCGAAGGTCCAACTACCACCATTTGTTTTTTAGGAATTGTAATTGATTCAGTGAATTGGGAATTTAGGTTGCCTGAGGAGAAAGTGAAGACTTGGAAGGAAGAGGTTGCACAGGCTAGAAAGTTAAAGAAGATGACTTTGAGAGAAATGCAGTCTCTTCTTGGGAAACTTAATTTTGCATGTCGCATTATTCCTATGGGGAGAATTTTTTCTCGACGGTTAGCCAGGGCTATGGCGGGTCTAAAATTGCCGCATCATTACATGCGTTTGTCAGCTGAACACAGAGACGATTTGGTAGTGTGGGAGAAATTTTTGGAGCAATATAACGGACGTTCATTGCTCATGGAGGAAGTACAGGACAATTGTGCTTTAGAGTTGTACACGGATGCGGCGGGAAGTTCAGGTTTTGGGGCGTACTTTAGTGGTCGGTGGCGCGCATCCAGTTGGCCTAAGGAGTGGGTAACATCAGGATTGGTAAAGAACATAGCCCTATTAGAGATTTTTCCCATTTTGGTGGCAATATATTTGTGGAAGGGGGAACTGCAAAATAAGAGGGTGAGGTTTAATTGCGACAACATGGGGGTTGTGTTTGCAATTAATAACATTACAGCATCTTCACCTCCAGTGATTAGGGTTCTACGACAGTTAGTGCTGACTTGCCTTTCCATGAATGCTTATGTGACAGTCTCACGTACCGGGAGTCCAGAATGCCATTGCTGACTCACTTTCTCATTTTCAGTGGGAGCGCTTCCGGCAGTTGGCACCAGAGGCGGCAGACAAGGGGATGGAGTGCCCTCTAGAGCTTTGGAAGGTGGTATGCGGGCCGCAGAGTCGCTGATTAGGTCATCGTTGGCGGGGGGAACTTGGGAAGCGTATCAGTCTATTTGGCATTCATGGGAAGATCGGTTGCTTAATACAGTCGGGCTTATGGCTCAGGATGACGATCAGTTAGGCGCACTATTGGCATGGATTAGTCAAGGGGCTGGGGAGGGTTGGTCGGTAGCAAAAATCTCTCGGACTATGGCGGCTTTGGCTTTTGGTTTCAAGTTTCATGGTCAGAGAGATTTGACAAAAAGTTTTTTGATCAAACAGGCTTTGAAGGGGTTTCGGAAAGGGAAAGGGCAAGTGGACTCCAGGAGACCGGTTTCATTTGGCATTTTGGAAAAGATTGGGGGGGTGTTACCTTCTGTGTGTTGCTCCGGGTTTGAAATCTGTCTTTTTAGATTGGCCTTCTCCCTGGCCTTCTTTGGAGCGTTGAGGTTGGGTGAGATCGTGTCACCCAGCAGGTCTGTGGGCGGGGGGCTTTTGTCAGCAGATGTGATTGGTACCTCAGGATGTGTGGAATTTTGGATCAGGAAATCTAAAACGGACCAGTTGGGTAAAGGGAGGCGTGTAGTTTTGAGAGCAATTGGGAATTCCATTATGTGTCCGCTGAGATGCTTGCAGCTGTTTAGGGAGGCCAAACCAAAGCTGGGTGGTCCGTTATTGTGTCATGAGGACGGTTCCTTCTTGTCCAGATATCAGTTCATAGCGGTATTTAGGAAGTGTTTAAATTCATTAGGGTTAGATGCATCCCGTTTTGGGTCCCACTCATTTCGGATTGGAGCAGCAACAGAAGCGGCTGCGGGTGGTCTTAGTGGGGAGACTATACAGCGCATTGGGCGTTGGGAATCGAGGCGTTATCGGAGTTATATCAGACCTCAGGCTCAGGGTAAAATACAACTTTAATGTTTGATTTACGGCAGATGTTGTTATTGCGAGAGTTGTTCAAGTTTGTTTGTATTTTCTGCAGGTTCCAATTCCGCGTTGGTATGGATTCTGGGACACTCCTACGTGCACTGGGGAGCACTGAGGGCGGATATAAGGCCTGCAGGAAGGCAGCTCGGTTTTGACAGAGAAACAGCTGTGATTAGGTGGTTGGGCTTTAGAGGCATGAGTTGGTCCAGAGTGCTGCAGGAGGTACATCACAGTGCGCGTTTAGATAGGTCACCTGACATTTTGGTGTTGCACGTGGGGGGGGGGGAACGACCTAGGTTCACGTCCTTTTAGAGAGTTGATAAGGGATGTTAAACATGATTTGTTGCGTTTGTGGGTGGCATTTCCAGGCTTGTTTATTGTTTGGTCGGAGATTGTTCCTCGAAGATGTTGGCGTAGGGCTAGGTCAGTGGAGAAAATCAATAAAGCCAGGATTAAAGTTAATAGGGCAGTCTCTAGTTTTGTTACTAGGAATGGGGGGATTGCTGTGCGGCATTTTGAGTTAGAGAAAGGAGAGGGTGAATTTTGGTTGGCAGATGGAGTGCATTTGAACGCAGTAGGTATTGACATGTGGGCTTTGGGGTTACAAGAGGGCATTGAGAGGGCCATAGCTTTTCGTTCGGGGGGGGTCTCGGGCATTTGAGATATTCAAAGCGCCCTTGTTGTGGCGGTTGGGGGTCCTTGAAGTTGGTTTTAAATTGGTTTAAGGGGTCCATTTGGGTATGGATTCCTTAATTAGAAAGCGTTGATTGCTGATCTGGTTTTGGGGGTCTCACGGCAGGGAATGTCGGAGACCGGGAAGTGGAAGTAATTTTTGGAACCCATGTTGGATTGTGGTGCTCTCGAGCCAGTGGGTATCGGCTGTGGGCAAGTTGGTGTTAATTGTTGGTTTATGTTAATCACCAGATCTTTGGAGCTTAAAGGACCCTCCTACCATTGGGTGTTAATTTAATTACTTATCTATGTAATTTTATTTAAATAAAGGCTGCTGTGGCCAGTTTTTCCCAAAGTATATGGTGTTTTGGTCTTATTTTAGTTAAGTAAAGGAGTTTCATGGGAAGATGGGTATTAATATTAGATGGTTTGGTAAAACGAATCATCGACAATACCAGTGTCAAGGAAAATAACATTAACACATTGGATACTACGGTAACGTTTTCTACCACCTATAGTCCTCAGTATAATAAAATTACATCTAGAATTAAAAAGTATAACCCTATTATATATCAGAACAAGAAACTAAAAAACCTACTTTCTAATGACATCGGCTTTGTAGCCAGGAAAGCGCCCGCTCTGGGAACCATCCTTTCTCCTAGCTTATACACCAGTGAGACTAATACTGTACAACCAAATTGGCTCAGCACAAAAGGTTTCTTCAGATGTGGAGCCAATCGGTGCAAAGCGTGTCTACATGCGGTTAAAACGGATAGTTTTATGTCCTTAAGTAATGATAGAGAATATAAAATTCATGATTTCTTCAATTGTAATTCATCAGGGGTTATATACCTTATAGAATGCACCTTGTGTAAGGTCCACTATGTGGGTTGTACCACAGGTGCGCTGAAAGTCCGTATCAGAAGACATCTTTCTGATGCGATTAATTTGGAAGCCATAAATACATCAGCAGTATCGAGGCATTTTGCGAGAGTTCATAAAGGTGACACCTCATTCTTTAAATATATGGAGATAGAGAAGGTATATAGATCCACACGAGGGGGGGATCATAAGTGCAAACTTCCGAACCGGGAGTCCCTGTGGATTTTCACATTGCATACCACAGGGGTTAAATTCAAGACAGGATCTGATACAGCAGTATTAAGAAATATAATTCTGTATTTATTTGCATGCATGTACACTGGGTACGGAAAGTATTCAGACCCCTTTACATTTTTCACTCTTTGTTTCATTGCAGCCATTTGGTAAATTCTAAAAAGTTCATTTTCTTCTCATTAAAGTACACTCTGCACCCCATCTTGTCTGAAAAAAAACAGAAATGTAGAAATTTTTGCAAATTTAATAAAAAAGAAAAACTGAAATATCACACGGGCATAAGTATTCAGACCCTTTGCTCAGTATTGAGTAGAAGCACCCTTTTGGGCTAGTACAGCCATGAGTCTTCTTGGGAATGATGCAACAAGTTTTTTACACCTGCATTTTGGGATCCTCTGCCATTCTTCCTTGCAGATCCTCTCCAGTTCCGTCAGGATGAATGGTAAACGTTGGTGGACAGCCATTTTCAGGTCTCTCCAAAGATGCTCAATTGGGTTTAGGTCAGGGCTCTGGCTGGGCCAGTCAAGAATGGTCACATAGTTGTTCTGAAGCCACTCCTTTGTTATTTTAGCTGTGTGCTTAGGGTCATTGTCTTGTTGGAAGGTGAACCTTTGGCCAAGTCTGAGGTGCAGAGCACTCTGGAAGAGGTTTTCATCCAGGATATCTCTGTACTTGGCCGCATTCATGTTTCCTTCAATTGCAACCAGTCGTCCTGTCCCTGCAGTTGAAAAACATACCCATAGCATGATACTGCTGTTATGATCTGCTACAAGAACTAAGGAAAGAGAGGAAATCTGTCCATACAATAGGACTAAGCTGATTCCCTACGATGCGGCGGGCAACCTGTTCCTTGTGAACAGACCCGCCTTCGTCCGCGGCTAGTCTGAACGCAGACCTATAGATTAAAGGGAGGTGTCCCTAAAAGAGCTAAAGACTGGGACAAAATTGGACACCTCCTGGCAGAAGTAGTAGCAGAAGAAGACAAACAGACAAAAGTACTTAGTGGTCCAAGGACCAAACAAACTAGAGAGATACAGTAGGTACAAAGCACCTGGCTAGATTAAGAGTCAAAGTAACACTGAAGTCCAGCAAAGCCTGAAGGGCGGAGCTGGAATAAATAGGCAGAAGGTCACGTGACCACAAAATAGAAAAAACTAACAGGAGGGTTCTAACAACTGCCACCACCATGTTTCACTGATGGGATTGTATTAGGCAGGTGATGAGCAGTGCCTGGTTTTCTCCACACATACCACTTAGCATTATCACCAAAATGTTCTATCTTTGTCTCATCAGACCAGAGAATCTTATTTCTCATAGTCTGGGAGTCCTTCATGTGTTTTTAAGCAAACTCTATGCGGGCTTTCATATGTCTTGCACTGAGGAGAGGCTTCCGTCTGGCCACTGTGCCATAAAGGCCCAACTGGTGGAGGGCTGCAGTGATAGTTGACTTTGTGGAACTTTCTCCCATCTCCCTACTGCATCTCTGGAGCTCAGCCACAGTGATCTTGGGGTTCTTCTTTACCTCTCTCACTAAGGCTTTTCTCCCACGATTGCTCAGTTTGGCTGGACGGCCAGGTCTAGGAAGACTTCTGGTGGTCCCAAACTTCTTCCATTTAAGGATTATGGAGGCCACTGTGCTCTTATGAACCTTGAGTAATGCACAAATTCTTTTATAACCTTGGCTAGATGTGTGCCTTGCCACAATTCTGTCTCTGAGCTCCTTGGGCAGTTCCTTTGAGATCATGATTCTCATTTGGTCTGACATGCACTGTGAGCTGTGGGGTCTTATATAGACAGATGTGTGCCTTTACAAATCAAGTCCTACCAGTTTAATTAAACACATTTGGACTCCATTGAAGGAGTAGAACCATCTCAAGGAGGATCACAAGGAAATGGACAGCATGTGACTTAAATATGAGTGTCTGAGCAAAGGATATGAATACTTATGACCATGTGATATTTCAGTTTTTCTTTTTTAATAAATTTGCAAAAAAATTCTACATTGCTGTTTTTTTCAGTCAAGATGGGGTGCAGATTGTACTTTAATGAGAAAAAAAATGAACTTTTTAGAATTTATCAAATGGCTGCAATGAAACAAAGAGTGAAAAATGTAAAGGAGTCTGAATACTTTCCGTACTCACTGTATGTATCTATATACACTGCTCCAAAAATAAAGGGAACACTTAAAACAACAGAATATAACTCCAAGTAAATCAAACTTCTGTGAAATCAAACTGTCCACTTAGGAAGCAACACTGATTGACAATCAATTTCACATGCTGATGTGCAAATGGAATAGACGATAGATGGAAATTATTGGCAATTATCAAGACACCCACAATAAAGAAGTGGTTCTGCAGGTAGGGACCACAGACCGCATCTCAGTACCAATGCTTTCTGGCTGATGTTTTGGTCACTTTTGAATGTTGGTTGTGCTTTCACACTCGTGGTAGCATGAGACAGACTCTACAACCCACAGAAGTTGCTCAGAAAGTGCAGCTCATCCAGGATGGCACATCAATGCGAGCTGTGGCAAGAAGGTTGGCTGTGTCCAGAGGCTGGAGGTGCTACCAGGAGACAGGCCAGTACACCAGGAGATGTGGAGGGGGCCGTAGTAGGGCAACAACCCAGCAGCAGGACCGCTACCTCCGCCTTTGTGCAAGGAGGAACAGGAGGAGCACTGCCAGAGCCCTGCAAAATGACCTCCAGCAGGCCACAAATGTGCATGTGTCTGCACAAACGGTTAGATACCGACTCCATGAGGGTGGTATGAGGGCCCGACGACCACAGATAGGGGTTGTGCTCACAGCCCAACACCATGCAGGACGCTTGGCATTTGCCACAGAACACCAGGATTGCCAAAGTCCCTGTGCTCTTCACAGATGAAAGCAGGTTCACACTGAGCACATGTGACAGACGTGACAGAGTCTGGAGACGCCGTGGAGAGCAACATCCTTCAGCATGACCGGTTTGGCAGTGGGTGAGTAATGGTGTGGGGAGGCATTTCTTTGGAGGGCCGCACAGCCCTCCATGTGCTCGCCAGAGGTAGACCGACTTCCATTAGGTACCGAGATGAGATCCTCAGACTCCTTGTGAGACCATATGCTGGTGCGGTTGGCCCTGGGTTCCTCCTAATGCAGGACAATGCCAGACCTCATGTGGCTGGAGTGTGTCAGCAGTTCCTGCAAGATGAAGGCATTGAAGCTATGGACTGGCCCGCCCGTTCCCCAGACCTGAATCCGATTGAGCACATCTGGGACATCATGTCTCGCTCCATCCGCCAACGTCACGTTGCACCACAGACTGTCCAGGAGTTGGCGGATGCTTTAGTCCAGGTCTGGGAGGAGATCCCACAGGAGACCATCCGCAACCTCATCAGGAGCATGCCCAGGCATTGTAGGGAGGACATACAGGCACGTGGATATATATATAAATATATATATATGCCTTTTTGTCATTCTAGTAGTAGGGCCATAATTAAGACATGATTTGTTGAAACGCGTAGGTCTGTAAGCTATGATAGTTGCACATTTGCTGTATTCTTTGTGGAGCAGTGTTTTATATGGCTAATAAAAGCTAAGTTTTAATATTTTTTCTACTAAACAAACTTTTACGCTGGATCATTTGCACTTTTCCCTTGTCTGACTAGACTTACGTTTCGCCCTGGTACCACTTATCTGCATCTCCAGAAGTTTCCCATTTCTCTATTATACTCTTCAAATTTCATTTTGAGACTTTCTCCTCCTGTTGTTGCACATATTTTTTTTCCCTTCATCTGCACAGGTATCATTAATCTATCAACTATAATGGCCGTACCAGGTCCTGCAGGTCCTGTATCCCGTACACATGACGTGGGCAGTGCACGGCAAGCCGCTAGATTTTATTCTGAGTGCTCTTATATACGGTGGTAGTTTTACACAATGTTGAGCCTGTGATCTGCAGAGAGAAATGTCTGACTGCTAGAACAGAAGTATACGGCAGATTCTGCAGCATGGATACATAAAGGACGTCCTGGGGGAATATACCTCCCTCCAACACTTGTCCAGTCCCTGCCGCACACTAGAGACATTTATAATAACTCCAGGACTATGGAGCTGGTCATTTTCTCATAATCTGTGGCCATTATTAGTGATCTCGCATTGTACGGTAATATCACCCTGGAGGTTGTGATGTATTTAGTGTAATAGCGCCATCTAGAAAATACAGTATATATCAGGGGATACCATGCTTTCTATAGTTAGTCGTCTTCTGTGCACTCTATAGCTATCTATTATACTTTATATTTCTTTATAATAATTTATAATAAATTACTCAATAGTTTTACAGCTTTATGATGTTTATTAATCTGCTGTAATTATAAAAGAAAGTCCAACCTTACAGTGGACACAGGTGGAAGTGTCCTCCATGATGGTGTAGGCTGAGGTGGAGCAAGTATATAGTCAGTGGGGGTTCAAGATGACCAGTATTCCCCAGGGTTCCTTGTTATCAGAGAGGGATCCGGTGTATGCAATCAAAAGATCTTATCCTCTGACCGGCTGTGTGCCATCAACAGGTATGACCACCCGGCAGTGCGACATCAACTGGTCATCACCCTCCAGCTGTGTGCCATCAACAGGTAATGACCATCCGGCAGTGCGCCATCAACAGGTAATGACCCTCTGGCTATGGCCATCAATAGGTCATCACCCTCCGGCTGTGTGCCATCAACAGGTAATGACCATCCAGCATTGCGCCATGAACAGGTAATGACCATCCGGCTGTGTGCCATCAACAGGTAATGATCCTCTGTCCGGCTGTGTGCCATCAACAGGTAATGACCCTCTGGCTATGGCCATCAATAGGTCATCACCCTCCGGCTGTGTGCCATCAAATGTTTTTATCTTCTGTCCAGTTTTGTGCCATCAAGAGGTAATGACCCTCCAGCTGTGGGCCATCAATAGGTCATCACCTTTCGGCATTTAGGCTTCTTGTCTTCTGTAAGATGCGATTCTTGAGTCTCCTGATGTTAAAAAATATTTAAAAAATCACCGATTAAACTAATAATCTATCTTGTACATAAGCATCACAATTTATAATCTATCTAGTGCATAAGTATGACAATTTAGCTCACAGAACATACACTATGCTAAAACATTAGACCCTACAAGCAGAAATTTGCTAAACTAACATAAATATAACTGACAAATCAGTAGAAAAATCGCTACCAATGGCACAGCTCTCTTCACATCAACCTGTAACCATTGTAGATAAGAAATAGAGGACAATGCTCATAGTCAGTTATCAACAATTCGGCATGGGGCATCCCACCAGAGACATTATAATATCTAGATTATAGATGGCAATAGAATTTACCAACAAGCACATAGTATGCCAAACTCAAGTACATAGTATGCCAAACCTCGACACGTTTTCCTAAAATAGGTTCATCAGAAGCACATACTAGACAGTGATACTTAGCAAAGCGTTCATAGATATATGCGCCATATGATAAGGTGCTAAAGTGCAAGTGTGTGACAAAATATCCATTCGATTTCAGGTGCAATGCTGCATTGTATGTAGTAAGATGGTGCCCATCAGACAGCATGTATAGGACTAACCTGTGATGAAAACACGAGCAATGGGAAAGTTCAAGCAGTTGCCTTCTCAATCTTCCTCGCCTCTAAGACATCTAAGGAAACATCTTCTCCTCTTGATTTTGGGTTGAGGTGTTGTAGGCATTTCAGGCTCTGGCATTCTAGGTTCTGACATACTAGGTTCTGACATGGTAGGTTCTGGTGTTCTAGGTTCTGGTGCTCTTGGCTCTGGAATTCTGGGTTGTTGGCTTCTCTGAAAAATCAGTAACCTCTCTTTATGCTCCGTGGAACTTCGAGCTCTTCTTCCTATATTGTTGTGAGGGATCGTTCTGACCCAGACAATATCACTGAACGCCACTTTATAGTTGCAGCTAGGAACCTTTTTCGCATCCTGCGGTGCAGGAGCCATGGATGGAGTAGAACATTTGCCATTGGGCAGGACAGGTGTTCTCCTGGAGTCTTGCTCCTGAATCTGAGAGATGCAAATCGGCTCCTTACAAGCACTTTGTTCCTTCAGAATGGTTTTGTTCTCAGGAGTTTTCTGATTGTTTCACCAGGTTCAGACATTGCCCACTTGCTCAGGACAAGACTTAAGGCCAAATACTCTAGTATTGTCAGTAGTGTCATCACCGCAACAAAAACTGCGCCACGGAAGAGCCAAAGAGGAAGATTGATGGAAGCTTGATAGGTGCTTCTCCTGAGATCCACGGGTAGTGGGTCATCCTATAATAAAGAAAAAAACATAATAAAGTCCTGTATATTTATACCCAATCCAGTCAAACAGAGAGCCCTTGTTATTATACAGTAATGGATACATTATCAAGCAACTTTCAGAAATATCCCATTGAAAAGATCAGGAAGAAGTTTGGGATTCACCTCCAGGGTCCATGGAATATTATTTACAGTTGGACTTTCATATGACGGACGGTCACGTGTCCAGTATGAGAAGTCCTGCAAGAGGCGATATTCTCATTAGCTGATCCTTGTGACCTCCATATTGATGAGAACATACTCGCCCTCAGTGTACTGTAATGTGGGGGGTAGAGCAACGTAAAGCACAGAAATGATAGGATGATACTCATCATCTCCAGAGGTCTCTCAGCACCAAGGTATGGTCAATGAGATACAAGCTGCAGATGGGCCGAGGCTTCTAATATACCCAGGGGTGACATCACAAAGCCCTCTGTGACATCATTCCACAGTTCTATCCATCATGTCACTGATACTTTGGACCTAACTAAATGTCTAAAAGAGAACCCTTCCACATGATTTCCAATCACGGAGCAGCTTCAGTTTTTCAAGAAAAGTTTAAAAAATATAATCTGTGCTGTGATTGGTCACAATGGCACATGAAGCAGAACGTCTTTACATCTTTTAAAGGGAAAGTGTCAGCAATTTTTTACAATTGTAAAATTGTAAAGTATTTATATTTATATATAAATACACATATATATTTAAAAAGGTTTCAATGGTATAAAATCTGAAAAAAATATTTTAACTGTTTTGATGTTTTCATCTTGTAAACACTAGGGGGAGCAGCTGCTGACATTTCCATGAAAACAATACAGCTAGCTCGCATTACGACTGCAGTAAAAGTGGGCGGGATCTGCTCACATGGGTGTGATGTCACTCCTCCCCTTCTGGGCGTTTGTAAAAAGGTAAATGAGACTGTAGTTTAGGATCACAGTGCGGAGCGATCACTGGTGACTGCAAAGTGATATATAAGGGACAACACCAAAGTCATTAATCACTACAAGGACAAAGCAGGAATGTGGGAGTCAGAGGGGTCACCCCACACTTATATCCCCTCTGACTGTCACTTCCTAAGCTCCTTTCCCTGCCATAACCTCTTATTCCCGCAGGTAAATTCTTACAGGACCCCCCTCCCCATCCCCTTCCCCTGCCGCAGCTGATTCTAAACGTCCTCCATATGTAATAATAGACAGGTACTCACCGGCAGCCTATGGTAATTCACAGGGTAGAACAGGGTACAGCACAGAAACAATATGGCGATCCTCATTGTCTCCAGGGGGTATCTCAGCACCAAGATATGGCCAATGAGAAATGACCTCCAGGTGGATGGAGCCCCCTTATATACCCCAAGGGTGACATCACAACGCCCTCTGTGACATCATCAGCAACAACATTCCATCACATGACATCACCCAGCACCAGCATCATGTGACCCAGCATAAATAGAAAGTCCTTGTTGCCTATAGCAACTATTCAAAACTAAGTTTAAACTTTTCCAACAGTTAAAGGCGGCTCTGTGATGGCAGTTTCTTCTTGTGGACGGTTGTGATAAATCTGCAGAACATCTACATAACGCGACATGTAGAAAATCCTGTCTTTTCCCCTCTGTTCTTCCTCTGGTGCTACAGAGACGGATAGAAGGAGCTTTTCCAGACCTTACAGTGCACAATATGGGACCTAATCACTGATATCCCAGATCTCCTCAGTACAAGCATACCGCCAACCTATGAGGACTAGAAAGAGGGCGAAACCATGCGGCACGTGTAGTCTGGCCACGCCCCTATCCACACCCCAAGCCACACCCTTTTTATACCTTGGCAGGAGGAGATGTCTGTACAAAGCGCAAGTTATCAAAAGGCTGAAGGAACACTTTATCAACATGAATGAAGGTTTTGAAGGGCATCCACTGTCCCGGCACTACCGGAAGTTCCACAACCAATCTTATAAGGACACTAAGTTTTGTGGGATCCGATTAGTCCCCAGAAAATGGAGGGGAGGTGATTACCTGAGATTAATGTCGCGGATGGAATCCAAATGGTTCTACACATTAAATAGCTTGGCTCTGAAGGGCCTTAATCACGAGAGTCAGCTGTATGCCTTCAACTCGCAGCGGTATATACTGTATGTATTTTTTATCCCAGTACCAATTGAACATTTACATTGCACTTTTATGAACCTCCTTATATTTTATCAATATAATATGTCTTTTGGATATATTCCTTTGAATCCACCTATTTTATATATGTATTTGTTTCTATACATTGATACCCCTATTGGAGATACAATATAATGTTTTTATTTTTCTCCTTCATTTTTTCCTTTTTATCTCTGGATGGTACTAAGTGCCGAATTTATACTAATACACTGATTAAGAGACTGTTTTTTATAGCCATCAGAAATATAAGTATATCATTTTTATTCATTTTTAACTAATTGTGAAAGTTTGAACAAAGTCTTTTTTATTATTATTTTTTTCACACACAGTCTATTCTTATTGGAATTCTATCTTAGTTCTATTGCACCTCCATATGTCCTTTTGCACCGTCTTGATAGTATTGGATCTTCCTCCATTTCTTTGGTTGTATTATCTTTGTGGGGGGCGTTTGGACTTTATTAGGTTACCAGTTTGACTACCAGCGAGAAGCTGACAAAGAGGAACGGTGAGTCCTCGAAACGCGTAGGTTTTTTTTGGCCTATACAGGACATCGAAGGAGAAGGAGAGAGTCAATGCACAGGGATAAGCCCTCCTGATATCCAGAAGATATATATAACCATATCATATTATTGATACAAAATATAAATGCACAGAGTCAATAAAATCACTTAAAAACACCAAACCCCATCCTTATTTTGCAAGATACCTATTCCAAAGGTGTATCTAGGTTTTCTGGCACCCGCTGCAGCAGGGGCTGGCTGGCACATTTTAGCCTGGGGGGCAAGCACACAGCAATGGTCCATGAGTAGCGGCCCATCCTTAACATGTTTATTACCAGATGCATCATAAGCCTATATTCACACGACCGTATTGTCTAAGTGTTGCCCGTGAAAAAAGCTGACAGCACTTGGACCAGTTCAGATGAGTGTTTGTAGTGGTCAGACATAGTACATATTATTCTTATGTATTACTATTTTTAAAGCAGATATACCTTTTTAGAGATGTAGTACCAGGGGCGGACCTACCGCCCGTGCAGCCGGTTCATTGAACGGGGGCCCCCGAGGGAAAGGGGGCCCCTCCAGCAGGGCCCGCCATCATGGCATGACTGCACTGACTCCAGCATGGGGCCCGGCCGGTCGGGGCCCCCTCAGAGCCCCCCTCTTGTGCGTCTCCTCATGGGGCCCCCCCCTGCAGGACCCCCCGCCGTCACATGACCGGAGATGTGCCTGCGCTCAGCATGGGCCCCATGCTGAGCGCAGGGACATCTCCGGTCATGTGACGGCGCCGGCACAATACTTACCCCTCCCTGTGCCTCCGCAGCGTCTGCCGCATACTCTGACTGTGACGTCTCAGGTCAGAGGGCACGGTGACGTCTTTACACAGCGCGCTCTCTCCTGAGCTGTCACATTACAGAGTGGGAAGACGCGCGCAACTCTGGAGTCCGGATCAGCAGCAGGTAAGAAGTGAGGTGAGTATTTGATTTTTTTTTTTTTTTTTTATGTATGGGGGCATGGGGCATTTAATGGTGGGGGGAGAGTGGGTGTGACATCCTGCATGGGGCATTATATGGGGGGGGGTGACATCCTGCATGGGGCATTATATAGGGGGGGGGGGATTGGCATCCTGAATGGGTCATTATATGGGGGAGGGGGGAATTGACATCCTGCATGGGGGCATTATATGGGGGTGGGGGGGGAGGGATGTGACATCCTGCATGGGGCATTATAAGAGGGGAAGGAGGAAGTGACATCCTGCATGGGGCATTATAAGAGGGGAAGGGGGGAAGTGACATCCTGCATGGGGCATTATAAGAGGGGAAGGGGGGAAGTGACATCCTGCATGGGGCATTATAAGAGGGGAAGGGGGGAAGTGACTTCCTGCATGGGTCATTATAAGAGGGAAAGGGGGGAAGTGACATCCTGCATGGGGCATTATAAGGGAGGGGGGGGTGTGACATTCTGCATGGGGCATTATAAGGGAGGTGGTGTGACATCCTGCATGGGGCATTATAAGAGGGGGAGGGGGGAATTGACATCCTGCATGGGGCATTATATAGAGGGTGGGTGTGTGACATACTGCATGGGGCATTATAAGGAGGGGGGGGTGACCTCCTGCATGGGGCATTATAAGGGAGGGGGTGGTCTGACATGCTGCATGGGGCATTGATAAGGGGGGGAAGTGACATCCTGCAAGGGGCATTATATGGGGGGGAAAAGGTGACATCCTGCATGGGGCATTTTATGGGGGGTAGATGTGACATCCTGCATAGCGCATTAAAAGGGGAGTGTCATCCTGCATGGGGCATTATAAGGGGGGAACAGCCTGCATGGAGCGTTACATGGGGGCCAATATTCTGTATGGAGAGTTATATGGGGACCAGTATCCTGTATGGAGCATTATATGGGGACCAGTATCCTGTATGGAACATTATAAGGGGGTCAGTATCCTGTATGGAGCATTATATGGTGCCCATATTACTGTATGGAGGACTATACTGTCCGGTCTGCACTGTGCGCTGTGAGGATTCGCCGGTTTCTGAGCTATTGTAGAATTTACAATAGATATCGCTTGTGTAATGGGGCATTATAAGGGGGGAACAGCCTGCATGGAGCGTTATATGGGGGCCAATATTCTGTATGGAGCGTTATATGGGGGTCAGTATTCTGTATGGAGCGATATATGGGTGCAGTATTCGGTAGGGAGCGTTATATGGGGGCCAGTATTCTGTATGCAGTGTTATATGGGGACCAGTATCCTGTATGGAGCATTATATGGGGACCAGTATCCTGTATGGAGCATTATAAAGGGGTCAGTATCCTGTATGGAGCATGGTATGGTGCCCATAATACTGTATGGAGGACTATACTGTCCGGTCTGCACTGTGCGTTATGAGGATTCGCCGGTTTCTGAGCTATTGTAGAATTTACAATAGATATCGCTCATGTAATGTAGTAAGTGAAATCCTTGGCCTTGTACTATATATATATATTTCTCTGCGGTATCTGTGCATCATGAATCATGGTATGTGTTAAAGGGGCCCACTGAAACTCTGTCGCCCAGGGCCCACAAAAACCTGGAGCCGGCCCTGGGGGTAAGTATAACAAGTTGCATTTTTACATACAATTAATTAACTTGGAGTGGGGGGAATCAGAGATGCACGGGGGGATGAGAGATGCACGGGGGGGGGGGGCCTTCATGCCCCCTATGAAGGGCGGGGGGGCCCCCAAAAAAATTCTTGCACAGGGGCCCACTACAGTCTGTGTCCGCCCCTGTGTAGTACGTTGTGTTTTTCTACACTCCTAAAATAACATATCAGCAGAGTAAAGGTGGTCACACATAAGCCCAGGTCTGCTAGATAGATACCTATGAATTATTATTTTGTATATGTTTTCAAACATACTTGATCAATGAAATCATCATTGTAAACTTCAACTGCACATAATAGTATATGATGCAAAACCTACAAAAGACAAAAATATATCTCATACCCTACCATCATTATATATAAATGTAAAGCAAAGTTGCATAATAAATATAGGGTACTTAGTGAACTATTTTTGATCAAAAAAAGTATACAAGCCGTCCCACCAGCGGCAAGGTGACCCTAAATTGGGACGGTACCTATACTGTCTATATTAAAAACCTTACTGTATATCAAAGTTGAAATAATGCATATAAAAGGGTAGACAAATAGGACTGGGTCCCAACTCCAGACCACCCAGACCCGTGGTAAGCTACATATATACTAATCAGCTCAACAAAGGGGATGCCACACCCTTAAATTGCACAGAATGCAAACAAGACAAAAAACCAAGCAATGTGAACTGAGGTCTAAGATGGTAGACATGCAAGAAATAGGAGCATGTTCACACTAGCAAAAAGAAGCAAAACCTACAAAAGACAAAAATATATCTCATACCCTACCATCATTATATATAAATGTAAAGCAAAGTTGCATAATAAATATAGGGTACTTAGTGAACTATTTTTGATCAAAAAAAGTATACAAGCCGTCCCACCAGCGGCAAGGTGACCCTAAATTGGGACGGTACCTATACTGTCTATATTAAAAACCTTACTGTATATCAAAGTTGAAATAATGCATATAAAAGGGTAGACAAATAGGACCGGGTCCCAACTCCAGACCACCCAGGCCCGTGGTAAGCTACATATATACTAATCAGCTCAACAAAGGGGATGCCACACCCTTAAATTGCACAGAATGCAAACAAGACAAAAAACCAAGCAATGTGAACTGAGGTCTAAGATGGTAGACATGCAAGAAATAGGAGCATGTTCACACTAGCAAAAAGAAGCAAAACCTACAAAAGACAAAAATATATCTCATACCCTACCATCATTATATATAAATGTAAAGCAAAGTTGCATAATAAATATAGGGTACTTAGTGAACTATTTTTGATCAAAAAAAGTATACAAGCCGTCCCAACAGCGGCAAGGTGACCCTAAATTGGGACGGTACCTATACTGTCTATATTAAAAACCTTACTGTATATCAAAGTTGAAATAATGCATAGAAAAGGGTAGACAAATAGGACCGGGTCCCAACTCCAGACCACCCAGGCCCGTGGTAAGCTACATATATACTAATCAGCTCAACAAACGGGATGCCACACCCTTAAATTGCACAGAATGCAAACAAGACAAAAAACCAAGCAATGTGAACTGAGGTCTAAGATGATAGACATGCAAGAAATAGGAGCATGTTCACACTAGCAAAAAGAAGCAAAACCTACAAAAGACAAAAATATATCTCATACCCTACCATCATTATATATAAATGTAAAGCAAAGTTGCATAATAAATATAGGGTACTTAGTGAACTATTTTTGATCAAAAAAAGTATACAAGCCGTCCCACCAGCGGCAAGGTGACCCTAAATTGGGACGGTACCTATACTGTCTATATTAAAAACCTTACTGTATATCAAAGTTGAAATAATGCATATAAAAGGGTAGACAAATAGGACCGGGTCCCAACTCCAGACCACCCAAGCCCGTGGTAAGCTACATATATACTAATCAGCTCAACAAAGGGGATGCCACACCCTTAAATTGCACAGAATGCAAACAAGACAAAAAACCAAGCAATGTGAACTGAGGTCTAAGATGGTAGACATGCAAGAAATAGGAGCATGTTCACACTAGCAAAAAGAAGCAAAACCTGCAAAAGACAAAAATATATCTCATACCCTACCATCATTATATATAAATGTAAAGCAAAGTTGCATAATAAATATAGGGTACTTAGTGAACTATTTTTGATCAAAAAAAGTATACAAGCCGTCCCACCAGCGGCAAGGTGACCCTAAATTGGGACGGTACCTATACTGTCTATATTAAAAACCTTACTGTATATCAAAGTTGAAATAATGCATATAAAAGGGTAGACAAATAGGACCGGGTCCCAACTCCAGACCACCCAGGCCCGTGGTAAGCTACATATATACTAATCAGCTCAACAAAGGGGATGCCACACCCTTAAATTGCACAGAATGCAAACAAGACAAAAAAACAAGCAATGTGAACTGAGGTCTAAGATGGTAGACATGCAAGAAATAGGAGCATGTTCACACTAGCAAAAAGAAGCAAAACCTACAAAAGACAAAAATATATCTCATACCCTACCATCATTATATATAAATGTAAAGCAAAGTTGCATAATAAATATAGGGTACTTAGTGAACTATTTTTGATCAAAAAAAGTATACAAGCCGTCCCACCAGCGGCAAGGTGACCCTAAATTGGGACGGTACCTATACTGTCTATATTAAAAACCTTACTGTATATCAAAGTTGAAATAATGCATATAAAAGGGTAGACAAATAGGACCGGGTCCCAACTCCAGACCACCCAGACCCGTGGTAAGCTACATATATACTAATCAGCTCAACAAAGGGGATGCCACACCCTTAAATTGCACAGAATGCAAACAAGACAAAAAACCAAGCAATGTGAACTGAGGTCTAAGATGGTAGACATGCAAGAAATAGGAGCATGTTCACACTAGCAAAAAGAAGCAAAACCTACAAAAGACAAAAATATATCTCATACCCTACCATCATTATATATAAATGTAAAGCAAAGTTGCATAATAAATATAGGGTACTTAGTGAACTATTTTAGATCAAAAAAAGTATACAAGCCGTCCCACCAGCGGCAAGGTGACCCTAAATTGGGACGGTACCTATACTGTCTATATTAAAAACAGTATAATAGTATATGATGTAGCAGTCACTAATTATCTTGAGTGCTTCATCTGATGTCCGTGCACATAGTATACATAGTATACCACATACAGTACAATATATATAGGAGAATATACAGTATGACTGGTATATAGAGACGAGCAATTTGTAGAACCGTGGTCCAGTGGTCAGATGAATATTCTGTGGCTGCTGAACAGGAGCCACCACATAGTCTCCTTTTTACAGTCCCACATAACTTTCCATATACTGTACAGTGTGAGCCCCACATAGCCTCCTATATACAATGTGAGCCCTCACACAACCTCCTATATGAGTATGAGCCCTCACATAGCCTCTTATATACAGTACGGGAGTACACTTAGGAATATCCACACTACATAGGGAATATATCATAGAGACACTTAGGACAATATGAGCAACCCAACAATAATTGATAGATTGTATATGCTGTGTGGACCAAGAATAAATGGTAGACCATTCGGTTGAGAACACAGGAGAAAGGAGAACCACCGAATGTCCAGTCCAATATACAAGAGACATAAACCAATATATATAAAAGACCTTTATTAGACAATGGTCAAAGTGGTGCTACAAACACATGAGAACCCACCATATAAAAAATGTAATTGCAACCTAAAAGAGGAATATGACACAATAGATGTAACGGTTGCAATGGACAAGATATATTACATTACAATTCCACAAAAATTACAAAAAGAAAAAGATGGAATAGACAGGTATGTCAGCACCAAAGAAGATAGTATATATACTTCAACACAATAGTTTGTGAAACTATATTGTGGGTGGAGTATATACTGCCACACAAAGATCTATAGGACTATGTAAAAAAAGAGATTGCTGCTACAGAGATAGATAAGTACCAGGTGCCAACTTGTTTATATAAGGTATATAGTGAAACAATGAATGCACATGCACATGGTACTAAGCAGAGAACTGACATAACTGGTTGTGGGATACAAAGGAGGGATCACGGGAATACCCCGACGCGCATTTCGGACCTTTCCTGTCTGATCGGTGTGCATCTGTGGACCGCGTCCTTTTTTGGACGCGGTACATAGATGACATCTTCTTGATCTGGCAGGGGTCAGAACAGGAATTGCATGAATTCATGAATACCTTAAATCATAATCCTCACAATATTCACCTCACATATCACTTTGACAAGCAGTCCATTGAATTTTTGGATGTTAAAATAAAAAGAGATGAAAACAATTGCTTGCAGACGGATTTATTCCGTAAGGCCACATCGGCAAATTCTCTCTTACTAGCCTCTTCGTCCCACCCACCAGCCATGATCCGATCAATACCAATAGGTCAATTTCTGAGGCTACGCCGCATATGTTCCAATGATGCTGACTTTGAAACACAGGCAGATGATTTAAAGAACCGATTTTTGGAAAGAGGATATAGCCGCCACTCTCAAAAGAGCATATAACAGAGCCAAGCATACCTCACGTCATACGGCCCTATATTCAAAAAGGACATCCTCTTTCAACAATCGGGTCAGATTTATCACTCAATATCATGGCCAAACGAATCTACTGCGTCAATTCTTGGAAAAATCATGGCCAATTCTCTTATCTGATCCGGTCCTTGCTAAATACCTTGACCCCAAACCTAATATCACTTTTAGGAGGTCACGCAATTTACGTGACTGCCTAGTGAAGAGCCATTACACTAATGAAAGTAACACGTTTCTATCCAATTTTGAACCTCCGAAAGGCTGCAAACCATGTGGCAAATGTGTTGCATGTCCTAATATTGGACGTGCCCGAGATTTCCAAAGTTCTGATGGTCTATCGACCTATCAGATACAACATCCCATCACTTGCACTACATCTGCAGTGATATATTATGTCACTTGTCCCTGTCCACTAATCTATGTGGGACTGACAACTCGCCAGTTAAAAGTTCGTATACGTGAACACGTATTAGGAATTGAAGCGGCAAAGGATGCCAGTGATGCATCGTTATTGAAAACAATACCACGACATTTTAAACAGCATCACAATTGCAACGCTTCTTTATTGCGAGCTATTGGAATTGATCATATCCCACATAACATTAGAGGCGGTGAAATTAGTAAATCTCTGGGCAAATTAGAAACTAGGTGGATTTGGACACTAAAAACTGTACACCCCCTGGGCCTTAACGAAAATATAAGCTTTGTTCCATTCCTGTAACTGCCCCTTTTGGTCTTTGTACCATTCTAACAGTTTTATGCCGTTTTTATTGGTTTCTAAACAATGTTTTTATTTACTATTTATTTAGTGTGTGTCTTGGTGTCGATTCCCGTATTCTTCACTGGCTATTAAATACCTCATTTGACTCCTGAACCCGGATGCGGATCTGCAGTTGTGGACTATTGGAATATTAGAGACGACTGGGGCTTTACGGCGCTTTTTATTGTTATTATTTTTATTTTATTTTGCCATTTGTATATGTCAGTGTATTAACACTAATACACATTATCACTCACTTTTTCTCTCACGGATTTGTTCTCTCACACACTTTTCTATTTTATTTTGATTATATGCACATATATTACCCACACATACGCCACTATATACGCACTTGATTAGACCATTCTCTACTCACATTTTATGTATATTTTTATAATTTCACCCTTATACACTTCCTATGTGTAACGGGTCTGGGAGGCGGAACCTCTGAGCTACTATACAAGGGGGCGGTCCTTGTAAGGGAGCGGGTGGCGACCAGGGAAGACGGGCAGGAAGTCACAGCAGGTGACCGGGACAGTCTCTGAGTGAACGGGCTGGAGGTCACGGCAAGTGACCGGGGCAGTCTCTGGATGAACGGGCTGATGGTCACGGCAAGTGACCGGGGCAGTCTCTGGATGAACGGGCAGATGGTCACGGCAAGTGGCCGGGGCAGTCTCTGAATGAACGGGCAGATGGTCACGGCAAGTGACCGGGGCAGTCTCTGGATGAACGGGCAGATGGTCACGGCAAGTGGCCGGGGCAGTCTCTGGATGAACGGGCAGATGGTCACGGCAAGTGACCGGGGCAGTCTCTAGGTAAAGGGTTGGTACGACCTGTGGCGGCTGATGATAGACGTGGGCTCCCAGGTGAGCAGGCGAGAGTCTCTGGATGAACGGGTGGTCACAGCATGTGACGGCGGAGCCTCCAGGAAGACCAACAGACAGGCGGCAGATGAGCGCTCCCAGGTGAGCGGGCAGAAGTCTCAGGACAGGCGGGTAGTCACAGCACGTGACGGCAGAGCCTCCAGGTAGGCTAGCAGACAGGCAGCAGATGAGCGCTCCCAGGTGAGCGGGCAGGAGTCACTGGACAGGCAGGTGGTCACAGCACGTGACGGCGGAGCCTCCAGGTAGGCTAGCAGACAGGTAGCAGATGTGTGCTCCCAGGTGAGCGGGCAAGCTGGTCCATAGACAGACTGACAGGAGTTGGAAGGCAGACCGTCGGACCTCAGGCAAGCAGGCAGGTGGCTGATGTGCGCTCCCAGGTGAGCGGGCAGGCTGGTCCTTAGACAGACTGACAGGAGTAGTAAGGCAGACCGTCGGACCTCAGACTAGCAGGCAGGTAGCAGATAATCAGGCAGGAATCTGGCAGGATAACTGGCAACGGGACCTGAGGGCTGAAGCAGAGTAGTGAACAGTGCAACAACATTGCTCGGGCACCTCCATTTTGGAGGAGGTGCCTTATATATAGTGAAGTCCTCCGGCCATTGGCCGGGGACTCCTTAGGACGGCGCGCGCGGCCCCTTTAAGAGGGAGGGAGAGCGCGCGCGCGCGCCCTAAGCACAGTGGCCGGGAAGGAGCGCGCGCTGCCAGCAGAGCGGGAGGAGGACGCCGGGCACGGAGCAAGGAGGTGAGGGGAACAGCGTCCCTGCCTAGCAGAGGGCAGGGACGCCGGCGCTACAGTACCCCCCCCTTTAGGCCCCCCCTTTTTTAGGACAGACAGAAATTTAGCAAGGATAAGAGGGGCATGGATGTTCTCCCGGGGCTCCCACGTTCTCTCCTCAGGACCAAACCCCTTCCAATCTACTAGAAAAAAGGTCTTTCCTCTTACCCTTTTAGTGGCAAGAATGTTCTCTACCTCAAACTCGTCCTCAGCAGAAACCGGAGCAGGAGGCGTACCTGTAGACTTGGAAAAAGAGTTAAGTACCACAGGTTTGAGGAGAGATACATGGAAGGAGTTAGGGATCCGTAAGTTGGCCGGAAGTTTCAATTTATAGGCCACCGGGTTGATCTGACTGATGACCTCCAGGGGGCCGATGAACCGAGGCCCTAACTTGTAAGAAGGTATCTTGAGTCGGACATATTTAGATGAGAGCCAGACTTTATCTCCGGGACGAAATTGTGGAGGATCCAGGCGTTTTTTGTCTGCGTGTCTTTTCATCCGTTCGGACGACTGAAGGAGTGCGGATCGGGTACTCTCCCAAATGGAGGAAAATTTGCTAACGAGAGATTCCGCAGCCGGGTTGTCCACAGAGGTGGAGACAGGAAAAGGAATCCGAGGATGCTGACCGAAGACTACAAAAAACGGGGATTTGGAGGAGGATTCGCTCTCGTGATTGTTATAAGAGAACTCGGCCCATGGTAGGAGATCCACCCAGTCAGAATGATGGGCATTAACAAAGTGCCGGAGGTAACTGGTCAGGTTCTGATTGATCCGCTCCACTTGACCATTGGACTGTGGGTGGTAAGCGGAAGAGAAGTCCAGGGTGACATCTAGCAGTTTACAAGTGGCTCTCCAGAAGCGTGAGGTGAACTGTACCCCACGATCCGACACGATGTGGAGGGGCAGGCCATGAAGACGAAAGATGTGATGAATAAAGTCTTTAGCTAGCTCGGGTGCAGACGGGAGGCCTGGCAGGGGAACGAAATGAGCCATCTTGGAGAAGCGGTCAGCGACCACCCAAATGACCGTACAACCGGCAGAGACTGGGAGGTCTGTTATAAAGTCCATTGCTATATGCTGCCAGGGGGCAGCAGGTACTGGGAGCGGAAGGAGGCGACCGGCTGGCAGATGTCTCGGAACCTTGTTGCGGGCGCAGGACACACAGGCAGAAACAAAGTCTATTACGTCCTTGTGCAGGGTAGGCCACCAGTAGTGGCGGGTAATAAGCTGGAGGGTCTTTTTCTGACCGGCATGGCCAGCTAGTTTAGACGAGTGACCCCAGTGAAGGATCTTCTCCCGATCAGGTACTGATACGAACGTCTTTCCGGGAGGGAGACGATTTAGACTCACGGGAGCCACCTGCATTACTCTGGCGGGATCGATGATGTGTTTCGGATCTTCCTCGAGATCAGACACCAGAAAGGATCGAGACAAGGCGTCCGCCTTGACGTTTTTGTCAGCCGGGCGAAAATGAAGAACAAAATCAAAGCGAGCAAAAAACAAGGACCACCGGGCTTGGCGCGGGTTAAGTCTCTGGGCATGCTGGAGGTAAGCCAAGTTCTTGTGGTCAGTGTAAATTATTACCGGGTGAAGAGCCCCCTCGAGCAGGTAACGCCACTCCTCCAATGCCAGTTTGATGGCCAATAACTCTCGGTCTCCTATGGAATAATTGCGCTCTGAGGAGGAGAAGAGTTTAGAGAAGAAGCCGCAAGTTACCATCCTCCCGGAAGATGATTTTTGAGTAAGTACCGCTCCGGCTCCAGAGGAGGAGGCGTCAACTTCCAGGAAGAACTGCTTGTTGCCGTCCGGGCGATGCAGCACCGGGGCGGAAGAGAAGGCCTGTTTTAAGGAAAGGAAGGCCTCCTCTGCTTCGGGTGGCCACTCTTTGGGATTAGTACCCTTACGGGTGAGCGCGGAAATTGGAGCAGTCCGGGAAGAGAAGTGTGGTATGACGAGGCGGTAGTAGTTGGCGAAGCCCAGGAACCGCTGAATGGCCTTCAACCCCTCCGGTCGAGGCCATTTCTCGATGGCAGACAGTTTCTCTGGATCCATTCGTAGGCCGGTCTGAGAAATAATGTAGCCCAAAAACGGAAGCAAGTCTGCTCAAAGAGGCACTTCTCGTATTTAGCGAAGAGGTGATTCTGCCTGAGCCTGAGCAGGACCTGACGAACGTCCCTCCGGTGAGTCTGGAGATCCGGAGAGAAGACCAAGATGTCGTCCAAGTACACCACTACGCAGGAGTAGAGAAGGTCCCGGAAGATGTCATTGACCAACTCTAGAAAGACGGCAGGAGCGTTACAGAGGCCAAAGGGCATTACCAGATATTCATAGTGGCCGTCCCGGGTGTTGAATGCCGTCTTCCATTCATCCCCCTGACGGATACGAACCAGGTTGTACGCCCCACCGAGGTCCAGTTTGGTGAAGATTCTAGCCCCTCTCAGACGATCAAATAACTCCGGAATGAGCGGAAGGGGGTACTTATTCTTCACCGTGATCTGGTTAAGGCCTCTATAGTCTATACAGGGACGGAGAGAGCCGTCCTTCTTTTTTACGAAGAAGCCTGCTCCCGCCGGGGAGGTAGATTTCCGGATGAATCCCCTGGCCAGATTCTCCTCAATATATTCGGACATCGACCGGGTCTCAGCAGCGGATAATGGATAAATACGCCCACGGGGAGGAGTAGTACCGGGTAACAAGTCGATAGGGCAGTCGTATGGTCTATGAGGGGGTAGTGTCTCTGCTTCCTTTTTATTAAAGACATCAGCATAAGACCAATAAGGAATCGGAAGTCCAGGTAGATTAGCTGGGGTAGGAGAAGGACGGACGGGATGGACGGGAACCAGACAGGTCTTATGGCAGTCCTGTCCCCAGCGAAGGACTTCTCCGGTCTGCCAGTCAAGCACGGGTGCATGTCTCTGGAGCCAAGGTAGACCTAGCAGGAGGGCGTGAGAGAGTCCAGGCAGAACATGAAAGGAGATACTCTCAGAATGCAGCATTCCCACCTGCAGAGTAATGGATTCGGTGATGAGTTGGATGGGGCGTGGTAAGAGACCCCCATCCACGGCAGCAACAGACAAGGGTACAGCCAGAGGTTTGGTGGGGATGCGGTATTTCTCTACCAGGGACTGTGAAATAAGATTCCCGGCTGCTCCAGAGTCCAGTTGGGCTAGTTCGAAATAACGGTTCTCCCCGCAGACGATTGAAACTGACAGCAGCAGAGATGGAGAGGATTTATTCTTGTCTAGGTCGACCTCTCTGAGCGAACCTAGACACAGGCGTTTCCCGACCTCTCTGAGCAGGCACGGATCGGTGCTCCTTACTGCCACAGTAGAAGCAGCTCCCCTCGGCACGGCGTAAGTCCTGACGGGTTTTGACCATCTTGGTCTGGTCGACCTGCATAGGCTCAGGAGAGTGTACCTGGGGAGAGACGGAGGGAGTGACGGGTTTCTGAAAAGTAGGAGCTAGACGTGGAAACCTCCTCTCACGGGCGACCTCTTTGGCACGCTCCTGGAACCGTAGGTCAACCCGGGTGGCAAGAGTTATTAGGTCATCGAGAGTGGTAGGAACGTCCCGACCGGCAAGTTCATCTTTAATACGGCCGGACAGACCCTCCCAGAAGACGGATACCAGAGCGTCGTTATCCCAGGCCAGCTCCGAGGCAAGGGTACGGAACCGTATGGCATATTGGCCCACGGTGAGACTTCCCTGACGGAGGCGTAGCAGAGATGATGCGGATGAGGTCTTCCGTCCGGGTTCGTCGAAGACTTTCCGGAAAGCCGTGAGGAAGGCAGGCAAGTCGGACACCAGGGGGTCTCCTCTCTCCCATAGAGGATTTAGCCAGGCCAGGGCCTCCCCGGTGAGATGGGACATGATGAAGGCAATTTTGGCCCGGTCGGAGTTAAACTGGTGGGACAATAGTTCAAAGTGCAGGGTGCACTGATTAATGAAGCCCCGAGCCTGGGCGGAGTCGCATCCGAAGCGAGGAGGTGCAGAAAGCAGGGGTCCGGGGTAGGATGCCATGGTATTGGTGGGCAGCGGAGCTGCCGGGTTGCGAGTCATGGCACTGGCGGAGGTTGCTGGTGGAGCAGTCAGAGTGTCCAGGCGAGTATTGACATTCCGCAGGTGACCCAGGATGGACTCCTGTTGGGACCTTTGACGGGACAGTTCATGACACAGGTCCGAGAGCGAGAGAGCTTGGGTGCCACCGGGTTCCATGGCCCGAGCAAACTGTAACGGGTCTGGGAGGCGGTACCTCTGAGCTACTATACAAGGGGGCGGTCCTTGTAAGGGAGCGGGTGGCGACCAGGGAAGACGGGCAGGAAGTCACAGCAGGTGACCGGGACAGTCTCTGAGTGAACGGGCTGGAGGTCACGGCAAGTGACCGGGGCAGTCTCTGGATGAACGGGCTGATGGTCACGGCAAGTGACCGGGGCAGTCTCTGAATGAACGGGCAGATGGTCACGGCAAGTGACCGGGGCAGTCTCTGGATGAACGGGCAGATGGTCACGGCAAGTGGCCGGGGCAGTCTCTGGATGAACGGGCAGATGGTCACGGCAAGTGACCGGGGCAGTCTCTAGGTAAAGGGTTGGTACGACCTGTGGCGGCTGATGATAGACGTGGGCTCCCAGGTGAGCAGGCGAGAGTCTCTGGATGAACGGGTGGTCACAGCATGTGACGGCGGAGCCTCCAGGAAGACCAACAGACAGGCGGCAGATGAGCGCTCCCAGGTGAGCGGGCAGAAGTCTCAGGACAGGCGGGTGGTCACAGCACGTGACGGCAGAGCCTCCAGGTAGGCTAGCAGACAGGCAGCAGATGAGCGCTCCCAGGTGAGCGGGCAGGAGTCACTGGACAGGCAGGTGTTCACAGCACGTGACGGCGGAGCCTCCAGGTAGGCTAGCAGACAGGTAGCAGATGTGTGCTCCCAGGTGAGCGGGCAAGCTGGTCCATAGACAGACTGACAGGAGTTGGAAGGCAGACCGTCGGACCTCAGGCAAGCAGGCAGGTGGCTGATGTGCGCTCCCAGGTGAGCGGGCAGGCTGGTCCTTAGACAGACTGACAGGAGTAGTAAGGCAGACCGTCGGACCTCAGACTAGCAGGCAGGTAGCAGATAATCAGGCAGGAATCTGGCAGGATAACTGGCAACGGGACCTGAGGGCTGAAGCAGAGTAGTGAACAGTGCAACAACATTGCTCGGGCACCTCCATTTTGGAGGAGGTGCCTTATATATGGTGAAGTCCTCCGGCCATTGGCCGGGGACTCCTTAGGACGGCGCGCGCGGCCCCTTTAAGAGGGAGGGAGAGCGCGCGCGCCCTAAGCACAGTGGCCGGGAAGGAGCGCGCGCTGCCAGCAGAGCGGGAGGAGGACGCCGGGCACGGAGCAAGGAGGTGAGGGGAACAGCGTCCCTGCCTAGCAGAGGGCAGGGACGCCGGCGCTACACTATGTAATATTTTTTGGTCGTTTAAATTTTGCCAACATCTGACACATTCATGATTTTATTATGTGATGGAAGTGTTTGCATTTAAATATATACATCTCTCACATCTATATTTATTATTTTTAGTACTAATATGTCTTTTATGCACTGATATATATTGGTTGCATCACTTATTTGTTAATTTTTTAAGATTTATTACACATAGATATGTGATATTCTGGTATTAATTAACCTCTGTATTTACAAGTTGCACTTCATCTTATATATAATATATTTATATATATATATATAATAGTTTTACTATTTCTTATACATCTTTCTATCCTTGTATTATTTATTTTTCCATACATCTATTTTTTTCTTCTTTTTTATTTTTTATTTATTATTTTTTATTATTTATTAATTATTTTTATTTTTTATTTTATTTTTTTATTTCTTATTATCATTTTTTTATTTTTATTATTTTTATTTATTTATTTTTTTATTATCACCCTATAATCACCCAATACTCTGATATACCTATGTATTTATATATTAGGTCATGTCTCACACATTGCACTTTATGAGGTTAATCAAAATATATAATTTCCAGTTGGATATCATATATATTATATTCATATTCACTATTTTCTATATATTCTTTCCTTGGATTCGAGTCAATAACATATCGGGTCACTAACTCTGGTCTGTCTAGTGCGCTTGCGTTGTCTGCGCTCCCTGTTCCTGCTGGCCCCGAATCTCTATGTGTCTGGAGGCTCGGGTCACATGACCCGATGTAGCCGGTCACATAATGCGGTTGCCCGCAGGTCCTGGTGCCTCCGGACGGCGCATGCGCAATTGTACTAGGCAGTCCACAATACAGGACCTTACCGCGCATTGCATGTTGGGTGTGCCCGCCCCTGTCAATCAGCGCTGCTGGGTCACTTCCGGTTCCGGGATAGACACGCCGCGTACACGGCGATTTCTTTTGCGCGCCACATTTGATTGGACACACATTCTTTTTATACTTGGTGGTCCCCTAAGACCAACACCCCTGACGAAGGACACTTTTGGTCCGAAACGCGCGTCGGGATATTCCCGTGATCCCTCCTTTATATCCCACAACCAGGTATGTCAGTTCTCTGCTTAGTACCATTTGCATGTGCATTCATTGTTTCACTATATACCTTATATAAACAAGTTGGCACCTGGTACTTATCTATTTCTGTAGCAGCAATCTCTTTTCTTATATAGTCCTATAGATCTTTGTGTGGCAGTATATACTCCACCCCAAATATAGTTTCACAAACTATTGTGTTGAAGTATATATACTATCTTCTTTGGTGCGGACATACCTGTCTATTCCATCTTTTTCTTTTTGTAATTTTTGTGGAATTGTAATGGAATATATCTTGTCCATTGCAACCGTTACATCTATTGTGTCATATTCCTCGTTTAGGTTGCAATTACATTTTTTATATGGTGGGTTCTCATGTGTTTGTAGCACCACTTTGACCATTGTCTAATAAAGGTCTTTTATATATATTGGTTTATGTCTCTTGTATATTGGACTGGACATTCGGTGGTTCTCCTTTCTCCTATATACAGTATCAGTCCCCACACAGCCTCCTGCATATAGTGTGAGGACCCACACAGCCTCCTGCATACAGTGTGAGGACCCACTGTGTGAGTACAGTGTGAGGACTGGTCGTCGGATATGTTGCACGCTTATTGAGATGTGTTATTGACTTCTCTATCAGTTTTCTTGCCACTGTCTTGTTAAATATACAGGTTGGATACATTTGGTGTTCATGCCATATAAATTCCTGTTTATAACGAGTACATATTTATGATAGGTAGCTTTGTTTCACTACCATTGGCAGGCATTAACTGGATTTTAGGTCCTAGTGACGTTTTATATCTTTTTTACCTATGTATTCATTAAAGGTTATGTTTTAACCTCTTTCACTACTTTAATTGCTTCATATTACCTTTATTGAGTGGTGACCTGTATGATAGTGTGTGAGCACCAGCTCCAGGCGTCCCTGAAGAGGGGCAGGGAAAAAGTAAAGGGGGCAGTGGAAAGGGGGTTTATCCAAGGAGGGGTGAGGTCAGCAAAGTATGAGAGACAGACTCATCCTAAACCAGGGGTCTCAAACACGCGGGCCGCATGTGGCCCTTCAGACTGGTTCATGCGGCCTGTGTGCACCATAGACCCCGATCGCGGCCCGGTCCAGGAGCTGCCGACAGCTGCACTTTAGTTCAGTGTATTGCTGCGCAGAGACCGGCTCTCTGCATGATACAATACCAATGCCAGCCACCGGCCTATCAGAGGCCAGCAGCGGACATCCGCGTCCCAGCGCAGCGGTGCATGACATCACTAACATGGGTAGATGTCAGCAGCTGGCCTCTGATAGGCCGGTGGCAGGCATTGGTCTCTGCGCAGCAATACACTGAACTAAAGCGCAGCTGCCAGAAGCTCCTGGACCAGGCCGCGATCGTCAAGGGGTCTATGGTGCCTGCGCCCGCATATGCAGAAAGGACACCGAGGGAACGGAGGACAGGTGAGAAGAGACTTTTTTTTTCTTATATATGTATGTGAAGAATGGAACAGCGGACATTCCTACAATATAGGGACCTGAATGGGGATATTCCTACAATATAGGAACCTGGTAAGGAACATTCCTACAATGTGGGACCTGAATGGGGACATTCCTACAATATGGGAACCTGGATAGGAACATTCCTACAATGTGGGACCTGGATGGGGACATTCCTACAATGTGGGACCTGAATGGAGACATTCCTACAATATGGGGACCTGGATAGGAACATTCCTACAATGTGGGACCTGGATGGGAACATTTCTACAATGTGAGGACCTGGATAGGAACATTCCTACAATGTGGGACCTGGATGGGGACATTCCTACAATGTGAGGACCTGGATAGGAACATTCCTACAATGTGGGACCTGGATGGGGACATTCCTACAATGTGGGACCTGAATGGGGACATTCCTACAATATGGGAACCTGGATAGGAACATTCCTACAATGTGGGACCTGGATGGTGACATTTCTGCAATGTGGGACCTGAATGGAGACATTCCTACAATATGGGAACCTGGATAGGAACATTCCTACAATGTGGGACCTGAATGGAGACATTCCTACAATATGGGGACCTGGATAGGAATATTCCTACAATGTGGGACCTGGATGGGGACATTCCTACAATGTGGGGACCTGGATAGGAACATTCCTACAATGTGGGGACCTGGATAGGAACATTTCTACAATGTGGGGACCTGGATGGGGACATTCCTACAATGTGGGACCTGAATGGGGACATTCCTGCAATATGGGGAACTGGATGGGGACATATCTACAATGTGGGGACCTGGATGGGGACATATCTACAATATGAGGAACTGGATTGGGACATATCTACAATGTGGGGACCTGGATAGGAACATTCCTACAATGTGGGGACCTGGATAGGAACATTTCTACAATGTGGGGACCTGGATGGGGGACATTCCTACAAGATGGGGACCTGGATGGGGCATTACTACAAGATGAGGACCAGGATGGGGCATTACTACAAGATGAGGACCAGGATGGTGCATTACGACAAGATGAGGACCAGGATGGGTCATTACTAAAAGATGAGGACCAGGATGAGACATTACTACAAGATGAGGACCAGGATGAGGCATTAGATGAGGCATTATTACAAGATGAGGACCAGGATGACTCATTAATCCCTTTACAACCCAAGGTGGTTTGCACATTAATGACCAGGCCAATTTTTACAATTCTGACCACTGTCAATTTATGAGGTAATTACTCTGGAACGCTTCAACGGATCTCCCTGATTCTGAGATAGTTTTTTCGTGACATATTGTACTTCATGATTGTGGTAAAATTTCTTCGATATCACTTGCGTTTATTTGTGAAAAAAAATGGAAATTTTGCAAAAATTTTGAAAATTTTGCAATTTTTAAAATTTGAATTTGTATGCCCTTAAATCAGAGAGATATGTCACACAAAATAGTTAATAAATAACATTTCCCACATATTTACTTTACATGAGCACAATTTTGGAACCAAAATTCTTTTTTACTGGGGAGCTATAAGGGTTAAAATTTGACCAGCGATTTCTCATTTTTACAACAAAATTTAGAGAACCATTTTTTTAGGGACCACATCATATTTAAAGTCACTTTGAGGGGTCTTTATGACAGAAAATACCCAAAAGTGACACCATTCTAAAAACTGCACCACTAAAGGTGCTCAAAACCACATTCAAGAACTTTATTAACCCTTCAGGTGCTTCACAGGAATTTTTGGAATGTGGAAGAAAACAATTAACATTTAACTTTTTTCACAAAAATGTTACTTTAGACCCAATTTTTTTATTTGTGCAGGGGTAACAGGAAAAAATAGACCCCAAAATTTGGTAATTAATTTCTCCTGAGTAAGCAGATACCCCATATGTGGGGGAAAACCACTGTTTGAGCGCACGGCAGGGTACGGAAGGGAAGGAGCGCCATTTGACTTTTTAAATGTAAAATTTGCTTGAATAATTAGCGGACGCCATATTGCATTTGGGGAGCCCCTGATGTGCCTAAAAAGTGAAACCCACCACACGTCACCTCATTTTGGAAACTAGACCCCTCAGGGAACTTATCTAGATGTGTGGTGAGCACCTTGAACCCCCAGGTGCTTCACAGAAGTTTATAACATTGAGCCGTAAAAATAAAATTTTCACATTTTTCCCACAAAAATGTTTTTCAGCCCCCACTTTTGCATTTTCATAAGGGTAACAGAAGAAATTGCACTATGCAGTTTGTTGTGCAATTTCTCATGAGTTAGCAGATACCCCATATGTGGGGGAAAACCACTGTTTGGGCGCGCGGCAGGGTTCGGAAGGGAAGGAGCACCATTTGACTTTTTAATTGTAAAATTTGCTTGAATAATTAGCGGATGTGCCCCTGATGTGCCTAAACAGTGGAAACCCCCCACAAGTGACACCATTTTGGAAACTAGACCCCTCGGGGAACTTATCTAGATGTGTGGTGAGCACCTTGAACCACCAGGTCCTTTACAGAAGTTTATAACATGGAGCCGTGAATATAAAAAAATCAAACTTTTTCCACAACAATGAGGTTTTAGCCCCAATTTTTTTATTTTCACAAGGGTAAGAGGAGAAAATGGACCCCAAAAACTTTTGTGCAATTTCTCCTGAGTACGCCAATACCCCATATGTCGGGAAAATACAGTGTTTGGGCGCACGGCAGAGTTCAGAAGGGAAGGAGCACTGTGTGACTTTTTGAACGCAAAATTGGCTGGAATCGATAGCGGACGCCATGTCGCGTTTGAAGAGCCCCTGATGTGCCTAAATAGTTGAAACCCCCCACAAGTGACCCCATTTTGGAAACTACACCCCTCAAGGATTTTATCAAGGGGTATAGTGAACATTTTGAACCCAGAGGTATGACACAAAATTTGATGACATTAGGTCATCATATTGAATAAGTTGTCATTAGTCTTGAGCGCAAGTGCTCGCTACTTGAGTTTGCATTGGGTACTCAGGTATGCACCATGTATCACAGGTGCTCAAGTGAAATTCTCGAGTCCCCTCCCGCATGTTTCACGGTTATTAGACACCCCCAAAAAAACTCGAGCTCGAGCATGGCAGGCAATCCCCGCGAGGTTATTTTGGCCGTGAAGCATATGGGGCGGAGACTCGAGCACCCGCGATACTCAATGCATACCTAAGTACTCGATGCAAACTCAAGTAGCGAGCACTTGTGTTCAACATTAGTTGCCATATCGTCATCTTTTTTTTTTTTTTTTAATAAAAAAAAAACAACCCTTACCCCCAAACCTAACCTAGCCCAACCCTGACCCCAACCCTAACATTAGCACAACCCTAACCCCAACCCCACTCCTAGTGTTTATTTTTTACGCCGTTCCTCGTGCGGTATAAGTGATTAGACGACCTTATTCTTCGGGTCGGTGCGACTACAGAGATACCAGAATGATATCAGGTTTTTATGATTGACAGCTGTCACACACTAAAAGACACATATTTTGTAAAATCTAGTTTTTGCATCGCCATATTTTGAGAGCTATAATTTTTCCATATTTTGTCCGACAGAGTCATGTGATGGATATTTTTTTTGCGGGACAAGTTGACGTTTTTATTGGTGCCATTTTCAGGCACGTGACATATTTTGATCGCTTTCTATTCCAGCTTTTGGGAGGCAGAATAAACAAAAACCTACAATTGAGGAATTGTTTTTTTTTTTGTTTTTTTTTATTCTACTCCGCGTGTGGTAAAATTGATAAGGTAGCTTTATTCTTCGGGTCAGTACGTTTACAGTGGTACCACATTTATATCGTTTTTCTATGTTTTGGCGCTTTTACACAATAAAAGACATTTTATACAAAAAAATAATTTTTTTTGCATCGCTTTATTCTGAGAGCTATAACTTTTTGAATTTTCGGATTATGGAGCTGTATGGCGGCTTGTTTTTTGCGGGACAAGATTACGTTTTCAGCGGTACCATTTTTATTTATATTCATCTTTTTGATCGCGTGTTATTCCATTTTTTGTTTGGCGGTGTGATGATAAATCATTGTTTTTTGCTTCGTTTTTTTTTTTTTTTTTTTTTACCGTGTTCAATGAAGGGGTTAACTAGTGGGACAGTTTTATAGGTCAGGTCGTTCCGGACGCGGCGATACCAAATATGTGTACTTTTATTGTTTGTTGTTTTTTTTTCATAATAATATTTATTGATGGGTACATTATCTTTTTATTTTTGCTGGATTATGTTTTTTATTTTATTTTAAGAATTTTTACCATTTTTTTTTTTTTTCATTTTCTGAGAGGTTTTACACTTTTTTACTTTGTCCCACTCTGGGACTTTCACTTTTTTTATTCTGATCGCCTGCATAGCATAGTGATGGAGCACCATCCCTGAGCCATGCAGGCAGTCAGCGCTGCACAGTGAGAAGATTGTTCGGTCATGCACCGCGCATGACCAAACAATCTTCCTGCTGTCTGGTGACCCGGATGTTGTCATGACGACATCGGGTCATCATGGCAACACCCGGGAAGCCACGGCAGACAGCGCTAGAGGCCGGAAGAGGAGGTGAGTATTGCGATGACCTCCCCTTGCCACCGCAATGCTGCGATCGACTTCGATCGCAGCATTGCGGGGGTTAATGTGCCGGGAGCGGTGCGGGACCGCTCCCTGCACATAGTACCGGTTGTCAGCTGTGACAATCAGCTGACACCCGGCGGCGATCACGCCTGCACAGCCTGTGTGCGCGCACGATCGCCATGACGTACTAATACGGGTCAGGCTCTTAAAGCCCAGGGCACAGACGCGTATTAGTACGTCATGGGCTGTAAAGTGGTTAATACAAGATGAGGACAAATTCAAAAGGTGTATAGAAAAAAAAATGATATCACTAAAAATGTCATTTTGTCATGCAAAGAATGCGGACCATCTACCTAGCTGAGTTTGAGACCCTTGCTTTATAAAGTATCTTTGCTTAACAAACAGTTGTTTCTGAGAAGCTAATGATAGCAAATGATCAGGCAATATTTTCTGTGCATTTTCCCATTTCATTCTACTTGTGACTCCTTTTCGCAAACATTCTGTTGCAATTTTTGGGTTAACTCCTTTATTTTGGATTTTATCTTATTGATCTCCCCTATGCATATTCCCCGTACATATGCTTTCAGAGCATCCCATATAAATCTCGTAGATGACGACCCATCATTAAAACGAAAATATTCTAAGATTCTAGAGCTAAGAGTAGGACCAATTAGTTGCAGCCAAAAAGGATTGATGTGCCATGTATATTCCCCCGGAGACCTCACAACACCCATCTGCAGTTGTACCTGTATAGGCGAGTGGTCAGAGACACTCCTTGGCAGATACCTCACCGATTTAATATAGGGTATGATTGATTCAAAGCCAATAGCTTGGTCTATTCTTGACAAAGAATGATGGGAGGCGAAGTAACAGGAATATTGTCTGACATCAGGGTGCCGTATTCTCCATAGGTCCACTATGCCTACCTCCTCTAGCAGATAATGTAGAGATGTATATTGTGCATTTTGAAAAATATTTCCAGTATGGAATTTATCCCAGAAAGGGTGGAGGTAGGTGGTAAAATCCCCTCCCTCTGCGAGGTTGGGATTTAGGAGGATGTTAGTTTTAGATCAGTTGCAGAACAGAGGGCACGGGAGGGGTGATAGACAGAGATGAGGGATGAGATATAGGGTGGTGCAGAACTGTGGAGGGCTTTATGCGTGAGAGAGATGAGTTTGTATTGTATTTTGTGGTGAATGGGTAACCAGTGCAATGACTGGCACTGGTTAGAAGCGTTGGTGAAGCGGCCTGATAGAAATACGACCCTGGCTGCTGCATTCAGAATGGAATGGAGAGGAGAGAGTTTGTTTAGAGGGAGACCGATTATAAGAGAGTTGCAGTAGTCCAGACGAGAGTGAATAAGAGCGACAGTAAGAGTTTTTGCAGTATCAAAGGTGAGAAAATGTGGGGTTCTGGAGATGTTTTTAAGGTGCAGGTGACATGAGTGAGTGAGTGATTGTAGCCCAGTCAAGAGAGCTTGTAAAAGAACTTCTACATGATGTTTCAAGGATGGAAAGAGACTGCCATCTACTGGCCAGTCGCAGTCAAACTGAACCAAGATATGCAAGGGAAGTTGCAGGGAGAGCAAGTTCAGACGCTGGACCTGATCAGGTGACTTCCAGGAAGGAGTTCCGAAAAATAAGAGGCCAGCGCGCCAAACCTGAGGGGTCTTTGGCGCCAAGCAGCAGAAAGGAGCAGATGTGTTCCCTGCGTCCTGAGAAACCCCGCGTGACAGGCCTAAGCCAGAGGCCTGTGAGGTGCCACAGCCGGGCACCGTTTAAAGAGCTCCGGATATCTCGCGGATGTTACCCGAGTGCTGTGCCTGCTGAGGAGACTAGGAACCTAATTGCGGTGCTGAGTGAGTTCGCGGAACCCGACGTCGCCCGCCGACAGACGAGGCCTGGACCCCCCTATCCAAGGCTCGAGAGACTGCCTCCAACAGCCAAGCAGAGAGGAGTTGAGAGACGGTTGCCCCAGGAAAGTCACGCCAGCGGAAGCGGAGGAGCTGCATACGTGAACAGGGCCGTCACTTCCACTGTTCACCCACAGTACCGGGGACAATTGGGTTTAGATAATCAGGTTGGGAGGGGAACGGTTGGGACTAAAGGAGCACAACGTGATCTAATTAAATTTATGCGGAAGAGACTCACGGCCTAGCGTGAATAACCGATGACCCCCGCTAGGGTCAAATGTACAGTTAAAGAACTTACGTGGTGTCTCCCATGACTGAGGGCATCACCCTACTTAAGAGACTTCGCCTTACTAAAGAGACTTCGCCTTACTAAAGAGACTTCGCCTTACTAAAGAGACTTCGCCTTACTAAAGAGACTTCGCCTTACTAAAGAGACTTCGCCTTACTAAAGAGACTTCGCCTTACTAAAGAGACTTCGCCTTACTAAAGAGACTTCGCCTTACTAAAGAGACTTCGCCTTACTAAAGAGACTTCGCCTTACTAAAGAGACTTCACCTTACTAAAGAGACTTCACCTTACTAAAGAGACTTCACCTTACTAAAGAGACTTCACCTTACTTTGAGAGGCTTCACCTTACTTTGAGAGGCTTCACCTTACTTTGAGAGGCTTCACCTTACTTTGAGAGACTGCGTCTTATTTTGCGAGATTTTGCCTTTTGATGATATATTGAATTACTGTTCATTACCCTTGTTACTAATCCCTTGTTCAGAATACCTGTTGCATAAAATTGTTTATTTTCATCTCAGACTGTTCTCGCCTTGTGTCTCTGTGCGTTGCATTCCCGCACCTGCATTACATTTGGCGTAGTTGGCAGGATGCAACATTCAGACGCAGAGATGGGGGATCAGTCTGTGGCTGGGTCCGGTCGGACCCATATACCCCTGGGGGCTATGCTCAGTCATCTTCCCACGTTTTCAGGGGATGGCATGTCACTGTGGGACTGGGTAGAAAGACTGAGAAGTATGCTACGGATGTACCCCCTTGATCCCCTAGCCCAGGCGGAGCTGGCCCTCCCAACCCTTGATGGAGAGGCCCGACAGACTGTGATGTACCGCCCACTTGGGGACCGTGACACCGTGGATAAAGCGATAAAAATTTTAGAGTACAGGCACGGTGACACTACAGATTTAGGACACTTGCACTTACGGTTGTTCCAGCGGGTCCAAGGGGAAAATGAGACAGTAAATCAGTATGTTAATGCGTTGCAGGAAGTGACGGCCCATATCACTAAGAAAGCTCGAGATGGGAACCGAGGACTGGGACCATTGGATGAGGTGTTGCGTGACCAACTGATTGCCGGCTTGAAAGACCCTTCCCTGAGGCAGATCCTGAAGGATCAGCTGCGGTTGAGCCCTGATATGGGCTTCCTGGAGGTAGGGGCTTTAGCTAGAGTGCTGGAGAGAGAAGTTCCTGTTCTCAAAGCCACAGTTAGAAGTCAAGAGGCAATTGCTCCTGGATTCACCAACCAAGAGCCTGATTGGGTACGGGAAATACGTCAGGAAATTCGAGACATTCGGGGTGAGCTGAATGCTATTAAAAAGCCCCCTACTGCCCCCTTGCCGACGGACCGTACTGCTCAACGCGGACGGAGATCAGAACGAGAGAGACGCTCCTACCAGGCCCCAGCACGGCATGTACCCGACCTATCGGCAGAAAGAGGACCGGAGTGCTGGACTTGCGAAGGTAGGGGGCATATCTCCAAAGACTGTCCCAACCGAGAAAGGAGGAGGAGGGGACAGCCGTTAAACTAAAATGCCCCACGGTTGTGGAGCAGACCATGGGGTCTCGTGCTTCAGAGAGTAGAAGAGGGAGGCCCATCATCTGGGCTGAATTCAATGGGCAGCGGATCTGTTGTTTGATGGACACCGGGCCTCAAGTGACCACTATGCCTGAGACGTATTTCCAAAGTCACTTTCCTGAAGTCACTCGTTCCTGCCGGGAACCCACTGTCAAATTGGTGGCGGCCAATCAACTACCTATCCCAGTAGCGGGAGTAGTATGGATGTCCATGCGGGCATGTGGAAAGGACCTCGGTCGAAAAGGGATCGTACTAACCACAGGGCCCGGAGGCGATGGGCCCATTGTTACCCTGTGCATGAATGTGCTGAAAGAAGTCGGACAGTTCCTGGCTGAGGGCTGTAGCAAAAACAATTGGACCCGCGCCACTCGAGACCCAGCTAGTAAGAGAGTATTACAACACCTCGTGTGGGTCAGCCAGATTCAAAAATTGCCGCTACCTCTCAGAACCTTGGCAAGGTATCGATACCGCCCGAAGCCACAATGACACTGCCGGTGGGACAGACTGTACTCACGTTGCCGGTGCTGGCACATGTGTCCTTAGAGGGCGTGGACATTCAAACTGAACCGATGGAAGGAGAAGAAGCGCCCTCTGGACTCCTGATTGCTCGAACCCTGGCCACCGTGCGGCACGGCCGAGTACCCGTGCGCTGCATCAATTTAGGTGGCACCAGTTTACAGTTGTTGCCCCGACAAGAGGTGGCGCGAGTGTACATAATGCCAGAGTCCCTTACTAGAGCGGACGCTATAGGGCTGGCACCTGTGGAAGGAAAACCATGGACCCTGGAGGTGTCCCTCAACAGCCAGGAGAATGGAAGAGAACCGTTGGCTGGACGCCACCTTCTGGAAGAAATGGAGGCTAATCTGACTGAGCTTTCTGCTGGACAAGTAAGGCAGATCGAACAACTTCTACAGCGATATCAGGGAGTGTTTGCACAGCATGAAGATGATTTCGGGTGCACTCGGGACATTCAGCACAAAATACCCACCAGAAATACTGCTCCCATCCGAGAGAGATATCGGCAGATCCCGCCTCAAATGTACCAGGAGGTGAAAGAGCTGTTGGCCCACATGTTGCAGAACGGTGTGATCCGTGAAAGTCAGAGCCCCTAGGCGGCTCCGATCGTGCTGGTCCGAAAGAAGGATGGTACCCTGAGAATTTGCGTGGACTATCGAAAGCTGAATGCCTGTACAGTCCGGGACTCCTATCCACTCCCCCGAATCGAAGAGTCTCTATCTGCACTAGGAAGCGCCAAATTCTTCTCTTCCCTCGACCTGGCCAGTGGCTATTGGCAGGTCCCAGTAGCTGGAAGGATCGTCCGAAGACCGCTTTTGTTCTCCCTATGGGCCTGTTTGAGTTCAGTCGGATGCCGTTCGGACGAACAAATGCGCCAGGGACCTTCCAACGGCTGATGGAGAGATGCTTGGGGGACCTCAACTTTGAAGCCACTTTAATATATCTGGACGATATAATTATCTATTCCGCTACGTTTGAGGATCATCTCCGTCGATTGGAACAAGTGTTAGAAAGGCTTCAGAGACACGGCCTGAAAATTAAGCCTCGAAAGTGTCGTCTCTTCAAACGAGAAATGAAGTATCTGGGGCACACTGTGTCCAGTGCAGGAGTACACCCCACTGCAGAGAAAGTAGCTGCCGTGCAGAAGTGGCCCACGCCCGCCAACCTAAGGGAACTGAGGGCGTTCCTGGGGCTTGCTGGATACTACCGCAGATTCATTAAAGACTTCGCTAAGATTGCGATCCCGCTCAATGAATTGCTGAGAGGAACAGCTGGGGGAGCCAAGAGACAGCCCATCCAGTGGGGCCCACGACAAGAAGAGGCATTCCGAGCATTGAAAATGGCGCTAACAGATGCCCCAATCTTGGCCTACGCCGACTTTTCGCAGCCTTTCGTGTTGTACACCGATGGAACCTTGCATGGACTGGGAGCAGTGTTGGCTCAAGTACAAGGAGGAAAAGAGCGAGTGATCGTGTATGCCAGCAGGTCACTCCGAGAAGAATCCGGAGAACTACAGTTTGTTTAAGCTGGAGCTACTAGCACTGGTGTGGGCCATGACTGAGAAATTTGCTGAGTACTTGTCAGGGTCAGAATTGCAAGTGCGGACAGATAACAACCCTTTGGCCCACTTGGAGAACGTCAAACTGGGCGCGTTAGGACAGCGGTGGGTCGCAAGGATGTCCAAATACCAGTATAAGATTGCCTATCGGTCCAAGGCCCTGACCACCCATGCCGATGCCCTGTCCCGGGTCACTCAGGCGGGGCCGAAAGAGGACAGAGATGAGGAGCTCGAAGGCAACGAGATTCCGGATTTCAGCCAGTTCGTCGCTGCCCAAGAGACCAGAGAGGAGCCGAAGCCCACTCAGATTCTGGGCCGTTCAAGAGACGAATGGATACATCTGCAGCAATCCGATTCAGAGTTAGCAAAATTGAGGGAATGGGTCGCCCTTAATCAAAGACCCGACCAGGAAACCAGAGCCGCTTCACTTCCAACTACTCTACAAATCCTAGGTCAGTGGGAGAGGCTTCTCCTGAAGGAAGGCTTGCTATGCCGAAGAATCCAGCTGCCTCGAGAGTTTGATGTTACCTGGCAGGTGGTAGTTCCAGGAGCGCTAGTAACACAGCTAGCCCAAGAAGCTCATAGAAGAGGTGCTCACTTCGGAGTATAAAATACCTTTCGGTGGTTGCAACGGCTGGTGTATTGGCCTCAACTGCAGCAAGAAGTTGAGGGAGTCGGCCGAGCATGTCGCCAGTGTGAGTTGAATAAGCCCCTGGAACAAAGAGCTCCCATTCAGACCATCCGAACTTCTGCCCCCTTGGAGGTCTTGATGATTGACTACTTGATGATAGGAACTTCATACAATGGTTATGGACACTGTTTGGTCATGACTGATCACTTCACCAAGTTCGCAGTAGTGACGCCTACTAAAGACCAGACGGCAAAGCCGCAGCTAAGGCCATCTGTCAAGATTTCATCCGGATTTATGGGTGCCCGAAGCGAATACATTCTGACCAGGGGGCCTGCTTCCAAGGGCGAGTGATGGATGAGTTGTACCGCATCTATGGAATCGACCGTTCCCGAACAACGCCCTACCACCCGAAAGGGAACGGCGCATGCGAGCGCTTTAACCGAACCATGTTGCAAATGTTGCGAGTGCCGGAAGCGGACAAAAAGATGAAGTGGACCGAATATGTGTCCGAGCTGGTGTTGGTGTATAATAATCGAGTTCATGCGACCACCGACTACACCCCTTACATGTTGCTGTTTGGAAGAAGTGGCCGAGAAATCACTGAACTGGAGCTAGACTCAGAAGATCCCGGCCCGGGCGGTAGCCCAAGTACCTGGATTCGAGAACACCGGCGTCGGCTCCATACAGTGAGAAGATTGGTTGCTCAGAAGTTTCAGGAAGTAGAGCATGCTGTTTGGCCCCCGACGACAGGTGGATCACTTCAGCCAGGAGACTGAGTGCTGGAGAGGGCTAAACGATTTGGAAGTAAACTGGGCCATCGTTGGGAGGCGATACCATATCGGGTGGTGAAGAAAGTTCACCCAGACAACCCAGTCTACGAGGTTAGGCCCTAAGGGGATGACGCTGCGACACCCAGGGAGTTGCACCGTAGTATGCTGCGACCTTGCTCCTCTGAAGCAGAAGTCTGTAACGGAGTTGGGCCCCCAGAAATATTGGCTGAAGTGCCACATGCAGGAACCTTAGGGGATGAAGAAGGATGGGCCACAATGCAGTTGGGCCCGTCAGAACCGTTGATGCCAACCCCGAGTGGAATTCCAAATGAGTCGGGAAATGATTTGAAATCCCCAGTGGTTGATTCCTCGGATCTCCCGGAGTCACCTCCGCAAGAAGAGCTGCGCAGAACTGAGCGGGCTAATGCCGGAATCCCTCCTAACCGGTATGCTCAGGAAGAGTTCATCTGGTCTCAAATCCAACAGAAAACGCAGGAGTGTGGCCAACTCCTGTCTGAGCTTGCACTGCCTGGAAGGAGGCATCAGTTCTGCGAGAAGCCCACTCGCCCGAGGACTGGCAGGCAAAAAGGAGGGAGGAATGTAGCCCAGTCAAGAGAGCTTGTAAAAGAACTTCTACATGATGTTTCAAGGATGGAAAGAGACTGCCATCTACTGGCCAGACGCAGTCAAGCGGAACCAAGATATGCAAGGGAAGTTGCAGGGAGAGCAAGTTCAGACGCTGGACCTGATCAGGTGACTTCCAGGAAGGAGTTCCGGAAAATAAGAGGCCAGCGCGCCAAACCTGAGGGGTCTTTGGCGCCAAGCAGCAGAAAGGAGCAGACGTGTTCCCTGCATCCTGAGAAACCCCGCGTGACAGGCGTAAGCCAGAGGCCTGTGAAGTGCCACAGCCGGGCACCGGTAAAAGAGCTCCAGATATCTCGCGGATGTTACCTGAGTGCTGTGCCTGCTGAGGAGACTAGGAACCTGATTGCGGTGCTGAGTGAGTTCGCAGAACCCGAAATCGCCCGCCGACAGACGAGGCCTGGACCCCCCTATCCAAGGCTCGAGAGACTGCCTTCAACAGCCAAGCAGAGAGGAGTTGAGAGACGGTTGCCCCAGGAAAGTCACGCCAGCGGAAGCGGAGGAGCTGCACACGTGAACAGGGCCGTCACTTCCACTGTTCACTGTTGGGAGGGGAACGGTTGGGACTAAAGGAGCACAACGTGATCTAATTGAATTTATGCGGAAGAGACTCACGGCCTAGCGGGAATAACAGGTGACCCCCGCTAGGGCCAAATGTACAGTTAAAGAACTTACGTGGTGTCTCCCATGACTGAGGGCATCACCCTAAAGAGACTTCACCGTACTAAAGAGACTTCACCTTACTTTGAGAGGCTTCACCTTACTTTGAGAGACTGCGTCTTATTTTGAGAGATTTTGCCTTTTGCTGATATATTGAATTACTGTTCATTACCCTTGTTACTAATCCCTTGTTCAGAATACCTGTTGCATAATATTGTTTATTTTCATCTCAGACTGTTCTCGCCTTGTGTCTCTGTGCGTTGCATTCCCGCACCTGCATTACATGATTGTATATGGGGGATAAAGAAAAGTTGTGTGTCAAATATGACTCCAAGACATCGAGCTTGCTGCTTGGGGGTTATGGTGGCGCAACCCAAGAAAATTGAAAAGTCAGGTATAGGTAGGTTAGTAGAGAGAGAAAAAACAAGGAGTTCAGTTTTGGAGAGATTCAGTTTCAGATAGAGGGAAGACATGATGTTAGAGACAGCAGACAGACAATCACTGGTATTTTGTATTAGAGTGGGGGTGATGTCAGGTGAAGAGGTGTATAGTTGGGTGTCATCAGCATTGAGATGGTACTGGAAATCAAATCTGCTGATGGTTTGTCCAATAGGAGCAGTATACAAGGAGAAGAGGAGGGGACCTAGGACTGATCCTTGTGGAACCCCGATAGTAAGAGGAAGATTAGAGGAAGAAGAGCCGACAAAAGATACCGTGAAGGAGCGGTGAGAGGTAGGAGAAGAACCAGGAGGGAGCGGTGTACTTGAGGCCTATACAGCGGAGCATAGTGAGGAGGAGCTGATGATCTACAGTGTCAAAAGCGGCAGAGAGATCCAGAAGAAACAGCAGGGAGTAGTGACCATTAGATTTAGCTGTTAGTAGATCATTAGAGACTTTAGTGAGAGCAGTTTCAGTAGAGTGTGAGGAGCAGAAACCGGATTGTAAAGGGTCAAGAAGAGGGTTATCTGAGAGATAGCGGATTAGGCGGGAATGGACCAGGCGTTCCTGGAGTTTAGAGATGAAGGGAAGATTAGAGACCGGTCTGTAGTTAGCAGTGCAGCTCTGGTCCAGGGATGGCTTTTTCAGTAAAAGGGTTATGATGGCATGTTTAAGTGAGGAGGGAAAGATACCTGAAGAAAGAGAGAGAGGTCCATATTTAAATTGTTCCCCCTGATCACCCCCCGTCCATATTTAACTGATCACCCCCGTCCATATTTAACTGATCCCCCTGACCACATTTAAATTGACCCCCCCAGCCCATAATCGATTGATCCCCCTTGTCCTATTTAATAGATTCCCCTTGTCCACTTTTACTGATCCCCAGTCCCTATCTATTTGCCTTATCCCCCACCATATTTAATTAACCCCTGTCAATAATTAATTGATTGATTTCCCAGTCCACAATTTATTGATATTATTGATACTTATTGATCCCCAGTCTTTAGTTAATTAACTCACCGTCCATACCTATTTATTTGCTTTACCCCTTATCCTATTTAATTATCCCCCAGACCATAATTAATTGATTGATTCCCTAGTCCACAATTAATTATTTCCCCAGTCCATACTTATTGATCCAGTCCATAGTTAATTGACACACCGTCCATACTTAATTAATCCACCTGACCCACTCAGCTGATTCCCCCGTCCATACTTAATTGATACTTAATTGATCCCCCGTCCATACTTAACTGATCCCGCGCCGATACCTAATCAATACACTTGAACATCCCTAATTGATCCCCGTCCATACACCTATATATAAATAATTGTGTTTTGTACTTGTACATATATACTGACTGTATCCCCATATTTAGAATGACGTCCATGTTGGCCGGAGCCGTGCAGTGTACATCTTGCGCAATGTATGCATTCCCTGAGCTACCACTCAGGGATCCATACCGCTGCAAGAGATGTGAGCATATTGTGCACTTGGAAGCCCAAATCCTGGATCTAAGTGCTCAGATAGCGGTACTGAGGAGCATCGACAACATGGAGTTTGCTGCTCACCGAGCAGACACTCAATGGGTCAACACTGGGGGTGGAGCATAGTTGGGAAGTGCAGGCTGAACAGGCAGGGAGCTGGGTAACAGTTAGAAGGGATAGAGGGAAGAAGTATAGGAAGGCTGGTTCAGAACCGGCATTATTGGAGCACGACAGATCCTCTGACCGCCGGGGGAGTGTATGCTCCAGTAATGCGGGGGAGGGGGGAAGTGTAGGGCAGGCTAGACAGGTCCTGGTAGTGGGTGACTATTATTAGGGAGACAGACAGGGCAATCTGTCACAAAGACCGGGATCGCCGAACGGTGTGCTGCCTCCCTGGCGCTCGAGTCCGGCACATCGCGGATTGGGTTGACAGGTTACTGGGAGGGGCTGGCGAAGACCCAGCAGTCATGGTCCACATTGGCACCAATCACAAAGTGAGTGGTAGAAGGAGGGTCCTTAAAAATAATTTCAGGGATCTAGGTAGGAAGCTTAGGGCAAGGACCTCCAAGGTAGTTTTCTCAGAAATACTACCAATCCCGCGAGCCACACAGGAGCGCCAACGGGAGGTGAATAAGTGGCTAAAGAGTTGGTGTAAGGCATAAGGGTTTGGTTTCATGGAGAACTGGGCCGACTTCGCGGTCGGCTACAGGCTCTATCGTAGGGACGGGCTGCACCTCAATGGGGGGGTGCAGCCGTGCTGGGGAAGAAGATGGCTAATTGGTTGGAGGAGTATTTAAACTAGAGACGGGGGGGGGGGAAACCAAGGAAATAGGTGGGATGTGAGGCAAGCAAGGGGGAAGGGGATAAGTGAATATAATGAGGGTGGAGAGGGGGGTGGGGATAGCACAGTTAGATCATTAGAGAAGAGTAAGATGCTAAATAACCCCAAAATTTTATCTTGCATGCTGACCAACGCAAGAAGCCTGACCAATAAGGCGGATGAGCTACGGGCGCTTATATCGGAGGAGAGGTATGACATCGTAGGTATAACAGAGACTTGGCTAGACGATAGCTACGACTGGGCGGTAAATTTATTAGATTATAGTTTATTTAGAAGGGACCGGAAACAGGGGAAAGGCGGAGGAGTCTGCTTATATGTAAAGTCATGTCTAAAGCCCAGACTAAGGGAAGATATAGGAGAGGGAGAAGAGGGGGTCGAGTCCATGTGGGTAGAGATAGAGGGAACTAAAAATAATAATAAAATATTACTGGGGGTCTGCTATAAGCCACCCAATATAAAAGAGGAGAATGAGAAACTGCTATTAGGACAAATAGACAAAGTAGCAAAAAATAATGAAGTGATTGTAATGGGGGATTTCAACTACCCGGATATTGACTGGGAAACTGAAACCTGTAGATCTCTGAAAGGAAAAAGGTTCTTGACAAATATTAAGGATAATTATCTCTCCCAACTAGTGCGGGAACCAACGAGAGGGAAGGCCGTGTTGGACTTAATATTGACTAATAGGCCTGATAGAATAACTGAGGTACAGATAGGGGGGCACCTAGGTAATAGCGATCATAATATTATCAATTTCAAAATGCCCTTCAGTAGGGTTATCAATAAGGGAACAACAAAAACATTAAACTTTAGGAGGGTGAAGTTTGATCAGCTGAAAGAAAGCCTTCAACTTGAAGACTGGGACAAAGTTCTTAATCAAGGGAATACGAATAGTAAATGGGAAAACTTCAAAATAATTCTGAATACTCAGTGCGAGAGGTATATACCGTATGGGAATAAAAGGGCCAGAAATAAGAGGAAACCAATATGGTTGAACAAGAACGTAAAAGGGGCGTTAAATAGCAAAAAAGAGGCATTCAAGAGATTAAAACAGGAAAACAGTAAGGAGGCACTAATGTGTTACAAGGAAAAAACGAGAACCTGCAAAAAACAAATAAAAATAGCGAAGGAGGAAACAGAGAGACATATTGCTAGGGAAAGTAGATCAAATCCCAAACGGTTCTTTACGTATATAAATAGTAAAAGGATTAAATCGAATAATATTGGACCGATAAAAAGTGATGAAGGCAAAATCATAGAGAAAGATGAGGATAAAGCTAATCTATTAAATAAATTTTTTTCGACAACTTTCACAAAGGAAATAGAACTAACAGGAGAAATGAGAAGTGACAAACTTAATCCTCCACGAAGTATGACTAATCTAACCCAAGCTGGGGTACAGAAACACCTCAGTAACATTAAAATAAACAAATCACCAGGACCTGATGGCATACACCCACGGGTACTAAGGGAACTAAGTAATGTGATAGACAGACCGTTATATCTTATATTTAAGGACTCTGTTGAGACTGGGTCTGTACCACTTGATTGGCGACAGGCGAATGTAGTGCCAATATTCAAAAAGGGAGCGAAAAGTGACGCCGGAAACTATCGGCCGGTGAGTCTGACGTCCGTTGTGGGCAAAATTTTTGAAAGCTTCATTAAAGAGGCAATTACGGAGCATCTTGATGCTAATAATCTTTTAACCCCGAACCAACATGGATTCATGAGGAATCGCTCCTGCCAAACAAACCTGATTGACTTCTACGAGGAGGTTAGCTCTCGATTAGATCAGGGGGAACCAGTGGATGTCGTGTATCTTGACTTCTCAAAAGCGTTCGATAGCGTGCCACATAATAGGTTGGTATACAAAATGAGAATGATGGGGCTGGGGGAAAATGTCTGCAAGTGGGTAGCTAACTGGCTAAGGGATAGAAGGCAGAGGGTGGTTATAAATGGAATATACTCAGATTGGGTAAGCGTCACTAGTGTGGTACCACAGGGGTCTGTACTAGGCCCAATGTTAATTAATATCTTTATTAACGACATAGTCAACGGGATAAATAGTAAAATGTCAATATTTGCACATGACACAAAGTTATGTAAAACAATTAATACAAAAGAGGACAGTGCAGACCTACAGAGGGATTTGGATAAGCTGGGTAGGTGGAGCATTAAATGGCAAATGAGGTTTAATGAGGAGAAATGTAAGGTCATACATATGGGAAGGAAAAATGGAAGTCACCAGTACTCACTGAATGGGAAATCATTGGGGAATTCAGAGATGGAGAAGGACTTGGGCATCTTGATTGATAGCAAACTAAATTGGAGTGCCCAAAGTCAGGCCGCTGCTGTAAGGGCAAACAGGGTAATGGGATGTATCAGAAGAGGTATAGCTGCAAAGGATGAGAACATTGTTCTTCCACTGTACAAAGCACTGGTCAGACCACACTTGGAATACTGTGCTCAGTTATGGGCCCCAATATATAGAAAGGATATAAATGAGCTTGAAAAGGTACAAAGGAGGGCAACAAAATTAATAAAGGGAATGGAGGGACTGCAATACCCAGAGAGGTTGGCAAAACTAGGACTATTCAGCCTGGAAAAGAGAAGGTTGAGGGGGGACATAATAAATGTGTACAAATATGTTAGGGGACAGTAGAGACCTTGCCCGGGATTTATTCAAAAGGAGGGATATTACGGTAACAAGAGGGCATTCACTAAGACTGGAAGAGAAAAGGTTTCAGCACCAGCATAGGAAGGGGTTCTTTACGGTAAGAGCAGTGAGAATATGGAATTCACTGAGTGAGGAGACGGTAATGTCAGATTCACTAAACCAGTTCAAGCGGGGACTGGATGCATTTCTAGATACCAGACAGATTTCAGCATATACTTAAAAATAAAATAAAAAATAGTAGGTTGATACAGGGATTTATTCTGACTGCTGGTTTCAGAGTCGGGAGGAAATTTTTCCTCAGGTGAAGATTGGCTAAATCATTTGAGGTTTTTGCCCTCCTCTGGATCAACTTTAGCAATTACAGAACTAACAGGTCGAACTTGATGGACGCAAGTCTTTATTCGGCTTTACAAACTATGTTACTATGTTTAAAACTGGACGTGGAGAGGCCCTTGGTGGCAGTGGCCAGGATGGCACTCTATGCGCCCTCTCAACAGCAAAGAGACAGGTGGTCAGTCCCAAACAGAGAGTCCAGCGATTTCTCAAAATACTCAGTAGGGTTATTGCCCTCAGTTTTTTCAGGGACACCGACCACTCTTATGTTAGTTTGCCTGAGTCTGTTCTCTAAAACATCTGTCTTAGATAATAAGGCCAAAATCTGTTGATCATGTCTATGAGTGTACCAGATAATTTGAGGTTGTTTATCCTCCAGATCACCAATTCTGCTGCTGTGGTGCGGTCATTAACTTTTTGTAGCCTTTGCCTCATATAGGTAAATTCCGCTTTGATCTCCCCCATCTGGCTGCCGAGTGAAGACAGCACAGATCCATACTGTGTTACAGCCATAAATACATCTTTTATCGTAGGCTCAGTTATGTTGTGATCTGTGTTCTGATGGAGAGTTGTGAGTTCTGACTGAGGCTGCAGGAACTTTCAGAGTCATTTTCAGCAGTATTATAAAATTCCTCTGAGCACGCAGAGAAGCGGTTAGATTCCTCAGTAATTTGTATATGTGCCTCATTGCCGGTCTAGGCTTCCGAGCCTGGAACTCGAGCAAAGCCAGCCTAAGTGCTGCGCCTGCAGCCACCGACTTTTCCACTCTTGTACCTGCTGAAGAAGTGCCAGCACCATCTTGGATGACTCCATCCGCTACTTATCCCTGGAGTTCTTCTGCCGCACATCCGCTCACATGTCCGGCCAGGCCATGCCCCTGAGCCACAGGGAAATTAAACCCCTTTTGGATGCAAGTCATAGACTTTTAAGGGAAAATTGAAGGGGAAATAGAGAACCTTGTGATTAAAAAAAATTACAACTTCTATTTTATATGTATGGGAAGCCATGAAGGCCGACCTTAGAGGAATATTTCCAAAATAAATCTCAGCAGCTAAATCCCATATTAAGCAGCAGGATCAATTGGTGTTTCAGGAGTTGGGAGATGCAGAGAATGCGATAATTAGAGATCCAATGCCGGCTGTACAAAACAGGCTGAAAGCAGCTCCGGACCTCCTGAATCAGGTATCATTGCAGATGCAGGAAGGAAGAAGCGGTTTCTAAAGCTTCCAGTCCTTTCCTCAGACTCTCGGAATTTATTAGATGAATCACTTGATATACAAGATCTAGAATGGGCACTGAGCTCAATGTCCAACGATAAAGCACTGGGAACAGGTGGTCTTCCAGTGGAAGTATATAAGAGATATAAGGAAGTATTACTACCACTGCTATTCGAGATATACAATTCATGTTTTGAGGGGATCATTGCCCATGTCCATGCAGAAAGCCATAATTATGGTATGACCTAAACAAGGCTGTTCTATTTTACAGTAGCGACCAAAATGATTAAGGCCAACTAATAGGCCGAAACGTCTTGTATTGTTGCCATCCACGACTGGTTTGATACTTCTATTTCTTTATTTCTTATGTTAATAATGAATTTTTGCATCTTCACCTCCCGAGTGTGCGATGAATCATATTTGAACTATTGCAGCCCATGCACATTACATCTGCACCTCAGCTGTGACAGAGTGCTCGCCAATCATATCCTCTCTATTATTCCATCCATAGACCATACTAAGGACTAAGGGGCACGTATTACAGGTGGAAGAATGGCCATTTCGGCAAATAGGAAAGGGTTCTTTACAGTTAGAGCAGTCATACTGTGGAACGCTCTTCCATAAGAGGTAGTAATGGTAAACACTAACAAATTTAAAAAAAAGGGCTGGATGACTTCCTCAGTACATATAACATTGTGGGTTATAGATAATTTAGAGACAAAAATTTATAATTGGTGGAAAAAGGGTGAACTTGATGGATCTAGGTTTTTTTTCAACATCCACATGTTTCTATATGGCGACCTCCACCCCAGGACATTCAGAACTTATCTTAGAAAATTCACCAAAATGGGGATGAAAACCATAATAACATAAAAACCTTCCCTGGATCCATCTTAAACCCATCAGCCGATAAAATGAAACCCATGAATGAAATTTACTGAACAGAAAAAACACATTTCTCAAGTTTAGCAAAAATTTTAGGAAAAATATATATCATTGTATCGTGTTAGCCAGTAGATAGAAAAATATTAAGATTTGAGAGAACTCAGTGGTTGATACCTTTTAATGGCTAACTGAAAAGATGGTAACAAATTGCAAGCTTTCAAGACTACTCAGGTATCTTCATCAGGAATAGTATACCACAATCTGAATAGCCACATATTCATACACAGCAGGGCACAGGAATAATGCAATAGATAAGACGCGTGACATGAAGCAGAACTATCAGTATTGAAGAGGGAGAAGCAGTTGTGGCCGTAAATATTACCACAGTTCATAGATAAGGAGTGTGAAAGTTTAATTGTCCTGTGATTGAGGTCTGGTCCATGATTGTGATGGTCCCAAAATGTTCTGAGGAGCACATTCCTTAGTTGATGTAGAAAGACATAAATCCATGCGATATACATACATTTATTGCTGCTCTGAGTGTGTGTCACGCTTGATGTGGGAAAGACTAAGTGAACACAGAGGGAAGAGGGAAAAGGAGCCCAGACACTAGGGAAAGGGGAAAGTGGAGACCTCCTAGTCTGGTCTAGGGTCACCCTGTCTCAACTACCGTCACTATATTCAACAATTCAGCTACTATATTGGCTCCTCGCCAATCACCGCAGGTGTGCCTCACCTTGGCTTTCCCTGGCGTATGGCAAAGGCTAGGGAAGGGAGGAGATGAGCACTAATCGATCTCACTAAACTCTATAGAAAACAAGGGTAGACAAACATGGGGGAGATTGCTTAGCTTTAGACGAACTCCAGACAAATGGGCACTCGGCCTCAAGCTCCAGAGATGATGCAGTACTGCTCTTGCTAAGCCTTCACAAGTAGAAATGAATATAGCCGGCACCTCCCTCTCAGACACACCAGATATTTATACACCCAGGCCAGAGAGCTAATTAGCCAGAGGGAGGTAGCCGCTAGGTCCTAGAGACAGCCTCTCCTCTAAGAAGAGGTCTGTAATGCCAAACATAGAGATCTCCTGCAACCAACTGCAGGGCGACTATCTGTCACCTCTGATACACCCGTGACAGTGTGTCAAAGATTGTCATAAGATTGTACTCCCAAATATTTTTTGTCTCTCTGAGATTTGAAGTTACATTTTAATACAAGTAATTTCATGTCCACGATGCTGTGATCAGGGATAAAAAATGTTTGGCCACAGGTAGATCTATTCTTTTTTCTTTTATTGGGTGGCGATGAGAATTCATCCTTGTTCTAAGTTTTTGCCCTGTCTTCCCTACACACAGACACCCAGTTGAACATTTGGTACATATAATTAAGTACACTATATTAGATGTGATGCATCTGAAATTACCTGGGATCTTGTGGTCCTGATGCGGGTTGGGAATCTTTATCTTGTCAGTGGTCATTATAAATAGACATGTTTTACATTTTTTCTGGCTGCAGGGAAAAGTTCCTGTAGCTGTTGGAGAGGACTGCCTAAATCACAGAAGTGGGGGGTCTGGAAATATAGATTGTAATCGGGCATCTTTTTGTAATAATGGTTGGAATTTCCATGAAGCTCCCATTAGCACCTCCAGATTTGGATTTTAGGTGACTACGAGAGGCACCCGGTTGCTTTCTTGTTTAGTTTTGAAATGTAGATGATTCCTTGATATTCTGGTGGCTCTTGCAATCTGGTTTTCAATTGTTGTTTGGTGGTAGCCCTGGTTCAAAAAGGTGTTTCTGAGGCCACCAAGGTGTTTGCCTCTGTCCATAGGGTTGGAACATATCCAACTGTATCGGATGGCCTGGCTGTAGCCAATAGAGGTTATGTGTTTTGTATGGAAACTGACCCATTTAGGGGATGTTGGACGGTCAATTGGCTTCTGGTACATGGACGTCTCTATTTCATGGTTATGTAACTTAATAATGGTGTCCAAAAAGTTAATTTCAGTACAGAAGTAGTTGAGTGTTAAGTTGATGGTGGGATGAAATTGATTAAAGTGTTCAAGGAACTTCTTTAGATGTTGCTCAGAATATGTCCAGATGATTAAACTATAGTCAATTAGTAGTAGGTAGTAGGCCAGAGGCCTGATGTGACATGAGGACAAGAAGTCACATTCAAGCTTGGTCATGAAAATTTGCATACTGTTAAGCCATTATACTTCCTATTTCTGTACCAGTCTCCTGTAGATATATGTGGTTATCAAATTCAAAGTAATTGTGGGTGAGGATGAATTTTGTAAGTTTCACCAAAAAGGTGAAACTATCCTTTCCGTCTGTTTGCTTTCCCTTCCAGCAGCTTTTCCTTCTTCCAGAGTTAGGTTTCTGGGAGGTTATACTTGTTCCTTTTATTTTTGATTCTCCTTAGCTTGACTTCTTTGCCCTATATGGATGTGTTTTAGTTTCTCACCCACAGTTTTTGTATCTTACTTCACACTTTCCTTTCCACTTGTTGACAGTGTGTTGCGGCCTCCGCTCTGGTTCCTCAGGAGGTACAAGAAAACCCTCAATGGCCTACTACGGAGTTAGATCTGAGGTGGTGTTTTAAGTTGTGCAGCTAGGGTCTTTTTAGTCTATACAGAGACCAGTTGGGTGTAGTTGCGGCATTTTCCCGTGTGGGTTCTCCGGTGGCTATAAAGATGGGCTTTCTGGTTAAAACATTTTCCACATTCTGAACAGGAAAAAGGCTTCTCCCCTGTGTGAGTTCTCTGATGTTTGACAAGATTTGATTTCATTGCAAAACATTTCCCACATTCTGAACATGAAAATGGCTTCTCCCCTGTGTGAGTTCTCTGATGTGTGACAAGATTTGATTTCTTTGCAAAATATTTCCCACATTCTGAACATGAAAATGGCTTCTCCCCTGTGTGGGTTCTTTGGTGTATTACAACATCTGATTCATGGATAAAACATTTTCCACATTCTGAACATGAAAAAGGCTTCTCCCCTGTGTGAGCTCTCTGATGTTTGATAAGATGTGATTTCTCTGTAAAACATTTCCCACATTCTGAACATGAAAATGGCTTCTCCCCTGTGTGAGTTCTCTGATGTTTGATAAGATTTGCCTTCTTTGCAAAACATTTCCCACATTCTAAACATGAAAATGGTTTCTCTCCTGTGTGAGTTCTCTGATGTTTGTTCAGATCTGATTTCCCTGTAAAACATTTTCCACATTCTGAACAGGAAAAAGGCTTCTCCCCTGTGTGGGTTCTCTGATGTACGATAATATTTGATTTCCTTGTAAAACATTTTCCACATTCTGAACAGGAAAAAGGCTTCTCCCTTGTGTGACTATCAAGATCTGATTTATGGTTAAAACATTTCCCCTGCTTGAAACAAAAAAATCTATTCTCTGCTGTGTACGTTTTTTGATGTTTAAGAAAAGACTTTTTGAGAAGACTATTTCCATATTCTGAATGTGAAAATGGCTTTGTTGCTTTAGGAGCAGTTTGTTTCTGAATGCCTCTTTTGTTACTATGATTTTCCTTAGTAGTCGGTAATGAATCAGAAGACAGGACCTGTTTTAAAGGATCAGATGACAGATCTTTGCTGTGAAGGGATGATGGTATATCTGGAGTAATGGCATTCACTTCAATTGTATCCTGTGGTATCTCAAGATCATCAGATTTAAAAATTGAAGATGCCAGCTGTCCCTCTGATCTCCTGGCACAGTCATCTGCTAAGAATAAAACAAATTATTATTTTTGAATAAAATATCCTTGAGTTTTATATTTTTGAGCATTTCTACTTAAAGTGTCTGTAGAAATGGCAAGTTATGTAAAAACAATGTATGATTTACCAAGACAATGACAGTTCACAGTCTAATAGAAAACCTCACAGGATGAACCAGTAGAGCGTGATGTTCAACTGTTTGTTCATTCTGGATCCCAAATATGGAATAAAAAGCCACCAAACAATGTTATGTAGGTGAAAATAATAGCAATAAAAACTTCCACTCATCTTACAATAAACAAGTCCCCACTCAGGTCCATCATCTGTCAGTGGAAAAACAGAAGTTTCCACATTATTAGTGGCTCAAAGGCTCTTGAAAAGCAACATGGCTTCCATAAACCAATCCAGCAGTATCCGCTCTCCCAAAGTCAGATCTCCCCCTCACTTCTGAGCCTTGCTGTGCGCCCAAACCACATAGCATCCATGTATTTGACATTACTATAGTGAAAAGAACCCACTTAATTTATGATGTGTGTCCCCTGGAGCACAATCTGGGCACTAGGTGTTGGGCAATAAATAGTATATTTCCTATATTCACGCTCCAACATCCACTGTGTGCTAATTTCCAGAAAGTGGCTGTGCAGTCAAAATAGTCACTACTCCTATAGATTAATTCACTGAGGGTTATAATATTCAAAATGGAGTCACTTTATGGGGATTTCTACTGCTCTGGTTTTCTGCCATTTTGTCATATTAGGGCTTCTGCAAATGGTGTGACCCATCTCCTCTGAGATCCGCAGCTGCGACGTCTTCTTCTTTCTCCATACCTGTCCTCATTCATTCTGCAGAGAATCTGACTTTATGGTGTATGTAATAAAATGCCCATGTTGTCTACTATTCGTAGGGGAAACTACTCAACACATCAGGGACCATATTGCCAGCCATGAATCTATGATTCGTTGCGGCAAAACCTTGTTACCACTATCCCATCATTTCTCCAGCGCCAGGCATGCAGTATCACAACTCAGGTTCCAGGTGATCAAACAAGTACCCAGACGAGGTGGTAACCATATTAAACTCCTTAAACAACGGGAGTGGTTCTGGATACACACCCTCCAGACACTGACACAGGGTCTCAACCATGAAATAGATTGGCTAACCTGATCATCTTTTTTTTCAGACACGCTAGATCAGCTCTACAACCTCTCCTATTCCTCCTCTCCAGGTGAGTTCCAGAAACCCCCTTCCCCTCTCCCCTGGCTTCCCCCTCCAATCTCCATCTCCACCCCTTCCCCTCTCCCTTTCTCCTCACCCTCTTACACACAGCTCCCATATATCATTCTAGCAAACCTAATTACATACAAGGGGCATGGCCTCACACTATTTAGTTTCATACAGGACTCCATACATTCCTGACACCCCCCCCCTCCATTATTCCTTTCATCCACGGCACCAATTGACCCAACCAGCACAAATTTATTCCCCCACCCAGATCAACCTCACTTTTGCCCCTCATCGATACACCATGATGACAACATAACAGAACTGAGTATGTATAATAATTCCCTAGCGCAGGAATAAGGCTGGAGATATACTAATGAGATACTAAAAAATTTGTTTATTTTATCAGTTTAAAATGGATTACACCACGAACGTGCCATAATAAGCACTTTTCTCTCCAAGTCATCCCTGGACTCTTTCCTGAGGTAATTGATTTAATTAAAAGTTACAATTCCTAATAAAATTATATGTTCTTTATTCTAACCTATTTTACCTTACCTATATTGTTTCTTTGATTCTCCAAGTCAAGGGACCAAAAAGACCACTTGGACAATAGTAACTCGCTTCCTAAAAAGCTATCTACCAACATCCTCTTTTTCTTCCAGGTAGGTGTGGTACCACCAAACCCTTACCTGTAGACATAATTTTGGAATTAACTAATTTTCAATATTTTAGCTTTCTCTACCACCGAGAAAATACACCAACACAGAGGACCACTAACCATCCTTCCTTCCTCACTAGCAGGTAAGATAGGTTACTCCTCAATCAGACCTGCTATCTTCACACCACATTCTAAACCATTTGTCTTCTAACTAGGAAAGAAACTACTAAACCTCAACCGGACAAATTATCTGAAATACAGGAGGAAAATTACTATCCCACCACTCTTCCCTCCACGTTTGACTGTATCTCCGACAGGCTATATTTTATCCTATTTATACCCCTGATTTAACTTTTGTAATGTATTTTAAACAAATACTAATACATTCGTATATTTTATCTCATTAGTATATCTCCAGTCTTATTCCAGCGCTAGTGAATTATTATACATACTTTGTACATTCACTTTCCCCGACAGTGTGAGGATACTGTCCCACTTGCAGCAGGAATAATAGGCCTACCTGCCAGCGCTACTCCTCTCTAAAAGAATTAACATAACAGAACTATCGCCATGGATGTGCTACACGTGACACGGCCATACGGGAGAACAGGCCTGCCCCAACAGACCCACTCTCCCTGCCACATCACCTGCCTGTGACACAACTTCCAGGGGGGGGGGGGGGGGGGCAAGTTTGAGCGCACGCACTTACGGTCTGGCGGTAATCACAGAAACATACATAAACCCTCCAACCGCAACAAGAGACAGATGCACAAGATGAAGGTGCGGGAGCGCCTGTTCACAGCTCCATTAAAGGTACCCACCCAGCACATTTTGAGCAGTCAGGCAAGCCACCTGGCCACATGCCTCTATACTGATCTGTTTGGGGACCTGTACTCCCTATATGTCTCTGCCCTGTTACTTAATAAGCTTTATTACTTATCTGAGTGGGGACCTATATTCCTCATATGTCTCTGCCCCATACCTAACATAACTTTATACGCATCTATTTGGTGACCCATTTTCCTTATGTCTCTGCCCTGATACCCAACTTCTTTACCACCTAAGCTCTATCATTCTTCTCCTTGGCCCTCCTCCGGCTCCTTTGCTCCTCCACTTAATCATTAATCTTTTTGCTTCCATTGTCCTATCTTTTTACCAATGACTTACCATGAGGCCAGAATATCAGCAATACTTATCTGCAGGACGGATGTCCTAGAAGCCGCTGAAGATTGTCGCACAATTACAAGTACATTCATGATGAGCATAGGAAAAGCTCATGTATATAATTTCAGTATATATCTAAATATGTATATGTGTCTTCACAGCGACATTATGAATAAGACTCTGGCAGGGTCGAAACGTTAAAATTGATATGTGTCGCATATCCCTGCACCTTTTTAGGTCAGTGTTTATGTCTGAATCACCATATGTGAAATAAACTGTTTGCATACCAAAAGGATTGTGCGGTGAATCACTACCTACAGATATTCATTCTGCAGGCGGCGCTGGTGATGGAGGAGACGTCAGAACCAGAAGCTCTGGACGGCGAAGGCTCTGTCCAGCCACTAAGATTAGGGTTGCTGGGACCAGTAGTACCATCCAGTCTGGCAGTATGGGTGTGTGTGCTGTCCAGCTGGAGTAATCTGCTCCCTGCTTCAGCCATTTGGAAAGCACCGCACCCTACTAAAGCTGGAAGCATATTGCCGGAAGCTGCCAGATACAGCCTTGTTCTCCTCTGGTTCAGTCCTCTGTGCTCAGCTCCCGGCTTGTGTATTTGTTTCCTGTTGTGACCCCGGCCCGTTTACGGACTACTCTTGTGTCTTCTGATTTTGTATTTTCTCTGCCCTCCTGGTTCTGACCCGGCTACCTGACTATCTCACTCCATAGAACAGCAGGTAACACCATGGCCCAAGCCTAGGGGTCTCTGTGTAACTCCAGATCCATGTAAAGGGGTTAAAGAATGTTGAGCCAAGCAATCCCTGGGCTCTAGAAAACAGAGGACATAGTGCTAAACCTGTTTGTGGTGGCCATGTTTGAGCTGCCAGGTGACCATGAACAGTGCTCCCAATACATTGTGTCTGCAAACTATTTCAGCAAGATCTGCTTTCAAATAGCTAAATGTTGCTCCTTTCCTTTTTAACCTGCCATGTGCTCAGACAGTAGTGTACAACCGTATATAGGGTATTGTGCGATCAAGAGCCACCATGGGCAGCACGGTGGCTCTGTGGTTAGCACTGCAGCCTTAGAAAAATCCGGAACCCCCGGTGAAACGCGTGTCAGGGACGACTCCTGATAGTTTCATCAGACAGTATTATGCCATATTTGACGGCACTATAGAGTGCGGTGTTACAGTGCTGCATAAAACCAAATTTACCCCGTTTTAGCTGTCAGCTCTGTTAGATCTGACAGACTGTTGACATAGTTGAAATAGTCTCTCATGCTGATCATACCCACACACGTGTTGACAGCGTGGGAGAGGCCGATAGTGGCATATGCTAGCCGCATCGGATATCTAAATCTGCAGAAAGAGTGTTGGATCTCCTGCACAACCAGGAGATCGTGACTTAGTGGGATCGCTTGCTTCTCCTGCTGACCATCAATTCTTGTGCAGACAGTGTGAGAGAGACTGTCAGTGGCATAGCTGAGCCGCTTGTATATCCAAGCTGGCTAAGATTGTGATAACACCTAGTCCACTCAGGGGTTGTGACTCAGATAAATCACTTGCCTCCACCGCATTTATGTGCGGACAGCGTGTGAGAGACTGTCAGTGGCATAGCTGAGCCGCTTGTGCTCTTAAGCTGGCTAAGTCTGTTATATTGCCGGAGTTATTTCACTGCTGACAGCACTACTGGAGATGCGAGTGGAATTATTAAGGATCCATTACACAGATTATGTGACAGGTGCAATAGTGTGCCCTCATAACCTCTGTATAAGGGCTCATTACACTTATATCTATCAGACCTGCCACACTTTTGAAGTCACTTTATAATATGGGGAGTGTATCCAACGGGCTAGGAGAATTTTTTACTATTGAATTCACGCTGGCAAATTGAGCCTTTATTTAATAAAATCTCTCCTGGCTGAGGATACTATCATAATTCAGCACACCCTTGATATAATCTATGGCATTCATTTTATAAGCATAAACCCAGCCATCAATTATAAGGGACATTGGCTAGGGGCTTATTTTATTAATAATTTGATTCACCGTCTGACTCTATCAGTAATTTAGTGGATCATGACTCCATTTATATAATCATGATCCATGATACATCCCTAATGGGATGTATGATTTACTAGGTTTTAATATTATTATTTAGTAAAGAATTTCACTTTTACTCACACCCTTTTCCCTTTCCTAATTGTTTACTTGTAATTTGGTGGTGTTCACCTCTGTGAGTACTGTCTGATGAGATCAGACAATACTTTGACTATAGAATTGCAGCCTTGCAGCGCTGGGGTCCTGGGTTCAAATCCCACCAATGACAACAAAGGAGTTTGTATGTTCTCCCCGTGTTTGCGTGGGTTTCCTCCAGGTTGTCCGGTTTCCTCCCACACTCCAAAGACATCCTGATAGGGAATTTAGATTGTCAGCCCCAATGAGAACAGTGCCAATAAGGTCTGTAAAGCGCTGTGGAATTAATGACGGTATATAAGCGAGTAAAATAAATAAATAAGCTGGAAAATAATTAGTAAGGTCCATTTGTTTCCTATTATCCTTTGTGAAGAATTCCAAAGTTATCACCACATAAAGTGACACACGTCAGATTTGAAAAATGGGGCCTGATTAGGAACAGAAAACTGGCTGCGGAGTGTGAAGGAACCTGTGAAAAAAAATATTTTTTTTTAATCTATGTTACATCCCCAACAACAACGTATGTATAAGGGGAGAACTCCAACACTAAACCGGAGTTGGACTCATTTATGGTGGACCATTGGAGCTACTATGAGTCCTAACCAGAAGAGTAGAGAAAGTATTAGTGCTCACCATTTCAGGAGAGATTGTGCAGTAATCTGAATTCCTTAGGATCGAAAACATAATGGAATTTATGACGTGGAGTGAATCCATGAAACCAGGGCTGGAGCCAACACATCATCTGCAGGTGTGAATAAATGTATATTACAGCCGTCAGCCACGCACAGCTTAGAGATATATCATGGCACAGGTGTAATGTTTTCTGTATAGTTTATCACAATCCTGTTTGAAGTTAGTTGGTTTTAAAATAAAGTGTAAAGTCAGGATAAAGGGAAACTCTGTAGTTATTGTACAGAAATTCACACTGCACATTTAATGTTGTCGATCATAAAAGTGAAGTTTGGCCAGAAAGACTGGACCTGGTCTTGTAGGGACCATATGATCATATTCAGCAGCACAGAAGGGAGAGAAGGTAGATTCATCCAATAAGATATCAGGGATCTAGGAAGCCAACAGCATCATTACCCTCCGCTTTCTCTTACAGGTCCATCATAATATTTTTCTTCAAGTGATTTTCTAACTTGTCAGCACATTCTACGTACGCTGTCACCTGGGCAGGTAACGGTCAGCATCTTCTAATTCCAGGGGGTAGGTGGATCTTTCAGATTGTAAGTTCCATAGAAAAGAGCTTTCACAATTTCCCCAAGTAATTAGAACATTTTTCATATGGAGGCGAATGTTATGCTCTAGTGGCAAAATGGCGATCACACGATTGTGATATGGCCGGACTACACCACTGATAAAGCAGCCATAGCCGGTGACTGAGAAGAATCTATGACTTCTCAGCATTTAGTGGCTACTACTCACCTGGGTAGTCATATGTAGGAATCTCCTCTTTACACCGCTCATCACCCCTCACATATGTGTCTGTAGTATTAATATGGGTCAGATCTTCACCCTGAAACAAATATTGTAAAAGTCACAGACAGATGGAGAAGTCCCATCTATGATCAGCTCTAATCCTGCCATCTCCACCGTCCTCATTACACAAATATAAAACATATAATACTGGTGGATAAAACAAGACTGAACACAAGACCATCACAGCCGTCTACACATCATAGGGGAGATCTCATGACACCTTCTCTCCGTCTACCTGATGATCCTGAGGAACATTGGGGTCTTCTTGTTTACAGTCCTGTGGAAGAAGAGGATGGGGATATCTCTCTGGTGTTGTCCTCTTACTGGATAGATCTGGAGGAAACACATACAGGGACTGAATTCATTCTTTACATACAGATAATTATAGGCCGTGTGTATTTACTCCTGTCTATTACCTGGTGATGTGAGGGGCTGGGGAACCTCCATGATGTCCTTGTACAGATCTTTGTGTCCTTCTAAATACTCCCACTCCTCCATGGAGAAATAGACAGCGACATCCTGACACCTTATAGGAACCTGACACATACAATGATACCGTTATCCCCCCAATCCCTTAATAGTGTTACTGTATAATGTCCCAGCAGTGTCACCTCTCCAGTCAGCAGCTCAATCATCTTGTAGGTGAGTTCTAGGATCTTCTGGTCATTGATATCCTCATGTATCAGGGGGTGAGGTGGAGGCCCCGTGATTGGGCTCAGGGGTCTTCCCCATCCCTCAGACACAGGGTCCTGACAGCGCCCACTAGAGGTCTTCTTCACTACTGTGTAATCCTGGTTATGGAGAGACACATTAATAAATCTCCCTCCAGACATTTCCAGAGTCCTCACTTCTCCAGTTCTGTCCATCTGTTATTCCCATAGATAAGAATGATGTAATGTGACGTCACCTCTCCAGTAAGCCGGAAGATGATCTCTAGGGTGAGGTGTAATATCCTCTCCGCCATCTTGTCTCTGTCCATATCCATCCTTGATGGGTGATTCACAAAAATTCTGTCAATATAGAAGATGTCCACTGAGAGGATCTGATATTGTAGTGACCTAAATAGGAAGACAATGAGACGATGGAACATCATAAAGAATTCCGTGTAATAATACAATTACTGGACACAATAAGGGAAATATATCAGGAGATAGAAGGTGTAGATGTTGTATTCTCTAGTCTTGTATGGATTTGAACATAAGTTGAATTGCAGAAAAAGACATCTCCTCCATGCTCCCAATCACTGGCTAAGTTGACCACTGCTTAGCCAACTGATTAGCGGTAGCTGTAATCACAAGTACGCAGGAAATACAGAGACTGGTGGGGGACCCAAGCAGCAATGGTATTCTTATTGGTTTACAACATTCTGCTTTTTACCCTGTCATGTACTAATGAAACCTATATATTTTAGGCCACAGACAACAAGCAGTTTCTTCCTTGGAGTCTGCAACTGAATAAGTTTCTCATAGACTTATCTTCCATAACGCTAATTATCGTCTCATTTACCGACACTGGAATCGGCATTAGCAATACTGCAGGAGATATTCATTACACGTGACATGAGAAATAACTACTTCATCATGAGGACGACATCTTCTACTATAACTCCAGAAACATATTTGGCCAGAGTCCATCACTGACTACATCACCACTAGTCATCTATATGAAAGTTTTCCATCTTTCCCCAGCTGTAATCTTTTTATCAAATTAGATCTCATGTATAAAAGTTTGCTTGTAAGAACACCAACACAGGAGTGATTTGAAGCTAATGTCCCCATGTACGGTGTTTTTTTTTTCTGGATAGGTCATAGAAAATATTAAAAATCTCTGAAGTTAATCGCCTCCCTCCTTCCCTCTGTCATTTGCAATCTGAGCTGACACTCTTAGGTGGAGGATTGTACAAATTACACTGGTCAACAAATTGTAACTTTTTTTCTGTTTCCTGTTTTAAAATATGTTGTCTATGTATTTTGAGGAGCTGATTTCAGAAATGTAAATCAGAATTTCTGTAGCATGTACCATTCCCGAGATAGTTTAAGTTTATGATTATAATGATAAGGACAGTGCATAATAAATTGGCACTTATATTAAACTTTTTATTTCAGAAGTGTATTTTTTGTAGAAATAACCAATAAAAATTCATAATATGGACTCTCTTTATTATAATATACAGCACTAAGTCCTGTCCAATCATGCATTGCATTAGTTGTGCACTCTCAGGCACGTCCAGACACAACTGTCAGACTTTGGTCTATTTCCAAGTAGCATTATATAATAGCAGCAGTAACGACGCTGTAATCTTCATGAGTTTCTTCTGTTTTGAGAAAATTTCATAAAGGAGCAAAACTGTTTAATAAGTAATGAGTTGTAGAATATCGCGTCAATGTCGCAATAGTAGTGATCTCTTTTGTTATACATGTGGAGATTATACCCTTAAAGCCCATAAAAGGAGTATAACTGCAGTTGTTAAGAAGGCATAGGAGTTATATTTTGGATGCTAAATTGGTGACCAAGACAGAGCAAGGGCTACTCATATATGCTGCTCATCTTGCGCTACGAGTTTGAGGTCTTGGCTGAAGGGTGTGCGACCATAGATGCCGTTTGTCATTCCAATGATCGGGAGGGAGCAGAAGGACCATATAACCGATTGTTACTTCTGCACAATGAATGTATCCGGTTTTTCCTTCTAAGAACAGGAGGTCTATTGAATATCCCAAGCTCGCTTCTGAAATTAGACCAGTGGCGCACGATGAAAGTCTGCCAGTTCCAAAACCACCGCCGGTGTGGAGAATAGAAGAGGGCGATGAAATGATGGTTGATTCATTAGAGATGGAACCTGCTGCTGATTCAGATTTCGAACCATCAATATCAACTGCTCCACGTTTAATATCTCAAGCAAGACTCAACGATCTGGTCAGAGATTTGGGTTTATCAAAGAGTCAGGCAGAACTACTTGGATCAAGGTTGCAAGGGTGGCATCTGTTGCAGCCAGGTACAGAAATTTCAGTATTTTGCAGTCGTCATGAAGATTTAACCAAATATTTCAGTCAACCTGACTGTCTCACTTTTTGCAGTGATATTACTGGATTGTTTTCTGTCCTTGGAGTTGACCATGACCCAAGGGAATGGCGACTGTTCATTGATTCATTGGCCTTAAGTTTTAAGGCTGTCTTGCTACACAATGGTAATGTCTACTCTTCGATACCTATCGGACATGTCGATCAGTATGAAGGAGACCTATGAGAATATGCAGATGCACATTCAATACTCAAGGTACAAATGGAATATATGTGGTGATCTCAAGGTAGTTGCAATTTTATTAGGTTTACAGATGGGATACACTAAGTACTGTTGTTTCCTTTGGGAATGGGACAGTAGCGCAAGAGACTCGCAATATATCAGGAAGGACTGGCCACTACGCAATAAATTTATTCCAGGGCAGAAGAATGTTAAACACGAACCATTAATAGATGAAAAGATGATATTCCTTCCACCTTTGCACATCAAAATGGGATTAATGAAGAACTTTGTCAAAGCAATGAACAAGCAAACTGAAGTCTTTGCTTACTTGTGACAGAAGTTTCCATGCATCAGTGATGCCAAGATAAAAGAGGGTGTTTTCATTGGCCCACAAATCCGAGAGCTAGTAAATGATAGTAAGGCTAAGTGCCCACGATGCAGAAACGCTGCATATTTTTTCCACATCTCCCTGGCAGGAAAAAAGCATGCGTTTTTTAAATGCGTTTTTCCTGCCAGGTAGAAGCGTTTGTCAAGCGTTTTTGCATGCATTTCCGCATGCGGGTTATCAAGCTCTTTTCCAAGCGATTTTAGCATCACTTGGAAAAGTGCTTGACAACTTGATCACGCTATATAAATCCATGCAACCGGCATGGATTTATATAGTGTGACCAAGTAATAGTAAAAAAAAAAAAAAATAAGAATGGTAAAAAATAAAAAATAAAGATTATACTTACCTTCCGATGGCCCCCGGTCTCCTCAGCGATGCGACCGGTGTGTTGGACGGCTCGCGATGGTCTAAAAGGACCTTCCATGAGCCGCCCAACACACCGGACGCATCGCTGAGGAGACCGGGGGCCACCGGAAGGCAAGTATAATCTTTATTTTTTATTTTAAATTCTTTTTTACACAGGTACTATGGTACCCGGGTCTGCTTGAAAAACGCATAGTGGGCATGCAGCCTTTCTTTGATGGTCTTCTGCATGGTGCAGAACATGTAGCATGGTCGGCCTTCAAGAATGTCGTTTTCAACTTTCTAGGCAACTACAAGGTGCCAAACTATGCTGAACAGTTTGAAAGTTTTCTTCAGGCTTACAAGTCAATGAAGTGCAACATATCACTTAAAATACATTTCCTTCATTCACACATTAACTTTTTCCCAACAAACCTAGGCACTGTAAGTGATGAACATGGTGAAAGGTTTCATCAAGACATTTCCTAGATGGAAAATAGGTACCAGGGGAGGTGGAGGCCCTCGATGCTGGGTGACTATTGTTGGAATCTTGCCTGTGAATTATCGGACAGTGATTATAAAGAAAATCAATGGCAAAACATTTCTAAACTTGATCGCTGTTGCTGACTTTTGAATTCGGAATATCACATGCCACCACAAATTTGACAGTATTCAATGCATACATAATTGCATTTTTCTCAAAAATCTTAAGTGATAGAGCAATTCTGAAGTTATTTCTCAGCATGACAATTCCGATAAGATTCACCCAATTTCATGCTGAAAAAAAAGCCTTGCTGAACAGTGTTACCTATAGTGTGAAGTGAACCAGCCTAATCAACATGCAGGCCGTCCCTTGTGAAGTAAGAGGATTAAAGTAGACACCTCACAAGGTTTTCCAGTAAGACAAACAGCTGACAGTCTCCAAGACTTAGACAAGAAACTAATACCAGTAGGAAATTGAATGTGGCCGAACAGTGAATCAGCTTAATTAACATGCAAGAGCTTCTTGTAGGGAAAAGACTATGAGGATGTGTATTGAGCATAGACAAAGAGTGCAGATTAACCTATCTGTTCAGACAGGAAAAGGTCTATCAAGGATAAAAGGGATATCTCACACTCTTTAGAAATAGCCATGGTCACCCAGCATACACATTCCTTTCATCAGCACAGCTTCAGCAGTCAGGATGTCTCCGAATGAAAATATAAAATATTGGAATATACATAAATCCAATATTAATGAGAAATACATTTCCAGCACATGGGCTAGCCAGAGAAAAGGATACATATTTTCTCATAACTGTAGCCCCTCTGCCAATGAGCCATAAATGCACAGTGGACACATAATTGACAACAGCTATGCCATTTTTGGTCTCTAAGTAAAAATAAAATCCTTATGGAAAATATGGTGTCAATCTACAACTTCTGCGATCATCCAGAGAGGCGTTATCACATAAGTTGGGGATTCCATAAAATCATGAAGTGCTGAGACCAGCCCACAACCTGGCCCATGTATGAGAGATACACATCATGTATGCAGGAAACCCCGTTCACAAAATGGCCATTTGAAGTGCTCTCCTTCAGCTAAACTGAATCGTCTCTGCGATCGGTGTAGTAAGTTCTCTTGTTAATCCCTTTTATTTTCTGTAACTGTATATGCTGTAGGTACTGTGGGAGTATTTTATCTAGAGGCTTAATGACCGCAGTCACCGCTACGACCGGGCCTAGCCAATGCTAGCCCCTGTTTCAGCTAGATGTGTGTCCGAGGACACACATTCATACCAACATAGTAATGTAGGTTGAATAAAGACCTAGGTGCATCCAGTTCAACCTTCCTTATCTTTTTATACATCCTACAGTCTTGTTTGCTTTTGCGGCTGCTGCTTGACATTAAGTACTGCTGCTCAGCTTACTTGTACCCAGAATACCCAAGGCCTTCTCCTGTTCTGTAGTCCCAAGTATACTCCCATATAATGTATATGCAGCAATAGAATTACTCCGACCTAGTTGCATTACTCTACATTAAACCTCATCCGCCAAGTGTTTGCCCATTCAGTCATCTTATCCAGATCGTTCTGCAATATCATAATGTCAAGATCAGATTTTAATATTCTACATAGTTTGATGTCGTCAGCAAAAACTGACACTTTACTCTCAATCCCATCCCCAAGGTCATTAATAAAGAGGTTAAAAAGAATCGGTCCTAGTACAGATCACTGCAGCACCCCACTGCTGACTATATCCTAAAATGTAGTATATCCCTCCATGTTTGTCACACAGTCATGGCTTTCATCCAGCTAGGTTTCCGTAATACCCACCACATCGTATTCTGTGACCGATATAAGAGTCTCCAGTTCATTCATTTTGTTTGCGAGACTTCTTGCATTTGCCAGCAGATATTTAATATTATTAGCACATTTATTACACTTACTCAGCTCCCTACTTTCCTTGCATATCCCAGCCCCTCCTAGATCCTCACTGACCCCTACTACCTCACTCCCATCTTGTCAGTGTGCCACAATACACGCTTGCCGACCAATCAGAGGCCATCAGATGAAGTCAGCGTACACGTGACTAGAGGCGCATGGAAGTGACATCATGCGCTCCCGTCGCTTGCACGCTGAAGCCAGCTGCCAGCTCCATAAAAATATGCAGCGCGACAGAGTGAAGGTGAGTATAATGTGTTGGTTTTTTTTTAAAATCAGTGAGTACATGGTACCCTAGGCCATAGTACTACATGCACGACTGTGGGCTGTGCATTACGCCACATGCACGACTGTGGGCTGTGCATTACGCCACATGCACGACTGTGGGCTGTGCATTACGCCACATGCACGACTGTGGGCTGTGCATTACGCCACATGCACGACTGTGGGCTGTGCATTACGCCACATGCACGACTGTGGGCTGTGCATTACGCCACATGCACGACTGTGGGCTGTGCATTACGCCACATGCACGACTGTGGGCTGTGCATTACGCCACATGCACGACTGTGGGCTGTGCATTACGCCACATGCACGACTATGGGCTGTGCATTACGCCACATGCACGACTATGGGCTGTGCATTACGCCACATGCACGACTATGGGCTGTGCATTACGCCACATGCACGACTATGGGCTGTGCATTACGCCACATGCACGACTATGGGCTGTGCATTACGCCACATGCACGACTATGGGCTGTGCATTACGCCACATGCACGACTATGGGCTGTGCATTACGCCACATGCACGACTATGGGCTGTGCATTACGCCACATGCACGACTATGGGCTGTGCATTACGCCACATGCACGACTATGGGCTGTGCATTACGCCACATGCACGACTATGGGCTGTGCATTACGCCACATGCACGACTATGGGCTGTGCATTACGCCACATGCACGACTATGGGCTGTGCATTACGCCACATGCACGACTATGGGCTGTGCATTACGCCACATGCACGACTATGGGCTGTGCATTACGCCACATGCACGACTATGGGCTGTGCATTACGCCACATGCACGACTATGGGCTGTGCATTACGCCACATGCACGACTATGGGCTGTGCATTACGCCACATGCACGACTATGGGCTGTGCATTACGCCACATGCACGACTATGGGCTGTGCATTACGCCACATGCACGACTATGGGCTGTGCATTACGCCACATGCACGACTATGGGCTGTGCATTACGCCACATGCACGACTATGGGCTGTGCATTACGCCACATGCACGACTATGGGCTGTGCATTACGCCACATGCACGACTATGGGCTGTGCATTACGCCACATGCACGACTATGGGCTGTGCATTACGCCACATGCACGACTATGGGCTGTGCATTACGCCACATGCACGACTATGGGCTGTGCATTACGCCACATGCACGACTATGGGCTGTGCATTACGCCACATGCACGACTATGGGCTGTGCATTACGCCACATGCACGACTATGGGCTGTGCATTACGCCACATGCACGACTATGGGCTGTGCATTACGCCACATGCACGACTATGGGCTGTGCATTACGCCACATGCACGACTATGGGCTGTGCATTACGCCACATGCACGACTATGGGCTGTGCATTACGCCACATGCACGACTATGGGCTGTGCATTACGCCACATGCACGACTATGGGCTGTGCATTACGCCACATGCACGACTATGGGCTGTGCATTACGCCACATGCACGACTATGGGCTGTGCATTACGCCACATGCACGACTATGGGCTGTGCATTACGCCACATGCACGACTATGGGCTGTGCATTACGCCACATGCACGACTATGGGCTGTGCATTACGCCACATGCACGACTATGGGCTGTGCATTACGCCACATGCACGACTATGGGCTGTGCATTACGCCACATGCACGACTATGGGCTGTGCATTACGCCACATGCACGACTATGGGCTGTGCATTACGCCACATGCACGACTATGGGCTGTGCATTACGCCACATGCACGACTATGGGCTGTGCATTACGCTACATGCACGACTATGGGCTGTGCATTACGCTACATGCACGACTATGGGCTGTGCATTACGCTACATGCACGACTATGGGCTGTGCATTACGCTACATGCACGACTATGGGCTGTGCATTACGCTACATGCACGACTATGGGCTGTGCATTACGCTACATGCACGACTATGGGCTGTGCATTACGCTACATGCACGACTATGGGCTGTGCATTACGCTACATGCACGACTATGGGCTGTGCATTACGCTACATGCACGACTATGGGCTGTGCATTACGCTACATGCACGACTATGGGCTGTGCATTACGCTACATGCACGACTATGGGCTGTGCATTACGCTACATGCACGACTATGGGCTGTGCATTACGCTATATGGAGGACTATGGGCTGTGCATTACGCTATATGGAGGACTATGGGCTGTGCATTACGCTATATGGAGGACTATGGGCTGTGCATTACGCTATATGGAGGACTATGGGCTGTGCATTACGCTATATGGAGGACTATGGGCTGTGCATTATACTATATGGAGGACTATGGGCTGTGCATTATACTATATGGAGGACTATGGGCTGTGCATTATACTATATGGAGGACTATGGGCTGTGCATTATACTATATGGAGGACTATGGGCTGTGCATTATACTATATGGAAGACTATGGGCTGTGCATTATACTATATGGAGTACTATGGGGAGTGTATTATACTATGTGGAGTACTATGGACTGTGCATTATACTATGTGGAGTACTATGGGCTGTGCATTATACTATATGGAGGACTATGGGGAGTGTATTATACTATATGGAGGACTATGGGCTGTGCATTATACTATATGGAGGACTGTGGGCTGTGCATTATACTATATGGAAGACTATGGGCTGTGCATTATACTATATGGAAGACTATGGGCTGTGCATTATACTTCTGCTATGGGGTCCCATGACTTCTAAGTTCGTACCTGGTAAGTATAAGGCTAAGTGCCCAAGATGCAGAAATGCTGCATATTTTTTCCGCTTCTCCCTGGCAGGAAAAAGGCGTGCTGTTTTTACATGCATTTTTCCCGCCAGGTAGAAGAGTTTGTCAAGCGTTCTTCACATGCATTTCTGCATGCAGGTTATCAAGCACTTTTCCAAGCGATTTTAGCATCACTTGGAAAGTGCTTGACAACTTGTTCACACTATATAAATCCATGCAACCGGCATGGATAGTAGTGTGACCAAGTTAGTTAAAAAAAAAAAAAGAATAAGAATGGTAAAAAATAAAAAAAGATGATATTTTCCTTCCGATGTACTCCGGTGTTTCGTCTGCTCCGTCCGGTGTCTTGGGCGGCTCGCGGTGGTGTGAAGGACCTGCGATGACGTCATTGAGTGACAGGTCACATGACTCAATAACGTCATGGCAGGTCCTTCACAACAACGCGACCCATACAGCAGACCAGACGGAGGGGAGAAAACACCGGGAGGACATCGGAAGGTAAGTAGAATCTTTTTTTTTTATTTTAAATTCCTTTTTTTTAACAGGTTCTATGGTTCTATGGTCTCCTCTCCTCCAGACCTGGGTACCATCCGCACATTGAACCGTGTGATATCCGCATGTGCAGATGCAGTGATGCGGATGTCACGCGGTCCAATGCAAGTCAATGGCGGCGATTACGGCACATAGCCTTATAGAACATTTTTTTACTATACATTAAACGGGGGATATAAATACCACGATAGGGGACATATCAGGATGAAGTGGGAGGGGAGGGTCAGTCGAAATCTTTGCACCGGGGCCAATCAGACCCTAGTTACGCCACTGATTATACTGTGTGGGGGGGATTATGGCACTGTGAGAACATTATACTGTGTGAGGGCATCATACATACTCCATAAGGGGCATAATGGGGGCATTACACTGTGTGGGGGCATCATACATCCTGCATAAGGGGCAAAATGGGGGCATTACACTGTGGGGCATCATACATGCTGTATAAGGGGCATAATGGGGGCATTACACTGTGGGAGGCATCATACATCCTGCATAAGGGGCATAATGAGGGCATTACACTGTGTATGGGCATAATGGGGGCATTACACTGTGTGGGGGCATCATACATACTCCATAAGGAGCATAATGGGGGCATTACACTGTGTGGGCGCATCATACATACTGCATAAGGGGCATAATGGGGGCATTACACTGTGGGGCATCATACATGCTGTATAAGGGGCATAATGGGGGCATTACACTGTGGGAGGCATCATACATCCTGCATAAGGGGCATAATGAGGGCATTACACTGTGTATGGGCATAATGGGGGCATTACACTGTGTGGGGGCATCATACATACTCCATAAGGAGCATAATGGGGGCATTACACTGTGTGGGCGCATCATACATACTGCATAAGGGGCATAATGGGGGCATTACACTGTGGGGCATCATACATCCTGTATAAGGGGCATAATAGGGGCATTACACTGTGGGAGGCATCATACATCCTGCATAAGGGGCATAATGGGGGCATTACAATGTGTGGGGGCATCATACATCCTGCATAAGGGGCAAAATGGGGGCATTACACTGTGTCGGGGCATCATACATCCTGCATAAGGGGCATAATGGGGGCTTTACACTGTGTGGGGGCATCATACATACTGCATAAGCGGCATAATGGGGGCATTACACTGTGTGGGGGCATCATACATCCTGCATAAGGGGCATAATGGGGGCATTACACTGTGTGGGGCATCATACATCCTGCATAAGGGGCATAATGGGAGCTTTACACTGTGTGGGGGCATCATACATCCTGCATAAGGGGCATAATGGGGACATTACACTGTGTGTGGGCATCATACATCCTGCATAAGGGGCATAATGGGGGCATTACAATGTGTGGGGGCATCATACATCCTGCATAAGGGGCATAATGGGGGCATTACACTGTGGGGTATCATACATAATGCATAAGGGGCATAATGGGGGCATCATACATACTGCATAAGGGGCATAATTGGGGCATCATACATCCTGCATAAGGGGCATAATGGGGACATTACACTGTGGGGAGGGGCATCATACATACTGCATAAGGGGCATAATGGGGGCATCATACATACTGCATAAGGGGCATAATGGGGGCATTACACTGTGTGGGGGCATCATACATCCTGCATAAGGGGCATAATGGGGACATTACACTGTGGGGGGGTATTATACATACTGCATAAGGGGCATAATGGGGGCATTACACTGTGTGGGGGCATCATACATACTGCATAAGGGGCATAATGGGGGCATTACACTGTGTGGGGGCATCATACATCATGCATAAGGAGCATAATGGGGGCATTACACTGTGTGGGGGCATCATACTTACTGCATAAGGGGCATAATGGGGGCATTACACTGTGGGGCATCATACATACTGCATAAGGGGCATAATGGGGGCATTACACTGTGTGGGGGCATCATACATCGTGTATAAGGGGCATAATGGGGGCATTACACTGTGTGGGGGCATCATACATCCTGCATAAGGGGCATAATGGGGGCATTACACTGTGTGGGAGCATCATACATACTGCATAAGGGGCATAATGGGGGTATTACACTGTGGGGGGGAATCATACATCCTGTATACAGGGCATAATGGGGGCATTACACTGTGTGGGGGCATCATACATCCTGCATAAGGGGCATAATGGGGGCATCATACATCCTGCATAAGGGGCATAATGGGGGCATTACACTGTGTGGGGGCATCAAACATACTGCATAAGGGGAATAATGGGGGCATTACACTGTGTGGGGGCATCATACATACTGCATAAGGGGCATAATGGGGGCATTACACTGTGTGGGGGCATCATACATCCTGCATAAGAGGCATAATGGGGGCATTACACTGTGTGGGGGCATCATACATCCTGCATAAGGGGCATAATGGGGGCATTACACTGTGTGGGGGCATCAAACATACTGCATAAGGGGAATAATGGGGGCATTACACTGTGGGGGCATCATACATCCTGCATAAGGGGCATAATGGGGGTATTACACTGTGTGGGGGCATCATACATACTGTATAAGGGGCATAATGGGGGCATTACACTGCGTGGGGGCATCATACATCCTGCATAAGGGGCATAATGGGGGAATCACACATCCTGCATAAGGGGCATAATGGGGGCATTACACTGTGTGGGGGGCATCACACATCCTGCATAAGGGGCATAATGGAGGCATCATACATCCTGCATAAGGGGCATAATGGGGGCATTACACTGTGTGGGGGCATCATACATCCTGCATAAGGGGCATAATGGGGGCATTACACTGTGGGGGGCATAATACATCCTGCATAAGGGGCATAATGGGGACATTACACTGTGTGGGGGCATCATACATCCTGCATAAGGGGCATAATGGGGCCATCATACATCCTGCATAAGGGGCATAATGGGGCCATTACACTGTGTGGGGGCATCATACATACTGCATAAGGGGCATAATTGGGGGCATTACACTGTGTGGGGGCATCATACATCCTGCATGAGGGGCATAATGGGGTCATTAAACTGCGTGGGGGCATCATACATACTGCATGAGGGGCATAATGGGGGCATTACACTGTGTGGGGGCATCATACATACTGCATAAGCGGCATAATGGGGGCATTACACTGTGTGGGGGCGTCATACATCCTGCATAAGCGGTATAATGGGGGCATTACACTGTGTGGGGGCGTCATACATCCTGCATAAGCGGTATAATGGGGGCATTACACTGTGTGGGGGGGCATCATACATCATGCATAAGGAGCATAATGGGGGCATTACACTGTATGGGGGCATCACACATCCTGCATAAGGGGCATAATGGGGGCATTACACTGTGGGGCATCATACATACTGCATAAGGGGCATAATGGGGGCATTACACTGTGGGGGGGAATCATACATCCTGTATACAGGGCATAATGGGGGCATTACACTGTGTGGGGGCATCATACATCCTGCATAAGGGGCATAATGGGGGCATTACACTGTGTGGGGGCATCATACATACTGCATAAGGGGCATAATGGGGGCATTACACTGTGTGGGGGCATCATACATCCTGCATAAGAGGCATAATGGGGGCATTACACTGTGTGGGGGCATCATACATCCTGCATAAGGGGCATAATGGGGGCATTACACTGTGTGGGGGCATCAAACATACTGCATAAGGGGAATAATGGGGGCATTACACTGTGGGGGCATCATACATCCTGCATAAGGGGCATAATGGGGGTATTACACTGTGTGGGGGCATCATACATACTGTATAAGGGGCATAATGGGGGCATTACACTGTGGGGGCATCATACATCCTGCATAAGGGGCATAATGGGGGCATTACACTGTGTGGGGGCATCAAACATACTGCATAAGGGGAATAATGGGGGCATTACACTGTGGGGGCATCATACATCCTGCATAAGGGGCATAATGGGGGTATTACACTGTGTGGGGGCATCATACATACTGTATAAGGGGCATAATGGGGGCATTACACTGTGGGGGCATCATACATCCTGCATAAGGGGCATAATGGGGGCATTACACTGTGTGGGGGCATCATACATCCTGCATAAGGGGCATAATGGGGGCATTACACTGTGGGGGGCATAATACATCCTGCATAAGGGGCATAATGGGGACATTACACTGTGTGGGGGCATCATACATACTGCATAAGGGGCATAATGGGGCATTACACTGTGTGGGGGCATCATACATCCTGCATAAGGGGCATAATGGGGCCATCATACATCCTGCATAAGGGGCATAATGGGGCCATTACACTGTGTGGGGGCATCATACATACTGCATAAGGGGCATAATTGGGGGCATTACACTGTGTGGGGGCATCATACATCCTGCATGAGGGGCATAATGGGGTCATTAAACTGCGTGGGGGCCTCATACATACTGCATGAGGGGCATAATGGGGGCATCATACATACTGCATAAGCGGCATAATGGGGGCATTACACTGTGTGGGGGCATCATACATCCTGCATAAGGGGCATAATGGGGGCATTACACTGTGTGGGGGCATCAAACATACTGCATAAGGGGAATAATGGGGGCATTACACTGTGGGGGCATCATACATCCTGCATAAGGGGCATAATGGGGGTATTACACTGTGTGGGGGCATCATACATACTGTATAAGGGGCATAATGGGGGTATTACACTGTGTGGGGGCATCATACATACTGTATAAGGGGCATAATGGGGGCATTACACTGCGTGGGGGCATCATACATCCTGCATAAGGGGCATAATGGGGGAATCACACATCCTGCATAAGGGGCATAATGGGGGCATTACACTGTGTGGGGGGCATCACACATCCTGCATAAGGGGCATAATGGAGGCATCATACATCCTGCATAAGGGGCATAATGGGGGCATTACACTGTGTGGGGGCATCATACATCCTGCATAAGGGGCATAATGGGGGCATTACACTGTGGGGGGCATAATACATCCTGCATAAGGGGCATAATGGGGACATTACACTGTGTGGGGGCATCATACATACTGCATAAGGGGCATAATGGGGCATTACACTGTGTGGGGGCATCATACATCCTGCATAAGGGGCATAATGGGGCCATCATACATCCTGCATAAGGGGCATAATGGGGCCATTACACTGTGTGGGGGCATCATACATACTGCATAAGGGGCATAATTGGGGGCATTACACTGTGTGGGGGCATCATACATCCTGCATGAGGGGCATAATGGGGTCATTAAACTGCGTGGGGGCATCATACATACTGCATGAGGGGCATAATGGGGGCATTACACTGTGTGGGGGCATCATACATACTGCATAAGCGGCATAATGGGGGCATTACACTGTGTGGGGGCGTCATACATCCTGCATAAGCGGTATAATGGGGGCATTACACTGTGTGGGGGGGCATCATACATCATGCATAAGGAGCATAATGGGGGCATTACACTGTATGGGGGCATCACACATCCTGCATAAGGGGCATAATGGGGGCATTACACTGTGGGGCATCATACATACTGCATAAGGGGCATAATGGGGGCATTACACTGTGGGGGGGAATCATACATCCTGTATACAGGGCATAATGGGGGCATTACACTGTGTGGGGGCATCATACATCCTGCATAAGGGGCATAATGGGGGCATTACACTGTGTGGGGGCATCATACATACTGCATAAGGGGCATAATGGGGGCATTACACTGTGTGGGGGCATCATACATCCTGCATAAGAGGCATAATGGGGGCATTACACTGTGTGGGGGCATCATACATCCTGCATAAGGGGCATAATGGGGGCATTACACTGTGTGGGGGCATCAAACATACTGCATAAGGGGAATAATGGGGGCATTACACTGTGGGGGCATCATACATCCTGCATAAGGGGCATAATGGGGGTATTACACTGTGTGGGGGCATCATACATACTGTATAAGGGGCATAATGGGGGCATTACACTGTGGGGGCATCATACATCCTGCATAAGGGGCATAATGGGGGCATTACACTGTGTGGGGGCATCAAACATACTGCATAAGGGGAATAATGGGGGCATTACACTGTGGGGGCATCATACATCCTGCATAAGGGGCATAATGGGGGTATTACACTGTGTGGGGGCATCATACATACTGTATAAGGGGCATAATGGGGGCATTACACTGTGGGGGCATCATACATCCTGCATAAGGGGCATAATGGGGGCATTACACTGTGTGGGGGCATCATACATCCTGCATAAGGGGCATAATGGGGGCATTACACTGTGGGGGGCATAATACATCCTGCATAAGGGGCATAATGGGGACATTACACTGTGTGGGGGCATCATACATACTGCATAAGGGGCATAATGGGGCATTACACTGTGTGGGGGCATCATACATCCTGCATAAGGGGCATAATGGGGCCATCATACATCCTGCATAAGGGGCATAATGGGGCCATTACACTGTGTGGGGGCATCATACATACTGCATAAGGGGCATAATTGGGGGCATTACACTGTGTGGGGGCATCATACATCCTGCATGAGGGGCATAATGGGGTCATTAAACTGCGTGGGGGCCTCATACATACTGCATGAGGGGCATAATGGGGGCATCATACATACTGCATAAGCGGCATAATGGGGGCATTACACTGTGTGGGGGCATCATACATCCTGCATAAGGGGCATAATGGGGGCATTACACTGTGTGGGGGCATCAAACATACTGCATAAGGGGAATAATGGGGGCATTACACTGTGGGGGCATCATACATCCTGCATAAGGGGCATAATGGGGGTATTACACTGTGTGGGGGCATCATACATACTGTATAAGGGGCATAATGGGGGCATTACACTGTGGGGGCATCATACATCCTGCATAAGGGGCATAATGGGGGCATTACACTGTGTGGGGGCATCAAACATACTGCATAAGGGGAATAATGGGGGCATTACACTGTGGGGGCATCATACATCCTGCATAAGGGGCATAATGGGGGTATTACACTGTGTGGGGGCATCATACATACTGTATAAGGGGCATAATGGGGGCATTACACTGTGGGGGCATCATACATCCTGCATAAGGGGCATAATGGGGGCATTACACTGTGTGGGGGCATCATACATCCTGCATAAGGGGCATAATGGGGGCATTACACTGTGGGGGGCATAATACATCCTGCATAAGGGGCATAATGGGGACATTACACTGTGTGGGGGCATCATACATACTGCATAAGGGGCATAATGGGGCATTACACTGTGTGGGGGCATCATACATCCTGCATAAGGGGCATAATGGGGCCATCATACATCCTGCATAAGGGGCATAATGGGGCCATTACACTGTGTGGGGGCATCATACATACTGCATAAGGGGCATAATTGGGGGCATTACACTGTGTGGGGGCATCATACATCCTGCATGAGGGGCATAATGGGGTCATTAAACTGCGTGGGGGCCTCATACATACTGCATGAGGGGCATAATGGGGGCATCATACATACTGCATAAGCGGCATAATGGGGGCATTACACTGTGTGGGGGCGTCATACATCCTGCATAAGGGGTATAATGGGGGCATTACACTGTGGGGGGCATCATACATCCAGCATGAGGGGCATAATGGGGGCATTACACTGTGTGGGGGCATCATACATACTGCATAAGGGGCATAATGGGGGCATTACACTGTGGGGGGCATCATACATCCTGCATAAGGGGCATAATGGGGGCATTACACTGTGGGGGGCGTCATACATACTGCATAAGGGGCATAATGGGGGCATTACACTGTGTGGGGGCATCATACATCCTGCATAAGGGGTATAATGGGGGCATTACACTGTGGGGGGCATCATACATCCTGCATAAGGGGCATAATGGGGGCATTACACTGTGGGGGGCATCATACATACTGCATAATGGGGCCATCATACATCCTGCATAAGGGGCATAATGGGGTCATTACACCGTGTGGGGGCATCATACATACTGCATAAGGGGCATAATGGGGGCATTACACTGCGTGGGGGCATCATACATACTGCATGAGGGGCATAATGGGGGCATTACACTGTGTGGGGGCGTCATACATACTGCATAAGGGGCATAATGGGGACATTACACTGTGTGGGGGCATCATACATCCTGCATAAGGGGTATAATGGGGGCATTACACTGTGGGGGGCATCATACATCCAGCATGAGGGGCATAATGGGGGCATTACACTGTGTAGGGGCATCATACATCCGGCATAAGGGGCATAATGGGGGCATCATACATCCGGCATAAGGGGCATAATGGGGGCATTACACTGTGTGGGGGCATCATACATCCTGCATAAGGGTCATAATGGGGGCATCATACATCCTGCATAAGGGGCATAATGGGGGCATTACACTGTGTGGGGCATCATATATACTGCATAAGGGGCATAATGGGGGCATTACACTGTGGGGGCATCATACATACTGCATAAGGGGCATAATGGGGGCATTACACTGTGTGGGGGGCATCATACATACTGCATAAGGGGCATAATGGGGGCATTACACTGTGTGGGGGCATCATACATCCTGCATAAGGGGCATAATGGGGGCATTACACTGTGTGGGGGCATCATACATACTGCATAAGGGGCATAATGGGGGCATTACACTGTGGGGGCATCATACATACTGCATAAGGGGCATAATGGGGGCATTACACTGTGTGGGGGGCATCATACATACTGCTTAAGGGGCATAGTGGGGGCATTACACTGTGGGGGCATCATACATCCTGCATAAGGGGCATAATGGGGGCATTACACTGTGGGGGCATCATACATACTGCATAAGGGGCATAATGGGGGCATTACACTGTGGGGGCATCATACATACTGCATAAGGGGCATAACGGGGGCATTACACTGTGTGGGGGGCATCATACATACTGCATAAGGGGCATAGTGGGGGCATTACACTGTGGGGGCATCATACATCCTGCATAAGGGGCATAATGGGGCATTACACTGTGTGGGGGCATCATACATACTGCATAATGGGGGCATTACACTGTGGGGCAGTAAAGGGGTCCTGTACTATGAGAACAATACGTTTCCTCCTTCCTGTCTGCATAGTTGGGTCGTATGTATCTATTACAGGAAACAGAACAAAAACCTTATGATTCTTATAAAGGGGCAACACAAGACCCCAAAAGAGTCTCGGTGCTGAAGGGGTTAATGCCCCCTGCGCCCAGTAATGGGGTCTCCACATACCTCCACCTGCAGAGCCGCCACCACATATATGGCTGCTCTGTGCGCACAGGACCTGTGATGAGGTCACAGGAGGGGAGGAGTCAGGGGTCACATGATCAGGGGCCTCAGTGGATGCAGGACTCTGCTGTGCTGGTTGTCATGGTGCTGGATGAGCTGAAGTTTATGTGTGGGGTCAGGAGGGGTTTACAATGTGTACGGAGCAGAGCCGTGTGTGTACGAGGTGTACGGAGCAGAGCCGCGTGTGTACGAGGTGTACGGAGCAGAGCCGCGTGTGTACGAGGTGTACGGAGCAGAGCCGCGTGTGTACGGAGCAGAGCCGCGTGTGTACGAGGTGTACGGAGCAGAGCCGCGTGTGTACGGAGCAGAGCCGCGTGTGTACGAGGTGTACAGAGAAGAGCCGTGTGTGTACGAGGTGTACGGAGCAGAGCCGCGCGTGTACGAGGTGTACGGAGCAGAGCCGCGTGTGTACGAGGTGTACGGAGCAGAGCCGCGTGTGTACGAGGTGTACGGAGCAGAGCCGCGTGTGTACGAGGTGTACAGAGAAGAGCCGTGTGTGTACGAGGTGTACGGAGCGGAGCCGTGTGTGTACGAGGTGTACGGAGCGTAGCCGTGTGTGTACGAGGTGTATGGAGCGGAGCCGCGCGTGTACGAAGCGGAGCGGAGCCGCGCGTGTACGAGGTGTACGGAGCGGAGCCGCGCGTGTACGAGGTGTACGGAGCGGAGCCGCGCGTGTACGAGGTGTACGGAGCGGAGCCGTGTGTGTACGAGGTGTATGGAGCGGAGCCGTGTGTGTACGAGGTGTACAGAGCGTAGCCGTGTGTGTACGAGGTGTATGGAGCGGAGCCGCGTGTGTACGAGGTGTACGGAGCGGAGCCATGTGTGTACGAGGTGTACGGAGCGGAGCCGCGTGTGTACGAGGTGTACGGAGCCGTGTATGTACGAGGCGTACGGAGCGGAGCCGGGCGTGTACGAGGCGTACGGAGCGGAGCCGGGCGTGTACGAGGCGTGCGTTGCTGAGCCGGGCGTGTACGAGGCGTGCGTTGCTGAGCCGGGCGTGTACGAGGCGTACGGAGCGGAGCCGGGCGTGTACGAGGCGTGCGGAGCGGAGCCGCGTGTGTACGAGGCGTACTGAGCGGAGCCGCGCGTGTACGAGGCTTGCGGAGCGGAGCCGGGTGTGTATGAGGTGTGCGGAGCGGATGCTGCCCCTCTCCAGGAGCGATCACAGCAGCACGGCATGAGACATTCTTGTACTACACGGACTGTCCTGACAGAACACAGCTCGTCAGGACATAGCCCCGACCTCCAGCGACAGCCGGACAGTCCCATTGGATCGGGGACGGTTGGGAGGTTTCTGTATATAAGTTGTGTGTGATAATTGTAGAATTATTAATGTCTTAGCATAAAAGGATGTACCTGAGTGTTTGTGCCGGGGTCCACATGCATGGAGGGGGTTGAGGCGGTGCTGGCTGTATTATGCAGACGGCATCTGCCTGTAACAGTAGTAACCAGAAACTACTAGAAACTCTGCACCAAAATGAAGCAAATCCTTATTCTGGGACCTTCGCCTTGTACGTAACACCCCCGGATCCGGTACAAGCCGGGCAGATGTTCTCATTCATGTCATTTTCTGCTTAAGGTTCTGCGGTTTTCTGGCCAACTATAAAAAAAGAAAAAGCGTAAAACAATATTTGTTTCTGCTGCATTGACATAAGTACAATCTTTCATTATATATAAATCTATTACACGTCGGGTCAATGCTGTAAAGGACAGTAAAGTGCCAGAAACTTGTAACTACTGATCTCTCCACAAGAAAAAGCCGACAACTCCATCAATGGGATCATTTTATAAAATTAGGTCTTTGCAAGATGAAAATGGTCTCACAAACCACATTTTTTTTTAAATGTTCATAAAAAAAACCAAACAAACAAAAATAATAACCTTACTTTGATTTTTTCCCCATTTTTCAATACTTTATGTGGTAAATTGAATATTGTCATTCCAAAGAGCAACTAGTCCCACAAAACACAAGCCCTCCGTCTATGTTAATGAAAAAACAAAGTTATATTTTTTGGGAAAAAGGGGAAGAAAAAAACAAAAAATTGGTCTTGTCAGAATAATGTAATTGCTATATATATACAGTACAGACCAAAAGTTTGGACAAACCTTCTCATTTAAAGATTTTTCTGTATTTTCATGACTATGAAAATTGTACATTCACACTGAAGGCATCAAAACTATGAATTAACACATTTGGAATTATATACTTAACAAAAAAGTGTGAAACAACTGAAAATATGTCTTATATTCTAGGTTCTTCAAAGTAGCCACCTTTTGCTTTGATGACTGCTTTGCACACTCTTGGCATTCTCTTGATGAGCTTCAAGAGGTAGTCACCGGAAATGGTTTTCACTTCACAGGTGTGCCCTGTCAGGTTTAATAAGTGGGATTTCTTGCCATATAAATGGGGTTGGGACCATCAGTTGTGTTGTGCAGAAGTCAGGTGGATACACAGCTGATAGTCCTACTGAATAGACTGTTAGAATTTGTATTATGGCAAGAAAAAAGCAGCTAAGTAACGAAAAACGAGTGGCCATCATTACTTTACGAAATGAAGGTCAGTCAGTGTGAAAAATTGGGAAAACTTTGAAAGTGTCCCCAAGTGCAGATGCAAAAACCATCAAGCACTACAAAGAAACTGGCTCACATGAGGACCGCCCCAGGAAAGGAAGACCAAGAGTCACCTCTGCTTCCGAGGATAACTTTATCCGAGTCACCATCCTCAGAAATCGCAGGTTAACAGCAGCTCAGATTAGAGACCAGGTCAATGCCACACAGAGTTCTAGCAGCAGACACATTTCTTCAAGAGGAGACTTTGTGCAGCAGGCCTTCATGGTAAAATAGCTGCTAGGAAACCACTGCTAAGGACAGGCAACAAGCAGAAGAGACTTGTTTGGGCTAAAGAACACAAGTAATGGTCATTAGACCAGTGGAAATCTGTGCTTTGGTCTGTTGAGTCCATATTTGAGATCTTTGGTTCCAACCACCGTGTCTTTGTGCGACGCAGAAAAGGTGAACGGATGGACTCTACATGCCTGGTTCCCACCGTGAAGCATGGAGGAGGAGGTGTGATGGTGTGGGGGTGCTTTGCTGGTGACACTGTTGGGGATTTATTCAAAATTGAAGGCATACTGAACCAGCATGGCTACCACAGCATCTTGCAGCGGCATGCTATTCCATCCGGTTTGCGTTTAGTTGGACCATCATTTATTTTTCAACAGGATAATGACCCCAAACACACCTCCAGGCTGTGTAAGGGCTATTTGACCAAGAGGGAGAGTGATGGGGTGCTATGCAAGATGACCTGGCCTCCACAGTCACCAGACCTGAACCCAATCGAGATGGTTTGGGTGAGCTGGACCGCAGAGTGAAGGCAAAAGGGCCAACAAGTGCTAAGCATCTCTGGGAACTCCTTCAAGATTGTTGGAAGACCATTTCCGGTGACTACCTCTTGAAGCTCATCAAGAGAATGCAAGAGTGTGCAAAGCAGTCATCAAAGCAGAAGGTGGCTACTTTGAAGTACCTAGAATATAAGACATATTTTCAGTTGTTTCACACTTTTTTTGTTAAGTATATAATTCCACATGTGTTAATTCATAGTTTTGATGCCTTCAGTGTGAATGTACAATTTTCAAAATCATGAAAATACAGAAAAATCTTAAAATGAGAAGGTGTGTCCAAACTTTTGGTCTGTACTGTATATATATTTAAAATTGAATAATTTTACCCCAAAATTGTGATCTGTTATAATATTATCATTCTTCATGCGAGATTAATCATTAGTCTGTAGATAAATCCAAACATCTGAAGATGTAGAACAATATATCTGTGATTCTCCTCTGCCAGGATAAGCGCCTCCTTTCTGTCCTTTCTGTGATGGAGAAAACGCTTGAAAGATTCAGAAAGTCCGATGAGTTTTTGGAGCTTATTGTAAAGGGCCTTAATGACGACCTGGGAAAGAAACCACCAGAAACAAAGGATCCAACCAGGTAAGTTCTAATTATCCCGTCTGATAAAATGATCAGCTTTATTTCCATGGGATTGTTCTGTAGAAGAGATGGGACCTGCAGCATTTTCATCCTGAACTTCACTATGTATAGATGTAGCAAAGCTTAATATGACAATTCACACACCGCAGTGACAAATTGTCTCAGAAGGTTAGCTCTCATAACAGAATTAACATCACTTATAGTGGAACTAAACTTACAATTTGTTTTCAGAATTGTGAAAATTATGGCAGTTTGCAAAGCACTTCATTAGTTTCTTTGGCGTCATATCCATAAAGTGATGATATTAAAGTGGCCACCAGACCCTGCTTTTCCCCAGTGCAGGAGCGTTGCTGGGGTCCTAAGAGATCAGGGACCCCAGCCCCAAAGTACATGTTTCCCCATATAACCTCCCCGCCACTTAAAAGAGGATTTATACATATATAATTACAGTATACCACTGTTACTAATCTAAAATACACTATACAAAGACCAATATTCCCAAAATTACTACTATACAAGGCCAAAATGATCCTGCTACACAATGTCCTCTACCATCACCACCACACAGTGAGTCCATATATGAAAGAAAACCCCGCAGGGTAAAAGACCATCAAAGGAGTCCAAGGAGTATAAAATCTATCATATTTATTCAGCAATAGAAGAATAGGATGATGGGGGAAGGGACACAACACATATGTGATTGTTAGATATGTAAGCGAAAAAAAGCAAGGCACGCAAGGAAGGGGCCATTCCAGGTATAATGGCTGTCTATAGTATCATCATGGGTGTACTAAAATATCCCAAAATAGACACCGCATATATTCCACTGGGGGCAACAGTCATCATATGCAGGTGCATCTCACTAAATTAGAATATCATCAAAAAGTTAATTTATTTGAGTTCTTCAATACAAAAAGTGAAACTCCTATATTATATAGAGTCATTACAGACAGAGAGATCTATTTCAAGTGTTTATTTCTGTTAATGTTGATGATTATGGCTTACAGCCAATGAAAACACTAAAGTCATTATCTCAGTAAATTAGAATAATTAACAAAAAACTCCTGCAACGGCTTCTTAAGTGTTTAAAAATGTCCCATAGTCTGTTTCAGTAGGCTCCACAATCATGGGGAAGACTGCTGACTTGACAAATGCCAAGAAGGCAGTCACTGACACCATCCATTAGATCCCAGAGTTCCAATTTTCCTTTGGAAATCAAGGTCCCAGAGTCTGGAGGAAGAATGAAGAGGTCACAATCCAAGCTGCTGGAGGTCTAGTGTGAAGTTTCCACAATCAGTGATGGTTTGGGGAGCCATGTCATCTGCTGGTGTAGGTCCACTGTGTTTTATCAAGAACAAAGTCAGCGCCGTCGTCTACGAGGAAATTTTACAGCACTTCATGCTTCCCTCTGCCGACAAGCTTTTTGGAGATGGAAATTTCATTCTCCAGCAGGACTTGGCACCTGTCCACACTGCCAAAAGTACCAATACCTGGTTTACACACAACAGTATCACTCTGCTTAATTGGTCAGCTAACTCACATGCCCTTAACCCCATAGAGAATCTATTATAGAGAAACTATGGGGTATTGTCAAGAGGAAGATGAGAGACACCAAACCCAACAATGCAGACGAGCTGAAGGCTGCTATCAAAGCAACCTGGGCTTCCATAACACCTCAGCAGGGCCACAGGCTGATCGCCTCCATGCCACGCCGCATTGATGCAGTAATTGATGCAAAAGGAGCCCTGACCAAGTATGAGGGCATTTACTGAACATACATTTCAGTAGACCAACATTTCGGATTTTAAAAACATTTTTCAAGCTGATGTTATAAAGTATTTTAATTTACTGAGATAATGACTTTTGTGATTTCATTGGCTGTAAGCTATAATCAGTGGCGTACCGCCAATGGTGGCAGGCCACACCACTGCTATGGGGCCCGTGAGCCTCGGGGGAGCGAGGAGGATAGGTGAGTATTTGGGGGTAGGAGGTTGCGGCGGCGGAGGAGCGGGCACACGCAGTAGCGGCTGCTGTAGCTACCACGTGTGCCCGCTGCTAAAGGGACATGAATATTCCCTCTTCTCCACTTCCATGGGCGTGGAGAAGAGGGAATATTCATTCTCTTTAGTAGCGGGCACGGAGGAGCGCTGAGCCGTGGCTCCTGCTTACAGTGCCCGCTACTAAAGAGAATGCATATTCACTCTTGTCAACGCTCATAGTCCCAGCGTGGAGAGGAGTGAATATGCCGGCAGCAGCAGCTCACCTCGGCAACTAGGAGCACGCGCTGCTCAGATACCAACATGAGCTGCTGGCAGACAGAAGACAGCAGCTCTGGAGCAGAGGTGAGGAAGGAAGGTGAGTATAAGTGTTTATTTTTTGTGTGTGCAGTGATGGGGCCACACATACCAGGATTGGGGGGTGAGGAGGCTATACATACCAGGATTGCGGGATGAGGGGGCCATGCATACCAGGACTGGGGGATGAGGGGCCACACATACCAGGATTGTTGGATGAGAAGACCACACATACCATTCCTGACCCCATTTCTGGCGATTGGATATTTCCCTGGATCTCATGTATCCTGCTGCATATTGCTGTATATAACATAGGCTTACGTCATGTGAACAATGGCCAAATAGCTGTTGGCTGAGAACTCGTCCTGTATGATAAAATCTGCGATGGAGGTTCCTAATACGGCTTCCAACGAAGATGTGAAATCATCCAAATGTGTATAAGAACTAGCAAGTGATAAAGGAGACAATGGCTGGTAGGTAATAAGTCATTACCTGTCTGCCAATATCTTCTTCTGGAAGACTTCAAGATATCATGTATTACATATTACATATTATTCTGAAAGAGCACCATGTAATACCACATGTGTCCTGGAGAGGCCACTACGTCCAGCAAAACACAGCTGATTGCTGAGGGTGTTCACTGCCGGACCCCCGACTATCAACTGATCGCCTGCAAGTCCTCATTTGGGGGCAGGAGTTGTTCACACTTGGCATATTTTGTGATTCATGATGGGAGGACAGTAGCCGGATATAGACTTTTTCTATAAAGTCAGATTAAAGGGGTTTTCAGGAATGTTTTTATGTAATATATAGGAGGTTCCCAGTGGTACAGAAAACACACAGAGCTTTACTTTCTCCTGCTGCTCCAGCTCTGGATCTTCAGCGCTTCCTGTGCTCTATTGTGACAGGCTGCAGGGGTGATGGCTCAACTTCAGCACACATCATTGCTGCAGCCAATCACTAAGCTTAGAAGCTCTGTCAGCGTGGCCACTGAGCCAAGTGATTGGCTGCAGAGCTGCAGTCATGATGTCACCCTTGAAGCCAGTGACTAAAGATCAGCGGCAGCGGTGAAGTGCTGGAACTGGAGCAGGAGGTAGTAAAGCTTCATCTGTTCTACTTAAGTGACGATTTATAGGATTTATATTTAAGTGATGAAAAATAATTCAGAAATTTGTAAAAAAAATAATAAAAATAATTTGCTTGTGTCGCCACTTTCCGAGATCCGAAAGCCGTGGCGTTTCCATGTTTCGGGAATGGGGCTGCGTGAGGGCTAGTTTTTTGCACCCCAAACTGATGGTTATATTGATATCATTTTGGGGTATATACAATGTTTTGATCGTCTGTTATTATATATTTTTTTCTTGTTGCAACGACTGAAAATCTGTAATTCTGGCATTTTATTTAATGTTCTAGTTACGCCGTATACTAAATGGATTAATTTATTTTATATTTTGATGGATCTGACTTTTACCAACGCAGCGATACCAAATATGTGTATTTTTTAAATGTTTTATATTTCTTAATTTTTAATGGGGGGAAAACTGGGATGATTTGAACTTTTATACTTTTTTCATTTTTTTTTACTTTTCACTGTATTTGTTAGTCTCTTTAGGGGGCTTGAACCTGCAATCATTTGATTGCTTGTGCTATATACAGCATTGCTATATATAGCAGAAATCACGATCTCCTATTAACACTAGCAACAGGCTGGCTGTCACAGGAATACAGTGATGACAGGCAGTGTGCAGTGATGGGGCCACACATACCAGGATTGGGGGGTGAGGGGGCCATGCATACCAGGATTGGGGGTTGAGGGGGCCACACATACCAGGATTGGGGGATGAGAAGGCCACACATACCAGGATTGGGGGATGAGGAGGCCATACATATCAGGATTGGGGAATGAGGGGGCCACACATACCAGGATTGGGGGATGAGGGGGCCACGAATACCAGGATTGGGGGATGAGGGGGGGCACGCATACCAGGATTGGGGGATGATGGGTGCCATGCATACCAGGATTGAGGATGAGGGGGGCCCTATATACCAGGATTGGGGGATGAGGGGTGCCATACATACCAGGATTGGTGATGAGGGGTGCCATACATACCAGGATGGTGAAATTTTCCAGTAGCTGCTGCATTTCCCACCCTAGGCTTATACTCAACTCAATACGTTTTCCCAGTTTTTTTGTGGTAAAATTAGGGGCCTCGGCTTATACTCGGGTCGTCTTATTTAAAACATACGGTATTTTAAAATCAGTGAGTACGTGGTGCCCATAATACGGCAGGACTGTGTGGTGCATTATACTATATGCGGGCTGCATTTTACCCTTTGGGGTGTGAAATATACTGTATGGAGGACTATGGGGAGTGCAATATATTCTATCGAGGACCATGGGAAGTTCATTATACTATATGGAGGATTATGGGGGGTGCATTATACTATATGGAGGATTTTGGAGGGTGTATTATACTATATGGAGGATTATGCGTGGCATATTATACTATATGGAAGTCTATGTGGGGCCATTATGATATTTTGGGGGCTATTTGGGGGGCTGTTATACTGTATGAAAGCAATTATACGGTGTGAAGGTTTGTATGGGGTCCATCATACTGTTTGGAGGGCTGTGTGGGGCCATTATACTGTTTGGAGGGCTGTGTGGGGCCATTATACTGTATGTAGGCCCATTATACTGTATGGAGGGCTGTGTGGGGGTCACAGTTGGGTGAATCATACTGTGTTAGGGTCACCATACTTTGCCTTGGGAGTTGAAGTGGGGTACAATAAGGTCATTATACTGTTCATGTAGAGGCTAATGTGGAGGAATGCACCATGGGGTATCATACTGTGTTTGGGGGGCACTTTTATTGGCATCATACTTCATGGGGGCAATGAAAGAGGGATCTAGGACTTCAGTAGGAGGAACATTAGAAAAGCGAAGTAAAGGCTGGAAAGTGGTGAGAACGGCTCTTCTGTGACACAGACAAATATTCATTTATTTTTTTGGTGGGGGTCCAATTAGAGCTTCTGCTATGGGGCCTCATGATTTCTATGTGCGCCCCTGGCCATAATCATCAACATTAACAGAAATAAACACTTGAAATAGATCACTTTGATTGTAATGACTCTATATAATATATGAGTTTCATTTTCAGCATTGAAGAACTAAAATAAATAAACTTTTTGATGATATTCTAATTTAGTGAGATGCACCTGTATATATAAGGGGTGTGGGTGCCATCATACTATAAGGGGCTATGGGAGTCATCATGCTATATATAAGGGGCAGTGGGGCCATCATATTATATAAAATGGGGAGTGGGTGCCAGAATACAGTTTATAAGGGGCTGTGGGGCCATCATACAGTATAAAGGGAGCTGTAAGGGCCATAATATAATGTACAAGTGGGTGTGGGGGCCATCATACAGTATATATTGGGCAGTGGGGGCCATCATACAGTACTGTATATATGGGGCTGTGAGGGCCATTATACAGGATATAGGGAGTTGTAGGGACCATCATGCCAGTTATAAGGAGTTGTAGAGACCATCATACAGTGCATAGAGAGCTGTGGGGACCATCAGACAATGCATAGGGAGCTGTGGAGACCATCATACAGTGCATAGGGAGATGTGGGGACCATTTTGCAGTGCATAGCGAGCTGTAGGGACCATTATGCGGTGCATAGGGACATGTGGGGACCATCATACAGGGCATAGCGAGCTGTGGGGACCATTATGCAGGGCATAGGGAGTTGTGTGGACCATCATACAGAGCGTAGGGAGCTGTGGGGACTATCATACAGTATATAAGGAGTTGTGGGGACCATCATACAGTGTACAAGGAGCCGTGGGGACCATCATACAGTGTACAAGGAGCCGTGGGGACCATCATACAGTGCATAAGGAGCTGCAGTGACCATCATACAGTGCGTATACAGCTGTGGGGACCATCAGACAATGCATAGGGAGCTGTGGAGACCATTATACAGTGCCTAAGGAGCTGTGGGGACCATCATACAGTGCATAGGGAGATGTGGGGACCATCATACAGGGCATAGGGAGCTGTGCGGACCATTATGCAGTGCATAGGGAGCTGTGGGGACCATCATACCGAGCGTAGGGAGCTGCGGGGACCATCATACAGTACATAAGGAGCCGTGGGGACCATCATTCAGTGCATAAGGAGCTGCGGGGACCATCATACAGTGTGTAGAGAGCTATGAGGACCATCATACAATGCATAGGGAGCTGTGAAGACCATCATACAGTGCATAGGGCACTGTGAGGACCATCATGCAGAGCGTAGGGAGCTGTGGGGACCATCATACAGAGCATAGGGAGCTGTGGGGACCATCATACAGGGATAGGGAGCTGTGGGGACCATCATACAGTGTCTAGGGAGCTGTGGGGACCCTCATACAGTATCTAAGGAGCTGTGGGGATCATCATACAGTGCGTAGGGAGCTGTTAGGACCATCATACAGTGTCTAGGGAGCTGTGGGGACCATCATGCAGTGTATAGGGATCTGTGGGGACCATCATACAGTGAATAGGGAGCTGTGGGGACCATCATACAGTGTGCAGTGAGCTGTGGGACTATCATACACTATACAGGGTGCTATGGGGGCACTCTGGACATTATTTCTTTTAAATGGGTGCATCATCAGAAATTTCTTCTTTCACCACCCCGAAATCATCGTCCATAGACTTGAAGAAGAACTTTGTAGTTGGGTGTAGTTTGATTGTGACTTTAAGGGGGCATTATTACTTAAAGGATATACTCAACAGTATTTGTTGCTTGGAGGGAACACTTCAGATATTGAAACTTTCATAAGAGCATATCTGGCATTATTACTTGCTAGGTAGCACAGTGGGCTCTTTACTACTTTCTATGGGACGCTATTATTTTGATAGGTCCCCTCTATCTGGCACACAGTCTTTGTAGCATTAATTGGTGGAGGGTAATCATAGTAATAACATAATTTTTGAAGTATTGAGGTTCCCATTCCACGTCGGAAGAGCAGGCAGCATGGGGAGGTTGTGCAGGGTGGGAATAGATGGGGACGGTGCTGGAAATGTGAGAAGTCAGATGGTCTTTGTACAGGGTGTTTTTTATGTAGAGGCAATGGTCATATCATAATACTATGTACTCACTGTGTAGTGTTGATGGTAGAGGGCATTGTGTAGCGGGATTATTATTGCCTTGTATAGAAGTAATTTTGGGAATATTGGTCTTTCAGTTGTGTATTTTAGGTTAGCAACAATGGTGTACTGTAATTATATATGTATAGGTCCTCTTTTAAGTGGCGGGGAGGTTGTATGGGGAAACACCTACTTTGGGGCTTTGGCCCCTGATCTTTTAGGACCCTAGCAACGTCCCGGCATACAAGGGATATCGGGGGGCACAAAGTGTTCTGGCCGTTTCCTTTACAGTATGAAGCATTTTCCACACAGTATCCTTCCTGTGTAATATACTCCAGGACTGGTGAGGCGCACTGTCGCTCCCTATTTCGCCATAACTCGGCCTCAGCACTGCAGTGCTGATCAGCAGGTCTGCTTACTTGTTCTTCGGTTTCGCGCACTATGTCTTCCACTACTGGCGCCCTTGAACCCTTGCACTCGTGACTCCCACTAGTACATCATATTCAGTGCTGCTTTGGGGTCCGTAACTCGGCGTCCAATCCAAGGACCCTTCTCTGTAAGGCCACTCTGTCTCATCTGTCCAATTAAGTCGGGTGCACTTCATGGCCGCCTCATATAGAATGAATGGAGCAGCATTTTAGCATGCAGACCACCGTTCCAATCTAAAGGGGATGAAGGTTCCTGTAGATTGGAGCTTGTTTTCATTGGACAACCCCTTTAATTTTTCACACACTGTTTCTGCATTTAAGTCTATTTTTTTGGTAAATATTCGATGACCTGGTGTAATTTGTGATGTGTTGTTGTTCACCTGAGGTTGTATTGACCTCATTTTATAACTTCTAAGGACCAGACTTTCTTTAATATTTCCTGAATAGAACACAATAGAATTGTATGGAAAACATTATTGTGTTCTTCACAATTCAAGGCAACGTGTCCTTATGAGATCTTTTTCTTGAAGGTATATGGCCCTCAGGTTCTTTATCACCATGCAATCTGACGAGCCAACTTAGACTAAGAGTGGCCACCACTGGGCATACACCATGGTGCAGCAAGGGCTAGCAATCTGTCCCACCAATTGTGTGGGTACTTATTGCTTAGGGAATGTCAGTCCAATTCTTCTTTTTAAGAGGGTTCACTGTCTGTGCATCTCTGTGCCCGAAGAATATTAACCTGGTGTTACTGTATTACTGCTGGTCCAAGTGGCAAGCACATGGTTCTCTTAGAGACAGGACCCTTGTTTAAACCCAAGTAGACTTGAATTGGAAAGGCCACTGGTCTGGACCAGGACTCTGGTTGTGTACGGTGATGGCGGCATGCACGGTTTCTATGGACGTGTCTGTGTGCAGTCAGAAAAGAATTTCAGTGGTGGCCTAATAACTGCAAGGACCGACGGAGGTGTTGGACAAAGGTAAACGAGTGGCTGCAGAACGGTTGGTAAATGTGGCCACTTCATGGGAATATTGGCCACTGATGACTGAGGCCTCCCTCCTGGTCTGGTCCTGGAGCCCCCCGGCCACTTGTTGAACATCTTTCCTGTTTTTTACTGTTACAGAAGACCCTGTGTCTCCTGTATTCTGCAGCTGCGTCCCGTTCTTCAGTCTTCTTTCTGTAGCATGGTGTGTACGACGTCCTGGATACAATGTTACTGCTCCATCACAGACTGAACCCCAGAACAATTGTCATGGAACTTGGTACCAGAGTTCTCTCTGTGTATGGAGCCCCCATATTTTGTGATTACTCATTCTCACTGTGTAAGGTGAAATCCAGGAAAAAAAAAAACACACAAAACAATATATATATATAATTAATTTTTTTTATTGAAATAGCAATAAGCAACATTGTAATGAAAATATTACTGGTCCTTTAAGAAATTAAACTATGGTCACAGTCACTCTCAGATTGGCCCCGGTGGAGACTACAAAACGAGCTGCGGTCATTGGGGACCACCTGAGAGTCATTGGGACCCAAAGATCCAGAAGAAGGCAAAGAAACCCCCCAAAAGAATTCTGATTCAGGGGGGAAAAAAATTCCTTCCTGACCCCATTTCTGGCGATCGGATATTTCCCTGGATCTCGTGTATCCTGCTGCATATTGCTGTATATAACATAGGCTTACGTCATGTGAACAATGGCCAAATAGCTGTTGGTTGAGAACTCGTCCTATATGATAAAATCTGCGATGGAGGTTCCTAATACGGCTTCCAACGAAGATGTGACATCATCCAAATGTGTATAAGAACTAGCGAGTGATAAAGGAGACAATGGCTGGTAGGTAATAAGTCATTACCTGTCTGCCAATATCTTCTTCTGGAAGACTTCAAGATATCATGTATTACATATTACATATTATTCTGAAAGAGCACCATGTAATACCACATGTGTCCTGGAGAGGCCACTACGTCCAGCAAAACACAGCTGATTGCTGAGGGGGTTCACTGCCAGACCCCCGACTATCAACTGATCGCCTGCAAGTCCTCATTTGGGGGCAGGAGTTGTTCACACTTGGCATATTTTGTGATTCATGAGGGGAGGACAGTAGCCGGATATAGACTTTTTCTATAAAGTCAGATTAAAGGGGTTTTCAGGAATGTTTTTATGTAATATATAGGAGGTTCCCAGCGGTAGAGAAAACACACAGAGCTTTACTTTCTCCTGCTGCTCCAGCTCTGGATCTTCAGCGCTGCCTGTGCTCTACTGTGACAGGCTGCAGGGGTGATGGCTCAACTTCAGCACACATCATTGCTGCAGCCAATCACTGAGCTTAGAAGCTCTGTCAGCATGGTCCACTGAGCCAAGTGATCGGCTGCAGAGCTGCAGTCATGATGTCACCCTTGAAGCCAGTGACTAAAGATCAGCGGCAGCGGTGAAGTGCTGGAGCTGGAGCAGGAGGTAGTAAAGCTTCATCTCTTCTACTTAAGTGACGATTTATAGGATTTATATTTAAGTGATGAAAAATAATTTGCTTGTGTCGCCACTTTCCGAGATCTGAAAGCCGCGGCGTTTTCATGTTTCGGGAATGGGGCGGCGTGAGGGCTAGTTTTTTGCACCACAGACTGATGGTTATATTGATATCATTTTGGGGTATATACAATGTTTTGATTGTCTGTTATTATATATTTTTTTCTTGTTGCAACGACTGAAAATCTGTAATTCTGGCATTTTATGTAATGTTCTAGTTACGCCATTTACTAAATGGATTAATTTATTTTATATTTTGATGGATCTGACTTTTACAGATGCAGCGATACCAAATATGTGTATTGTTTAAATGTTTTATATTTCTTAATTTTTAATGGGGGGAAAACTGGGATGATTTGAACTTTTATACTTTTTTAATTTTTTTTACTTTTCACTGTATTTATTCGTCTCTTTAGGGGGCTTGAACCTGCGATCATCTGATTGCTTGTGCTATATACAGCATTGCTATATATAGCAGAAATCACGGTCTCCTATGAACACTAGCAACAGGCTGGCTGTCACAGGAATCCAGTGATGACAGACACAGGGATCTTCAGTGATCAAGTCACGGGTGCGCCAATGAAGAGATGGAATGGTGCACCCCCTGCTGGCGCACATTAAATGCCGCTGTCACACACTGATAGCAAGATTTAATAGGCTAACTGTCGTGGGCAGAGCTCCGCTCAACCTGCGACTGTTACAGGCATATGATGGCTGAATAACACAGCCATCATCTGCCGAGAAAGATGCAGACTCGGCGTGTGAGCCTGCAAGAAATGCGGGGAGCAGAATTATGACGGATATAGTCCTTCATAAGTTAAGATGCATTTCTTAGTTAAAGAGTGACCGTCATTAACTGTATTTTCTAGACTATATGACGCACTTTTTAACAACAAAAAATCTTCCTCAGTATTGTGTGCGTCCTATAGACCAGAAGCAGCGTCCTATCAAGTATGCTTATCATGTGTCTGGCACCTGCCGGAGCAGATTTCAGCTGATCGTGGGGGTGCCAGGTGTCAGACCCTCCGATCTCATACTGATGAGCTATCTTACAGATAGGTCATCAATTCTTAAGTCCCAAATAACCCTTTAAGGGGACTGGGAATGAAATCACCACCAAGGCACCAACAGAATAATAAATATGTCCTTGTATAAACTGTTGGTTCATTATAAGCTCATTGTCTACACAATGCAGAAATGAATGATTTATACAGGGACATCTTTATAAACTCATTACACAGTGGTATTTCACAATGGTGGTGGTTTAGGGGCCTGAAATGAAGTGATGGGTTACCTTTAATACATACATGAACATTCACACACATACACACTCACTTCAACACACACATACATACACACACAAACACACAGACACAAATACACACTCACCTCTATACACATACAATAAACACACGTGCACACACCCCTTCAGTGCTGCAGTGCTCAGTACACAAACACACAGACCGTTAGTCCAGGGACACACAAACCATCACACAGCCACCCCTTTATTGAAGGGGTCACAGATACACACCCCTTCAGTGCTGGGGTCACAGACACACATCCCTTTGGTACTGAGGTCACACAAACAGACACCAACACACACCTTCAGTGCTGGAGCCACACACACAGCCCTTCAGTGCTGCATTTCAGGGGACATGTACACATGTGCCAAACACACGTGCACACACACCTTCAGTGCTGCAGTGTTGAAGACAGAAACACACTCCCCATTAGAGCAGGGACACACAAACCATCACACAGCCACCCCTTTATTGATGGGGCCATAGAGACACACCCCTTCATTGCTGGGTTCACAGACACACATCCCTTTGGTGCTGAGGTCACACAAACAGACACAGACACACACCTTCAGTGCTGGGGCCACAGACACAGCCCTTCAGTGCTGCATTTCAGGGGACATGTACACGTGTGTCAAACACACGTGCGTACATCCCTTCAGTGCTGCAGTGTTGAGGAAACAAGCACACACCCCATTAGTGCAGGGACACGCAAACCATCACACAGCCTCCCGGTTATTGATGGGGCCATAGAGACACACATCTTTATTGCTGGGGTCACAGACACACATCCCTTTGGTGCTGAGGTCACACAAACAGACACATGCACACACCTTCAGTGCTGGGGCCACACACACAGCCCTTCAGTGCTGCATTTCAGGGGACATGTACACGTGTGCCAAACACACGTGCACACACCCCTTCAGTGCTGCAGTGTTGAGGAAACAAGCACACACCCCATTAGTGCAGGGACACGCAAACCATCACACAGCCTCCCGGTTATTGATGGGGCCATAGAGACACACATCTTTATTGCTGGGGTCACAGACACACATCCCTTTGGTGCTGAGGTCACACAAACAGACACAGACACACACTTTCAGTGCTGGGGCCACACACACAGCCCTTCAGTGCTACATTTCTGGAGACATGTACATGTGTGCCAAACACACGTGCACACTCCCCTTCAGTGCTGCAGTGTTGAGGACACAAACACACACCCCATTAGTGCAGGGACACACAAACCATCACACAGCCACCCCTTTATTAATGGGGCCATAGAGACACAGCCCTTCATTGCTGGGGTCACAGACACACATCCCTTTGATGCTGAGGTCACACAAACAGACACAGACACACACCTTCAGTGCTGGGGCCACACACACAGCCCTTCAGTGCTGCATTTCAGGGAACATGTACACGTGTGCCAAACACACGTGCACACACCCCTTCAGTGTTGCAGTGTTGAGGAAACAAGCACACACCCCATTAGTGCAGGGACACGCAAACCATCACACAGCCACCCCTTTATTGATGGGGCCATAGAGACACACATCTTTATTGCTGGGGTCACAGACACACATCCTTTGGTGCTGAGGTCACATAAACAGACACACACTTTCAGTGCTGGGGCCACACACACAGCCCTTAAGTGCTGCATTTCTGGAGACATGTACATGTGTGCCAAACACACGTGCACACTCCCCTTCAGTGCTGCAGTGTTGAGGACACAAACACACACCCCATTAGTGCAGGGACACACAAACCATCACACAGCCACCCCTTTATTGATGGGGTCACAGAGACACCCCTTCATTTCTGGGGTCACAGACACACATCCTTTTGGTGCTGAGGTCACACAAACAGACACAGACATACACCTTCCGTGCTGGGGCCACACACACAACCCTTCAGTGCTGCATTTTTGGAGACATGTACATGTGTGCCAAACACACGTGCACACAACCCTTCAGTGCTGCAGTGTTGAGGACACAATACACACCCCATTAGTGCAGGGTCACACAAACCATCACACAGCCACCCCTTTATTAATGGGGCCATAGAGACACAGCCCTTCATTGCTGGGGTCACAGACACACATCCCTTTGGTGCTGAGGTCACACAAACAGACACAGACACACACCTTCAGTGCTGGGGCCACACACACAGCCCTTAAGTGCTGCATTTCTGGAGACATGTACATGTGTGCCAAACACACGTGCACATACCCCTTCAGTGCTGCAGTGTTGAGGACACAAACACACACCCCATTAGTGCAGGGACACACAAACCATCACACAGCCTCCCCTTTATTGATGGGGCCATAGAGACACAACCCCTTCATTGCTGGGGTCGCAGACACACATCCCTTTGGTGCTGAGGTCACACAAACAGACACACACCTTCAGTGCTGGGGCCACCCACACAGTCCTTCAGTGCTGCATTTCAGGGGACATGTACACGTGTGCCAAACACACGTGCACACACCCCTTTAGTGCTGCGGTGTTGAGGAAACAAGCACACACCTCATTAGTGCAGGGACATGCAAACCATCACACAGCCTCCCCGTTATTGATGGGGCCATAGAGACACACATCTTTATTGCTGGGGTCACAGACACACATCCCTTTGGTGCTGAGGTCACACAAACAGACACAGACACACACCTTCAGTGCTGGGGCCACATGCACAGCCCTTCAGTGCTGCATTTCAGGGAACATGTACACGTGTGCCAAACACACGTGCACACACCCCTTCAGTGCTGCAGTGTTGAGGACACAAACACACACCCCATTAGTGCAGGGACACACAAACCATCACATATCCACCCCTTTATTGATGGGGTCACAGAGACACCCCTTCATTTCTGGGGTCACAGACACACATCCTTTTGGTGCTGAGGTCACACAAACAGACACAGACACACACCTTCCGTGCTGGGGCCACACACACAGCCCTTCAGTGCTGCATTTCTGGAGACATGTACATGTGTGCCAAACACACGTGCACACAACCCTTCAGTGCTGCAGTGTTGAGGACACAATACACACCCCATTAGTGCAGGGGCACACAAACCATCACGCAGCCACCCCTTTATTAATGGGGCCATAGAGACACAGCCCTTCATTGCTGGGGTCACAGACACACATCCCTTTGGTGCTGAGGTCACACAAACAGACACAGACACACACCTTCAGTGCTGGGGCCACACACACAGCCCTTCAGTGCTGCATTTCAGGGAACATGTACACGTGTGCCAAACACACGTACACACACCCCTTCAGTGTTGCAGTGATGAGGAAACAAGCACCCACCCCATTAGTGCAGGGACACATAAACCATCACACAGCCACCCCGTTATTGATGGGGCCATAAAGACACACATCTTTATTGCTGGGGTCACAGACACACATCCCTTTGGTGCTGATGTCACACAAACAGACACAGACGCAGACTTTCAGTGCTGGGGCCACACACACAGCCCTTAAGTGCTGCATTTCTGGAGACCTGTACATGTGTGCCAAACACACGTGCACATACCCCTTCAGTGCTGCAGTGTTGAGGACACAAACACACACCCCATTAGTGCAGGGACACACAAACCATCACACAGCCACCCCTTTATTGATGGGGCCATAGAGACACAACCCCTTCATTGCTGGGGTCGCAGACACACATCCCTTTGGTGCTGAGGTCACACAAACAGACACACACCTTCAGTGCTGGGGCCACCCACACAGTCCTTCAGTGCTGCATTTCAGGGGACATGTACACGTGTGCCAAACACACGTGCACACACCCCTTTAGTGCTGCGGTGTTGAGGAAACAAGCACACACCTCAATAGTGCAGGGACATGCAAACCATCACACAGCCTCCCCGTTATTGATGGGGCCATAGAGACACACATCTTTATTGCTGGGGTCACAGACACACATCCCTTTGGTGCTGAGGTCACACAAACAGACACAGACACACACCTTCAGTGCTGGGGCCACATACACAGCCCTTCAGTGCTGCATTTCAGGGGAAATGTACACGTGTGCCAAACACACGTGCACACACCCCTTCAGTGCTGCAGTGTTGAGGACACAAGCACACACCCCATTAGTGCAGGGACACACAAACCATCACACATCCACCCCTTTATTGATGGGGTCACAGAGACACCCCTTCATTTCTGGGGTCACAGACACACATCCCTTTGGTGCTGAGGTCACACAAACAGACACAGACACACACCTTCAGTGCTGGGGCCACACACACAGCCCTTCAGTGCTAGATTTCTGGAGACATGTACATGTGTGCCAAACACACGTGCACACTCCCCTTCAGTGCTGCAGAGTTGAGGACACAAACACACACCCCATTAGTGCAGGGACACACAAACCATCACACAGCCACCCCTTTATTAATGGGGCCATAGAGACACAGCCCTTCATTGCTGGGGTCACAGACACACATCCCTTTGGTGCTGAGGTCACACAAACAGACACAGACACACACCTTCAGTGCTGGGGCCACACACACAGCCCTTCAGTGCTGCATTTCTGGAGACATGTACATGTGTGCCAAACACACGTGCACACACCCCTTCAGTGCTGCAGTGTTGAGGACACAAACACACACCCCATTAGTGCAGGGACACACAAACCATCACACAGCCACCCCTTTATTGATGGGGCCATAGAGACACAACCCCTTCATTGCTGGGGTCACAGACACACATCCCTTTGGTGCTGAGGTCACACAAACAGACACACACCTTCCGTGCTGGGGCCACCCACACAGTCCTTCAGTGCTGCATTTCAGGGGACATGTACACGTGTGCCAAACACACGTGCACACACCCCTTTAGTGCTGCGGTGTTGAGGAAACAAGCACACACCTCATTAGTGCAGGGACACGCAAACCATCACACAGCCTCCCCGTTATTGATGGGGCCATAGAGACACAGCCCTTCATTGCTGGGGTCACAGACACACATCCCTTTGGTGCTGAGGTCACACAGACACACACCTTCAGTGCTGGGGCCACACACACAGCCCTTCAGTGCTGAATTTCAGGGAACATGTACACGTGTGCCAAACACACGTGCACACACCCCTTTAGTGCTGCGGTGTTGAGGAAACAAGCACACACCTCCTTAGTGCAGGGACACGCAAACCATCACACAGCCTCCCCTTTATTGATGGGGCTATAGAGACACACATCTTTATTGCTGGGGTCACAGACACACATCCCTTTGGTGCTGAGGTCACACAAACAGACACAGACACACACCTTCAGTGCTGGGGCCACATGCACAGCCCTTCAGTGCTGCATTTCAGGGAACATGTACACGTGTGCCAAACACACGTGCACACACCCCTTCAGTGCTGCAGTGTTGAGGACACAAACACACACCCCATTAGTGCAGGGACACACAAACCATCACACATCCACCCCTTTATTGATGGGGTCACAGAGACACCCCTTCATTTCTGGGGTCACAGACACACATCCCTTTGGTGCTGAGGTCACACAAACAGACACAAACACACACCTTCAGTGCTGGGGCCACACACACAGCCCTTCAGTGCTACATTTCTGGAGACATATACATGTGTGCCAAACACACGTGCACACTCCCCTTCAGTGCTGCAGTGTTGAGGACACAAACACACACCCCATTCGTGCAGGGACACACAAACCATCACACAGCCGCCCCTTTATTAATGGGGCCATAGAGACACAGCCCTTCATTGCTGGGGTCACAGACACACATCCCTTTGGTGCTGAGGTCACACAAACAGACACAGACACACACCTTCAGTGCTGGGGCCACACACACAGCCCTTCAGTGCTGCATTTCAGGGAACATGTACACGTGTGCCAAACACACGTGCACACACCCCTTCAGTGTTGCAGTGATGAGGAAACAAGCACACACCCCATTAGTGCAGGGACACACAAACCATCGCACAGCCACCCCTTTATTGATGGGGCCATAGAGACACACATCTTTATTGCTGGGGTCACAGACACACATCCCTTTGGTGCTGAGGTCACACAAACAGACACAGACACACACTTTCAGTTTCTGGGGCCACACACACAGCCCTTAAGTGCCGCATTTCTGGAGACATGTACATGTGTGCCAAACACACATGCACACAACCCTTCAGTGCTGCAGTGTTGAGGACACAAACACACACCCCATTAGTGCAGGGACACACAAACCATCACACAGCCACCCCTTTATTGATGGGGCCATAGAGACACAACCCCTTCATTGCTGGTGTCACAGACACACATCCCTTTGGTGCTGAGGTCACACAAACAGACACACACCTTCAGTGCTGGGGCAACCCACACAGTCCTTCAGTGCTGCATTTCAAGGGATATGTACACGTGTGCCAAACACACGTGCACACACCCCTTTAGTGCTGCGGTGTTGAGGAAACAAGCACACACCTATTAGTGCAGGGACACGCAAACCATCACACAGCCTCCCCGTTATTGATGGGGCTATAGAGACACACATCTTTATTGCTGGGGTCACAGACACACATCCCTTTGGTGCTGAGGTCACACAAACAGACACAGACACACACCTTCAGTGCTGGGGCCACATGCACAGCCCTTCAGTGCTGCATTTCAGGGAACATGTACACGTGTGCCAAACACACGTGCACACACCCCTTCAGTGCTGCAGTGTTGAGGACACAAACACACACCCCATTAGTGCAGGGACACACAAACCATCACACAGCCACCCCTTTATTAATGGGGCCATAGAGACACAGCCCTTCATTGCTGGGGTCACAGACACACATCCCTTTGGTGCTGAGGTCACACAAACAGACACAGACACACACCTTCAGTGCTGGGGCCACACACACAGCCCTTCAGTGCTGCATTTCAGGGGACATGTACACGTGTGCCAAACACACGTGCACACACCCCTTTAGTGCTGCGGTGTTGAGTAATCAAGCACACACCCCATTAGTGCAGGGACACACAAACCATCACACAGCCACCCCGTTATTGATGGGGCCATAGAGACACACATCTTTATTGCTCGGGTCACAGACACACATCCCTTTGGTGCTGAGGTCACACAAACAGACACAGACACACACTTTCCGTGCTGGGGCCACACATACAGCCCTTAAGTGCTGCATTTCTGGAGACATGTACATGTGTGCCAAACACACGTGCACACACCCCTTCAGTGCTGCAGTGCTGAGGACACAAACACACACCCCATTAGTGCAGGGACACACAAACCATCACACAGCCACCCCTTTATTGATGGGGCCATAGAGACACAACCCCTCCATTGCTGGGGTCACAGACACACATCCCTTTGGTGCGGAGGTCACACAAACAGACACACACCTTCAGTGCTGGGGCCACCCACACAGTCCTTCAGTGCTGCATTTCAGGGGATATGTACACGTGTGCCAAACACACGTGCACACACCCCTTTAGTGCTGCGGTGTTGAGGACACAAACACACACCCCATTAGTGCAGGGACACACAAACCATCAAACATGCACCCCTTTATTGATGGGGTCACAGAGACACCCCTTCATTTCTGGGGTCACAGACACACATCCCTTTGGTGTTGAGGTCACACAAACAGACACAGACACACACCTTCAGTGCTGGGGCCGCACACACAGCCCTTCAGTGCTGCATTTCAGGTAACATGTACACGTGTGCCAAACACACGTGCACACACCCCTTGTTGCAGTGATGAGGAAACAAGCACACACCCCATTAGTGCAGGGAGACACAAACCATCACACAGCCACCCCGTTATTGATGGGGCCATAGAGACACACATCTTTATTGCTGGGGTCACAGACACACATCCCTTTGGTGCTGAGGTCACACAAACAGACACACACCTTCAGTGCTGGGACCACACACACAGTCCTTCAGTGCTGCATTTCAGGGGATATGTACACGTGTGCCAAACACACGTGCACACACCCCTTTAGTGCTGCGGTGTTGAGGACACAAACACGCACCCCATTAGTGCAGGGACACACAAACCATCACACATGCACCCCTTTATTGATGGGGTCACAGAGACACCCCTTCATTTCTGGGGTCACAGACACACATCCCTTTGGTGCTGAGATCACACAAACAGACACAGACACACACCTTCAGTGCTGGGGCCACACACACAGCCCTTCAGTGCTACATTTCTGGAGACATGTACATGTGTGCCAAACACACGTGCACACTCCCCTTCAGTGCTGCAGTGTTGAGGACACAAACACACACCCCATTAGTGCAGGGACACACAAACCATCACACAGCCACCCCTTTATTAATGGGGCCATAGAGACACAGCCCTTCATTGCTGGGGTCACAGACACACATCCCTTTGGTGCTGAGGTCACACAAACAGAAACATACACACACCTTCAGTGCTGGAGCCACACACACAGCCCTTCAGTGCTGCATTTCAGGGGAGATGTACACGTGTGCCAAACACACGTGCACACACCCCTTCAGTGTTGCAGTGTTGAGGAAACAACCACACACCCCATTAGTGCAGGGACACGCAAACCATCACACAGCCTCCCCGTTATTGATGGGGCCATAGAGACGCACATCTTTATTGCTGGGGTCACAGACACACATCCCTTTAGTGCTGAGGTCAAACAAACAGACACAGACACACACCTTCAGTGCTGGGCCACACACACAGCCCTTCAGTGCTGCATTTCAGGGGACATGTACACATGTGCCAAACACACGTGCACACACCCCTTCAGTGCTGCAGTGTTGAGGACACAAACAAACACCCCATTAGTGCAGGGACACACAAACCATCACACAGCCACCCCTTTATTGATGGGGCCATAGAGACACAACCCCTTCATTGCCGGGGTCACAGACACACATCCCTTTGTTGCTGAGGTCACACAGACAGACAAAAACCTTCAGTGCTGGGGCCACCCACACAGCCCTTCAGTGCTGCATTTCAGGGGAAATATACACGTGTGCCAAAAACACGTGCACACACCCCTTCAGTGTTGCAGTGTTGAGGAAACAAGCACACACGCCATTAGTGCAGGGACACGCAAACCATCACACAGCCTCCCCGTTATTGATGGGGCCATAGAGACACACATCTTTATTGCTGGGGTCACAGACACACATCTCTTTGGTGCTGAGGTCACACAAACAGACACAGACACACACCTTCAGTGCTGGGGCCACATACACAGCCCTTCAGTGCTGCATTTCAGGGGAAATGTACACGTGTGCCAAACACACGTGCACACACCCCTTCAGTGCTGCAGTGTTGAGGACACAAACACACACCCCATTAGTGCAGGGACACACAAACCATCACACAGCCACCCCTTTATTGATGGGGCCATAGAGACACAACCCCTTCATTGCTGGGGTCACAGACACACATCCCTTTGGTGCTGAGGTCACACAAACAGACACACACCTTCAGTGCTGGGGCCACCCACACAGCCCTTCAGTGCTGCATTCCAGGGGAAATATACACGTGTGCCAAACACACGTGCACACACCCCTTCAGTGCTGCAGTGTTGAGGAAACAAGCACACACCCCATTAGTGCAGGGACACGCAAACCATCACACAGCCTCCCCGTTATTGATGGGGCCATAGAGACACACATCTTTATTGCTGGGGTCACAGACACACATCCCTTTGGTGCTGAGGTCACACAAACAGACACAGACACACACCTTCAGTGCTGGAGCCACACACACAGCCCTTCAGTGCTGCATTTCAGGGGAGATGTACACGTGTGCCAAACACACGTGCACACACCCCTTCAGTGTTGCAGTGTTGAGGACACAAACACACACCCCATTAGTGCAGGGACACACAAACCATCACATATGCACCCCTTTATTGATGCGATCACAGAGACACCCCTTCATTTCTGGGGTCACAGACACACATCCCTTTGGTGCTGAGGTCACACAAAGAGACACAGACACACACCTTCAGTGCTGGGGCCACACAAACAGCCCTTCAGTGCTACATTTCTGGAGACATGTACATGTGTGCCAAACACACGTGCACACTCCCCTTCAGTGCTGCAGTGTTGAGGACACAAACACACACCCCATTAGTGCAGGGACACACAAACCATCACACAGCCACCCCTTTATTAATGGGGCCATAGAGACACAACCCCTTCATTGCTGGGGTCACGGACACACATCCCTTTGGTGCTGAGGTCACACAAACAGACACACACCTTCAGTGCTGGGGCCACCCACACAGCCCTTCAGTGCTGCATTTCAGGGGAAATATACACGTGTGCCAAACACACGTGCACACACCCCTTCAGTGCTGCAGTGTTGAGGAAACAAACACACACCCCATTAGTGCAGGGACACACAAACCATCACACAGCCACCCCTTTATTAATGGGGCCATAGAGACACAGCCCTTCATTGCTGGGGTCACAGACACACATCCCTTTGGTGCTGAGGTCACACAAACAGACACAGACACACACCTTCAGTGCTGGAGCCACACACACAGCCCTTCAGTGCTGCATTTCAGGGGAGATGTACACGTGTGCCAAACACACTTGCACACACCCCTTCAGTGTTGCAGTGTTGAGGACACAAGCACACACCCCATTAGTGCAGGGACACACAAACCATCACACATGCACCCCTTTATTGATGGGGTCACAGAGACACCCCTTCATTTCTGATGTCACAGACACACATCCCTTTGGTGCTGAGGTCACACAAACAGACACAGACACACACCTTCAGTGCTGGGGCCACACACACAGCCCTTCAGTGCTACATTTCTGGAGACATGTACATGTGTGCCAAACACACGTGCACACTCCCCTTCAGTGCTGCAGTGTTGAGGACACAAACACACACCCCATTAGTGCAGGGACACACAAACCATCACACAGCCACCCCTTTATTAATGGGGCCATAGAGACACAGCCCTTCATTGCTGCGGTCACAGACACACATCCCTTTGGTGCTGAGGTCACACAAACAGACACAGACACACACCTTCAGTGCTGGAGCCACACACACAGCCCTTCAGTGCTGCATTTCAGGGGAGATGTACACGTGTGCCAAACACACGTGCACACACCCCTTCAGTGTTGCAGTGTTGAGGAAACAAGCACACACCCCATTAGTGCAGGGACACGCAAACCATCACACAGCCTCCCCGTTATTGATGGGGCCCTAGAGACGCACATCTTTATTGCTGGGGTCACAGACACACATCCCTTTAGTGCTGAGGTCAAACAAACAGACACAGACACACACCTTCAGTGCTGGGCCACACACACAGCCCTTCAGTGCTGCATTTCAGGGGACATGTACACATGTGCCAAACACACGTGCACACACCCCTTCAGTGCTGCAGTGTTGAGGACACAAACACACACCCCATTAGTGCAGGGACACACAAACCATCACACAGCCACCCCTTTATTAATGGGGCCATAGAGACACAACCCCTTCATTGCTGGGGTCACGGACACACATCCCTTTGGTGCTGAGGTCACACAAACAGACACACACCTTCAGTGCTGGGGCCACCCACACAGCCCTTCAGTGCTGCATTTCAGGGGAAATATACACGTGTGCCAAACACACGTGCACACACCCCTTCAGTGCTGCAGTGTTGAGGAAACAAGCACACACCCCATTAGTGCAGGGACACGCAAACCATCACACAGCCTCCCCGTTATTGATGGGGCCATAGAGACACACATCTTTATTGCTGGGGTCACAGACACACATCCCTTTGGTGCTGAGGTCACACAAACAGACACAGTCACACACCTTCAGTGCTGGGGCCACACACACATCCCTTCAGTGCTGCATTTCAGGGACATGTACACATGTGCCAAACACACGTGCACACACCCCTTCAGTGCTGCAGTGTTGAGGACACAAACACACACCCCATTAGTGCAGGGACACACAAACCATCACACATGCACCCCTTTATTGATGGGGTCACAGAGACACCCCTTCATTTCTGGGGTCACAGACACACATCCCTTTGGTGCTGAGGTCACACAAACAGACACAGACACTCACCTTCAGTGCTGGGGCCACACACACAGCCCTTCAGTGCTACATTTCTGGAGACATGTACATGTGTGCCAAACACACGTGCACACTCCCCTTCAGTGCTGCAGTGTTGAGGACACAAACACACACCCCATTAGTGCAGGGACACACAAACCATCACGCAGCCACCCCTTTATTAATGGGGCCATAGAGACACAGCCCTTCATTGCTGGGGTCACAGACACACATCCCTTTGGTGCTGAGGTCACACAAACAGACACAGACACACACCTTCAGTGCTGGAGCCAGACACACAGCCCTTCAGTGCTGCATTTCAGGGGAGATGTACACGTGTGCCAAACACACGTGCACACACCCCTTCAGTGCTGCAGTGTTGAGGAAACAAGCACACACCCCATTAGTGCAGGGACACGCAAACCATCACACAGCCTCCCCGTTATTGATGGGGCCATAGAGACACACATCTTTATTGCTGGGGTCACAGACACACATCCCTTTGGTGCTGAGGTCACACAAACAGACACAGTCACACACCTTCAGTGCTGGGGCCACACACACATCCCTTCAGTGCTGCATTTCAGGGACATGTACACATGTGCCAAACACACGTGCACACACCCCTTCAGTGCTGCAGTGTTGAGGACACAAACACACACCCCATTAGTGCAGGGACACACAAACCATCACACATGCACCCCTTTATTGATGGGGTCACAGAGACACCCCTTCATTTCTGGGGTCACAGACACACATCCCTTTGGTGCTGAGGTCACACAAACAGACGCAGACACTCACCTTCAGTGCTGGGGCCACACACACAGCCCTTCAGTGCTACATTTCTGGAGACATGTACATGTGTGCCAAACACACGTGCACACTCCCCTTCAGTGCTGCAGTGTTGAGGACACAAACACACACCCCATTAGTGCAGGGACACACAAACCATCACGCAGCCACCCCTTTATTAATGGGGCCATAGAGACACAGCCCTTCATTGCTGGGGTCACAGACACACATCCCTTTGGTGCTGAGGTCACACAAACAGACACAGTCACACACCTTCAGTGCTGGGGCCACACACACATCCCTTCAGTGCTGCATTTCAGGGACATGTACACATGTGCCAAACACACGTGCACACACCCCTTCAGTGCTGCAGTGTTGAGGACACAAACACACACCCCATTAGTGCAGGGACACACAAACCATCACACAGCCACCCCTTTATTAATGGGGCCATAGAGACACAACCCCTTCATTGCTGGGGTCACGGACACACATCCCTTTGGTGCTGAGGTCACACAAACAGACACACACCTTCAGTGCTGGGGCCACCCACACAGCCCTTCAATGCTGCATTTCAGGGGATATATACACGTGTGCCAAACACACGTGCACACACCCCTTCAGTGCTGCAGTGTTGAGGAAACAAGCACACACCCTATTAGTGCAGGGACACGCAAACCATCACACAGCCTCCCCGTTATTGATGGGGCCATAGAGACACACATCTTTATTGCTGGGGTCACAGACACACATCCCTTTGGTGCTGAGGTCACACAAACAGACACAGTCACACACCTTCAGTGCTGGGGGCCACACACACATCCCTTCAGTGCTGCATTTCAGGGACATGTACACATGTGCCAAACACACGTGCACACACCCCTTCAGTGCTGCAGTGTTGAGGACACAAACACACACCCCATTAGTGCAGGGACACACAAACCATCACACAGCCACCCCTTTATTGGTGGGGTCATAGGCACACATCCCTTTATTGGTGGGGTCAGAGACACACATCCCTTTATTGGTGGGGTCACAGACACACATCCTTTTAGTGCTGGGGTCACAGACACACTTCCCTTTAGATCTGGGGTCACACAAACCTTCAATGCTGTGCCTACACACACAGTCACATGCACGCACACCTACCTTCTTGCTGAATCCCAAAAAGTCTACTCACTTGATAATTGCCAGACGTATGATAGTTACTCCACAGATCTCAGAACAGCCTTGAGGAAGGTCAGGAAGAAAGAAAACAATGCAGCTAATAATCATCTGGAAATATCATGGGGATGAGGACACAGTCCATACAGCACACACTGCAGATCTCTTCCTGATCCTACTCTGCTGTTTGTGCTGTGACACAATGCTGTGCAGCCAGTCCTCCTCCCTTTCCTATGTGACCCGATCCCCAGCGTTCAGTGATGAGCTACTTACCTGGACTGGTCCTCTTCAAGCTGTGACACAAGATGGCTCAGGAATAGAACTTTGTACATTCTGTAGCAGTTATGATGTCATGTGAGGTCTATGATGTCATGTTCTCGGTGCTGTCATGTGCTTTGTGATGTCATCATAACGGACACTGCTGTTTTATGTATCAAGTTTACACTTCAGGAAATAAATTACTAAACAAAAAAGTCACAGACTGCAAATATCCCACAGCCCCATGTTATAATTCATGACAGCTATTTAAATGAACCTTTATTTTAATCCATATAATCTACTGCTATATGAAAAACACTCGAGACCTGAACTGGAATTTTAATTGTCGTGCATGCAGCATGTAAGAGCATGTTCACACATGGCCACTAGCCAGAAAAAAAACGAAGACAGAAATACAATACACAAACACCCTGCAATAAATAAATAAATCGCAATAGTGCATGAAAATAATAAAGCGTACTTAGTTAACATAATTTTGATTGAAATAATGCGAAAGCCATCCCGTGTCGTCACGGCGACCCTTATGGGACAGTCCTAACTCTAATATTTAAAACTTTACCGATGGCTTTCACATTATTTTGATCACAATTCTGTTAACTAAGTCCCCTTTGTTATTTTCATGCACTAATTGCGGTTTATTTTACTGCAGGGGATTTGTGTATTGTGTTTCTGTCTTTGTCTTCTACTGCTATGTGAGTTACAGGAAAACACTGGACTAAAATCACTGACTGTGGTGGAATCCCCAATAAAATGTACATTTTATTTCCTTAAATAACATTTTCCTATACACACCTTACCTAATAACCGTGACATTTTGTGGAGCGTGCCAAATACTACTCTCCATTTAAAGTCTGCCAGCTGTGTTTTCTTGAACCTATTCACACTTGGTCGCAGACCAATACCACACTACAAGGCCAGTGCCTAAAACCGTGGTCATCAGACGTGATCTCATATTACTGCCGTAAACATCCTGAAATTTTTGGGAACTGTCAAATATTATACTCCATTTAACCCCTTTAAAGCATGGGGCGTAATAGTACGCACTAGGCTATCACCCCCGGTTCAGTGAGGGCTCCGGCGCTGAGCCCCCACTGAACCGGGCACATGTCGGCTGATTTATACAGCTGACATGTGCCCCCAACAGCCGCGGGTGGAATCGCAATCCACCCGCGGCTGTTAACATGTTAAATGCCGCTGTCAATCTCTGACAGCGGCATTTAACAGCGCTGCGCCGGAAGCGCATCACTTACCCCGCCCATCGGTGACCCCGTCACGTAATCGCGGGTCACTGATGGGTGGGCATGACAACTCTGGGTCTGCAGCAGACCCCAGTGATTGTCATGTACTGACGCTATGAGCGCCACCTAGTGGTCGGCGCTCATAGCACAGGAGCATTTCTGCTACATAGAGCTGATCTGCTCATCCCCTGTATGTAGCAGAGGTGATTGGACAGTTGCTGCTTCTAGTCTCCTAATGAGACTATAGAAGCAAGCAAAAAGTGTACAAAAAAAATGTTTTTGAAAATATTAAAAAAAAATAAAAAATATATAAAAGTTTAAATCACCCCCCTTTCGTCCCATTCAAAATAAAATTCTAAAAATACCACCCACATACACATATTTGGTATCGCCGTGTTCAGAATCGCCCGATCTATCAATATAAAAAAAGAATTAATCCGATCGGTAAACGGCTTAACAAGAAAAAAATTCTAAACGCCAGAATTATGTTTTTTGGTCGCCGCAACATTGCAATAAAATGCAATAACGGGTGATCAAAACATCGGATCTACCCCAAAATGGTATCAATAAAAACTTCAGCTCGGTGTGCAAAAAATAAACCCGGTCCCAGATCCCGAAAAATGGAGACGCTATGGGTCTTGTAAAATTGCGCCATTTTATTTTTTTAATTATGGCACTTTGCAAAGCACTTCATTAGTTTCTTTGGCGTCATATCCATAAAATGATGATATTAAAGTGGCCTCCAGACCCTGCTTTTCCCCAGTGCAGGAGCGTTGCTGGGGTCCTAAGAGATCAGGGACCCCAGCCCCAAAGTACATGTTTCCCCATATAACCTCCCTGCCACTTAAAAGAGGATTTATACATATATAATTACAGTATACCACTGTTACTAATAAAATACACTATACAAAGACCAATATTACCAAAATTACTACTATACAAGGCCAAAATGATCCTGCTACACAATGTCCTCTACCATCACCACCACACAGTGAGTCCATATATGAAAGAAAACCCCGCAGAGTAAAAGACCATCAAAGGAGTCCAGGGAGTATAAAATCTATCATATTTATTCAGCAATAGAAGAATAGGATGATGGGGGAAGGGACACAACACATATGTGATTGTTAGACATGTAAGCCAAAAAAAGCAAGGCACGCAAGGAAGGGGCCATTCCAGGTATAATGTCTGTCTATAGTATCATCATGGGTATACTAAAATATCCCAAAATAGACACCGCACATATTCCACTGGGGGCAACAGTCATCATATGCAGGTGCATCTCACTAAATTAGAATATCATCAAAAAGTTAATTTATTTGAGTTCTTCAATACAAAAAGTGAAACTCCTATATTATATAGAGTCATTACAGACAGAGAGATCTATTTCAAGTGTTTATTTCTTTTAATGTTGACGATTATGGCTTACAGCCAATGAAAACACTAAAGTCATTATCTCAGTAAATTAGAATAATTAACATAAAACACCTGCAACGGCTTCCTAAGTGTTTAAAAATGTCCCATAGTCTGTTTCAGTAGGCTCCACAATCATGGGGAAAACTGCTGACTTGACAAATGCCAAGAAGGCAGTCATTGACACCATCCACAAGGTCCCAGAGTTCCAATTTTCCTTTGGAAATCAAGGTCCCAGAGTCTGGAGGAAGAGTGGAGAGGCCACAATCCAAGCTGCTGGAGGTCTAGTGTGAAGTTTCCACAATCAGTGATGGTTTGGGGAGCCATGTCATCTGCTGGTGGAGGTCCACTGTGTTTTATCAACACCAAAGTCAGCGCAGCTGTCTACCAGGAAATTTTACAGCACTTCATGCTTCCCTCTGCCGACAAGCTTTTTGTAGATGGAAATTTCATTCTCCAGCAGGACTTGGCCCCTGTCCACACTGCCAAAAGTACCAATACCTGGTTTACACAACAGTATCACTGTGCTTGATTGGTCAGCAAACTCACATGACCTTAACCCCATAGAGAATCTATTATAGAGAATCTATGGGGTATTGTCAAGAGGAAGATAAGAGACACCAAACCAACAAAGCAGACAAGCTGAAGGCTGCCATCAAAACAACCTGGGCTTCCATAACACCTCAGCAGTGCCACAGGCTGATCGCCTCCATGCCACGCCGCATTGATGCAGTAATTGATGCAAAAGGAGCCTGACCAAGTATTGAGTGCATTTACTGAACATACATTTCAGTAGGCCAACATTTCGGATTTTAAAAACATTTTTCAAGCTGATGTTATAAAGTATTTTAATTTACTGAGATAATGACTTTTGTGATTTCATTGGCTGTAAGCCATAATGAGTGGCGTACCGCCAATGATGGCAGGCCACACCACTGCTATGGGGCCCGTGAGCCTCGGGGGAGCGAGGAGGATAGGTGAGTATTGGGGGGTGGGAGGTTCCGGCGGCGGAGGAGCAGGCACACTCAGTAGTGGCTGCTGTAGCTACCACGTGTGCCCGCTGCTAAAGGGACATGAATATTACCTCTTCTCCACTTCCATGGGCGTGGAGAAGAGGGAATATTCATTCTCTTTAGTAGCGGGCACGGAGGAGCGCTGAGCCGTTCACCTGTTGGCATATTCACTCCTCTCCACGCCGGGACTATGAGCATTGACAAGCGTGAATATGCATTCTCTTTAGTAGCAGGCACTGTAAGCAGGAGCCACGGCTCAGCGCTCCTCCGTGCCCGCTACTAAAGAGAATGAATATTCCCTCTTCTCCACGCCCATGGAAGTGGAGAAGAGGTAATATTCATGTCCCTTTAGCAGCGGGCACACGTGGTAGCTACAGCAGCCGCTACTGAGTGTGCCCGCTCCTCCGCCGCCGCAACCTCCCACCCCCCAATACTCACCTATCCTCCTCGCTCCCCCGAGGCTCACGTGCTACATAGCAGTGGTGTGGCCTGAGGGTGTTCACTGCCAGATCCCCGACTATCAACTGATCGCCTGCAAGTCCTCATTTGGGGACAGGAGTTGTTCACACTTGGCATATTTTGTGATTCATGAGGGGAGGACAGTAGCCGGATATAGACTTTTTCTATAAAGTCAGATTAAAGGGGTTTTCAGGAATGAGGGGTGCCATATGTACCAGGATTGGGGGATGAGGGGTGCCATACACACCAGGATTGGTGATGAGGGAGCCATACATACCAGGATTGGGGGATGAGGGGGCCACACATAACAGGATTGGGGGATGAGGGGTACCATATGTACTAGGATTGAGGGATGAGGGGTGCCATACATACCAGGATTGGTGATGATGGAGCCATACATACCAGGATGGTGACATTTTACAGTAGCTGCTGCATTTCCTACCCTAGGCTTATACTCAACTCAATACGTTTTCCCAGTTTTTTTGTGGTAAAATTAGGGGCCTCAGCTTATACTCGGGTCGTCTTATTTAAAACATACGGTATTTTAAAATCAGTGAGTATGTGGTGCCCATAATACTGCAGGACTGTGTGGTGCATTATACTATATGAGGGCTGCATTTTACCCTTTGGGGTGTGAAATATACTGTATGGAGGACTATGGGGAGTGCATTATACTATATGGAGGATTATGGGGGGTGCATTATACTATATGGAGGATTTTGGAGGGTGCATTATACTATATGGAGGATTATGGGTGGCATATTATACTATATGGAAGTCTATGTGGGGTCATTATGATATTTTGAGGGCTATGTGGGGGGCCGTTATACTGTATGAAAGCAATTATACGGTGTGAAGGTTTGTGTGGAGTCCATCATACTGTTTGGAGGGCTAGTGTGGGCCATTATACTGTATGTAGGCCCATTATACTGTATGGAGGGCTGTGTGGGAGTCACAGTTGGGGGAATCATACTGTGTTAGGGTCACCATACTTTGCCTTGGGAGTTGAAGTGGGGTACAATAAGGTCATTATACTGTTCATGTAGAGGCTAATGTGGAGGAATGCACCATGGGGTATCATACTGTGTTTGGGGGGCACTTTTATTGGCATCATACTTCATGGGGGCAATGAAAGAGGGATCTAGGACTTCAGTAGGAGGAACATTAGAAAAACGAAGTAAAGGCTGGAAAGTTGTGAGATCGGCTCTTCTGTGACACAGACAAATATTTCTTTATTTTTTTGGTGGGGGGGTCCAATTAGAGCTTCTGCTATGGGGCCTCATGATTTCTATGTGCGCCCCTGGCCATAATCATCAACATTAACAGAAATAAACACTTGAAATAGATCACTTTGATTGTAATGACTCTATATAATATATGAGTTTCATTTTCACCATTGAAGAACTAAAATAAATAAACTTTTTAATGATATTGTAATTTAGTGAGATGCACCTGTATATATAAGGGGTGTGAGTGTCATCATACTATAAGGGGCTATGAGAGTCATCATGCTATATATAAGGGGCAGTGGGGCCATCATATTATATAAAATGGGGAGTGGGTGCCAGAATACAGTTTATAAGGGGCCGTGGGGCCATCATACAGTATAAAGGGAGCTGTAAGGGCCATAATATAGTGTACAAGTGGGTGTGGGGGCCATCATACAGTATATATTGGGCTGCGGGGGCCATCATACAGTACTGTATATATGGGGCTGTGAGGGCCATTATACAGGATATAGGTAGTTGTAGGGACAATCATGCCAGTTATAAGGAGTTATAGAGACCATCATACAGTGCATAGGGAGCTGTGGGGACCATCAGACAATGCATAGGGAGCTGTGGAGACCATCATACAGTGCATAGGGAGCTTTGGGGACCATTATGCAGTGCATAGGGAGCGTGGGGACCATTATGCAGTGCATAGGGAGATGTGGGGACCATTATGCAGTGCATAGGGAGCTGTGGGGACCATTATGCAGTGCATAGGGAGCTGTGGGGACCATTATGCAGTGCATATGGAGCTGTGGGAACCATTATGCAGTGCATAGGGAGTTGTAGGGACCATCATACAGAGCGTAGGGAGCTGTGGGGAGTATCATACAGTACTTAAGGAGCCGTGGGGACCATCATACAGTGTATAAGGAGCCGTGGGGACCATCATACAGTGTATAAGGAGCCGTGGGGACCATCATACAGTGTATAAGGAGCCGTGGGGACCATCATACAGTGTATAAGGAGCCGTGAGGACCATCATACAGTGCATAAGGAGCTGCAGGGACCATCATACAATGCGTAGAGAGCTGTGGGGACCATCAGAAAATGCATAGGGAGCTGTGGAAACCATCATACAGTGCCTGAGGAGCTGTGGGGACCATCATACAGTGCATAGGGAGATGTGGGGACCATCATACCGAGCATAGGGAGCTGCGGGGACCATCATACAGTACATAAGGAGCCATGGGGACCATCATACAGTGTATAAGGGGCCATGGGGACCATCATTCAGTGCATGAGGAGCTGCGGGGACCATCATACAGTGCGTAGAGAGCTATGAGGACAATCATACAATGCATAGGGAGCTGTGGAGACCATCATACAATGCATAGGGAGCTGTGAAGACCATCATACAGTGCATAGGCCACTGTGGGGACCATCATACAGAGCATAGGGAGCTGTGGGGACCATCATACAGAGCATAGGGAGCTGTGGGGACCATCATACAGTGTCTAGGGAGCTGTGGGGACACTCATACAGTATCTAAGGAGCTGTGGGGACCATCATACAGTGTGTAGGGAGCTGTGGGGACCATCATACAGTGTATAGGGAAGTATGAGGACCATCATACAGTATCTAAGGAGCAACGAGCTGTGGGGACCATCATACAGTGCATAGTGAGCTGTGGGGACCATCATACAGAGCGTAGATAGCTGTGGGGACCATCATACAGTGCATAGGCCACTGTGGGGACCATCATACAGAGCATAGGGAGCTGTGGGGACCATCATACAGAGCATAGGGAGCTGTGGGGACCATCATACAGTGTCTAGGGAGCTGTGGGGACACTCATACAGTATCTAAGGAGCTGTGGGGACCATCATACAGTGTGTAGGGAGCTGTGGGGACCATCATACAGTGTATAGGGAAGTATGAGGACCATCATACAGTATCTAAGGAGCAACGAGCTGTGGGGACCATCATACAGTGCATAGTGAGCTGTGGGGACCATCATACAGAGCGTAGATAGCTGTGGGGACCATCATACAGTGCATAGGGAGCTGTGGGTTCCATAATACAGAGCTTAGATAGCTGTGGGGACCATCATACAGTGCATAGGGAGCTGTGGGTTCCATCATACAGAGCATAGGGAGCTGTGGGGACCCTCATACAGAGCATAGAGAGCTGTGGGGACCATTATGCAATGCATAGGGAGCTGTGGGGACCATCATACAGTGCATGGGGGAGCTGTGGGGATCATCATACAGTGTCTAGGGAGCTGTGGGGACCATCGTACAGTGTCTAAGGAGCTGTGGGGACCATCATACAGTGTCTAGGGAGCTGTGGGGACCATCATACAGTGTATAGGGAGCTGTGGGGACCATCATACAGAGCGTAGGGAGCTGTGGGGACCATGATACCAGTGCATATGGAGCTGTGGGTACCATCATACAGTGCATAGGGAGCTGTGGGGACCATCATACAGTGCATAGGGAGCTGTGGGGACCATCATACAGAGCGTAGGGAGCTGTGGGGACCATGATACAGTGCATATGGAACTGTGGGTACCATCATACAGGGCATAGGGAGCTGTGGGGACCATTATGCAGTGCATACGGAGCTGTGGGGACCATCATACAGGGTATAGGGAGCTGTGGGGACCATGATACAGTGCATATGTAACTGTGGGTACCATCATACAGGGCATAGGGAGCTGTGGGGACCATTATGCAGTGCATACGGAGCTGTGGGGACCATTATGCAGTGCATACGGAGCTGTGGGGACCATCATACAGTGCATAGGGAGCTGTGGGGACCATCATACAGTGTGTAGTGAGCTGTTGGACTATCATACAATATACAGGGTGCTATGGGGGCACTAAGGACATTATTTATTTTAAATGGGTGCATCATCAGAAATTTCTTCTTTCACCTCCCAGAAATCATCGTCCATAGACTTGAAGAAGAACTTTGTAGTTGGGTGTAGTTTGATTGTGGATTTAAGGGGGCATTATTACTTAAAGGGGATACTCAACGGTATTTGTTGCTTGGAGGGAACACTTCAGATATTGAAACTTTCATAAGAGCATATCTGGCATTATTACTTGCTAGCTAGCACAGTGGGGTCTTTATTACTTTCTATGGGACGCTATTATTTTTATAGGCACACAGTCTTTGTAGCATTAATTGGTGGAGGGTAATCATAGTAATGACATAATTTTTGAAGTATTGAGGTTCCTATTCCACGTCGGAGGAGCAGGCAGCATGGGGAGGTTGTGCAGGGTGGGAATAGAAATGTGAGAAGTCAGATGGTCTTTGTACAGTGTGTTTTTTATGTAGAGGCAATGGTCATATCATAATACTATGTACTCACTGTGTAGTGTTGATGGTAGAGGGCATTGTGTAGCGGGATTATTATTGCATTGTGTAGAAGTAATTTTGGGAATATTGGTCTTTCAGTTGTGTATTTTAAGTTAGCAACAATGGTGTACTGTAATTATATATGTATAGGTTGTCTTTTAAGTGGCGGGGAGGTTGTATGGGGAAACACCTACTTTGGGGCTTTGGCCCCTGATCTTTTAGGACCCTAGCAACGTCCCGGCATACAAGGGATATCGGGGGGCACAAAGTGTTCTGGAGGTTTCCTTTACAGTATGAAGCATTTTCCACACAGTATCCTTCCTCTGTAATATACTCCAGGACTGGTGAGGCGCACTGTCGCTCCCTATTTCGCCATAACTCGGCCTCGGCACTGCAGTGCTGATCAGCCGGTCTGCTTACTTGTTCTTCGGTTTCGCGCACTATGTCTTCCACTACTGGCGCCCATGAACCCTTGCACTCGTGACTTCCACTAGTACATGGGTCTCAAACTCGATAGAGTAAATGGGCCGCACTTAAAAAAAATTGTAAGCTGGCGGGCCGCATTCCTTTCAAATTTAATACAGTACAAAATTATTGTTAAACAATTATCTATTTGAACTACTATAACAATTCTCCATTACGTTACTATAATACTGCTAGGTTTAAACTTAACGGAAATTTGCCGGCTTACTCCACATGCTTATTTTAACAATCCAGTTTTCCACTTCAAGTGTCGCAGAATTCAATCTCGCTGCTCAGTTGGCAGCATTTGCCAGATACGAGAATGTCAAGGTTGGGCTTGAAATCATGAGTGTCGGCCAATCGCAATGTTGCACGAAGATGTTCATCTGTAAGTCTTGACCATAATGCTGATTTGTTAAGCTTCATTGAAGAGAAAAACTGTTCTTATACAGTACAGACCAAAAGTTTGGACACACCTTCTCATTTAAAGATTTTTCTATATTTTCATGACTATGAAAATTGTACATTCACACTTAGGCATCTAAACTATGAATTAACACATGTGGAATTATATACTTAACAAAAAAATGTGAAACAACTGAAAATATGTCTTATATTCTAGGTTCTTCTAAGTAGCCACCTTTTGCTTTGATGACTGCTTTGCACACTCTTGGCATTCTCTTGATGAGCTTCAAGAGGTAGTCACCGGAAATGGTTTTCACTTCACAGGTGTGCCCTGTCAGGTTTAATAAGTGGGATTTCTTGCCTTATAAATGGGGTTGGGACCATCAGTTTTGTTGTGCAGAAGTCTGGTGGATACACAGCTGATAGTCCTACTGAATAAACTGTTAGAATTTGTATTATGGCAAGAAAAAAGCAGCTAAGTAAAGAAAAACGAGTGGCCATCATTACTTTAAGAAATGAAGATCAGACAGTCCGAAAAATTGGGAAAACTTTGAAAGTGTCCCCGAGTGCAGTTAATAAAACCATCAAGCGCTACAAAGAAACTGGCTCACATGAGGACCGCCCCAGGAAAGGAAGACCAAGAGTTACCTCTGCTTCTGAGGATAAGTTTATCCGAGTCACCAGCCTCAGAAATCGCAGGTTAACAGCAGTTCAGATTAGAGACCAGGTCAATGCCACACAGAGTTCTAGCAGCAGACACATCTCTACAACAATTGTTAAGAGCAGACTTTGTGCAGTAGGCCTTCATGGTAAAATAGCTGCTAGGAACCCACTGCTAAGGACAGGCAACAAGCAGAAGAGACTTGTTTGGGCTAAAGTACACAAGGAATGGACATTAGACCAGTAGAAATCTGTGCTTTGGTCTGATGAGTCCAAATTTGAGATCTTTGGTTCCAACCACCGTGTCTTTGTGCGACTCAGAAAAGGTGAACGGATGGACTCTACATGCTTGGTTCCCACCGTGAAGCATGGAGGAGGAGGTGTGATGGTGTGGGGGGTGCTTTGCTGGTGAGACTGTTGGGGATTTATTCAAAATTGAAGGCATACTGAACCAGCATGGCTACCACAGCATCTTGCAGCGGCATGCCATTCCATGCAGTTTGCGTTTAGTTGGACCATCATTTATTTTTCAACAGGACAATGACCCCAAACACACCTCCAGGCTGTGTAAGGGCTATTTGACCAAGCAGGAGAGTGATGGGGTGCTACGTCAGATCACCTGGCCTCCACAGTCACCAGACCTGAACCCAATTGAGATGGTTTGGGGTGAGCTGGACCACAGAGTGAAGGCAAAAGGGCCAACAAGTGCTAAGCATCTCTGGGAACTCCTTCAAGATTGTTGGAAGACCATTTCCGGTGACTACCTCTTGAAGCTCATCAAGAGAATGCCAAGAGTGTGCAAAGCAGTCATCAAAGCAAAAGGTGGCTACTTTGAAGAACCTAGAATATAAGACATATTTTCAGTTGTTTCACACTTTTTTGTTAAGTATATAATTCCACATGTGTTAATTCATAGTTTTGATGCCTTCAGAGTGAATGTACAATTTTCAAAGTCATGAAAATACAGAAAAATCTTTAAATGAGAAGGTGTGTCCAAACTTTTCGTCTGTACTGTACGTATGTACTTCCGAACATGGCCATGATCCTGGCAGCGGCTTTAAGAAGATTTGGAAATTTTTCTCGTGCGACAAACCTATAGAGATCTGGAACAGCAATGTCCATATACTTCTGTTTAAGAACAGCGTCGCATTGCAAGTCCACAATCTCCATCTGCAGATCTTCTGAAACACAAGCAATGTCTACCGCAAACGGAGTGGCAAAGAGTGTAAATTCAGCTTCAAGATCCTGAAACCCATGAAAACGTCTATCAAACTCTTGTAGTAACTGAGAAATTATATTGGAAGAGTAGTTCAAGCCTTCGGGTTCCGCTCGTACCAGCGACTGCATAGCTGAGAAATGAGGAAAATTGTCAGACTGCAGCCGCTGGGCCACATAGACAGCTACATCTGATTGCTTTTATACCAGCAATCATCATTGTAATCATCTGCTTTGGGCCCCGGAGCTTCAAGTTGAGTGCGTTGAGGTGTTCTGTGACATCTGTTAGAAACGCCAAGTCAGATAGAAAAGCTGGGAAGGAAAGTTGGAAAGCGTCTTTATCTTTCAGCGCCATAAAAATCTATCTCCTGTCTCAAAGCAAAAAATCTTTCCAACCCTCTTCACCGACTCAACCATCTGACCTCGGTATGCTACAGCAAGTCTCCATATTCACTGTCCATATCAGACAGGAATGAAGTGAACGGCCTATGGTTAAGACCTCTTGCCCGTATAAAGTTACCAGTCTTAAGCACAAAGTCCATAACTTCTTTCATTTGTACACTTTTTCCGCACAGCGCCCCCTGATGCAGAATGCAGTGTATAGCACTGAAAGGACCTGACAATGAACGCTGGCTTCGTTTTGCTTTCAATAATCCCACAACACCAATGTTTTCAGGACACATTGCTGGTGCCCCATCCGCTACCACAGACACCAGTTTATCCCATGGCGGTCCTGCTGGGTTAATACAACCTTCAAGCTCTTTAAAAATGTCCCGACCGGTCGTTGTGCCTTTCATTGGTAATAAATCCAATAATTCCTCGGTTATGTTTAGGTTTTCATCAACCCCACGAATGAACACAGCACAGTATGGAGTATCTGTTACCTTCAGTAAATGGTGGTGAATGATTTGCTCTCATGTTACTGAGTAACTCGCTTTTCCAGAAGCTTCACTTGACCCGTTAATACTTGGGAAGAAGTTTGGCTGTTTTTGAAGAGACGCTTTCATCTGCTGAAGCTTTTCCTCTCTGTTTGCCAGACATTGCTCCATACTGTCCTCCATGCTGCGTCATGTAATGACAACGCACATTGTAGTCCTTAAGCTGCGACAAATGAAGACAAATCAGACTCCGGGCTCTCTCCGACCTCTGTGACAAAATATAAGTTTTCCCACTTTTCCTGAAATATTCGTTTTTCATCAGCAATCTTGCGCTTTTTTGATGACGATGCCATTTATGATGTTAAACAGGTGCTTTGTGTATTGAAAAATATGTCTGTTAGCAACTCCGTCCTGCTCCCATAGAAATTCATCATAGTCTGCGGGCGTATGCAGAGTATGGACTATAATGGTGCTGGCCGAGTGAACATGCGCTCTGTCGTGCATCGCCTACTTGAGGCAGACACTCGGACATAGTAGACTGCGTCCAGTAGGTGTATACGCCCGAAAATGATGCAGGACAGAGCACACGTTGACTCTGTCAGCACCATTATATATTCTATGATCCTCGTTGGCACATATGTCCAAATCCCATTTTATATTGGTTCGGACATAAGCCCCGACGGGACCAACACACATGGGCAAGAACACAATGTGAAAGGGGCGTCAGCAATATATGAGGCTGCTGTGTTCTGCCCATACATTGCTTAGTTCACTGCCAGAGCAGTTTTCAACTGATAAAGGGGTGTGCCGGGCGCCCGCACCCCACTGATTTCATATCACTGATTTATTCAATGAAGTGGCCATTTAATCATTAAAGGAGTTGTCAGACAATTTTATTTTGATGGCCTATCATTAGGACAGGTGATCGATATCTGATCGGTGGGATGCAACATCCAGCTCCCCCCACTGATCAGCAGTTCCCGGTGCCCGTGGTATGTGCTCACTTGCGGAGCGGAACGACACAGCTCCATCAACTGCATAGTGGGCACGGCTGGGCACTTCATATCCACTCTTATTGATTAGACGTAGATTTGCATTACCCAGTTGCAGCCATTACAAAGGATAGCCCATCAATATAAAAGCAATGGACAATCCCTTTAAGTCCTGCAGAATCTCTTTATGTAGTTTCTCACCATAGCAATGCCATACATGTCAATATTAAAGAGAACCTGTAATGTCAGAAAACGCTATTTACCTGGAGATATAGAGTCAATCTGCAGGTAAATATCTTTACAATGCTACATGGCCGTCTTACTGTAAGTGCAGCTACCAGGAAAGAAGTAACTTATTTCCTCCCGGGAGCTATGGGCTTTCAGTCATAGAAGCTACATTCATTGCTCACAGCACTGCTCACTATACTGTAAGCACGCCCCAGAACTTTTGATTTTCTCCGCACAGATGTGCTGCACACTGAGTTGGCAACCCAAGTGCTGGAGCGTGCTTACAGCAACTACTCATAGTGTAGTAAGCAGACTTAAGCAACTCCTTGCATGACTGAAAGCCGATGGCTCTTGAAAGAAATGTAGTTCAGTTTCCCAGTAGCTGAACTTTTAGTAAAGCTGCCAGGAAACGTTGTAACACTATATACCTGCAGATTATTCCTCTCTCTGACATTTTTAGCTATACCATTTTTGGTATATGGCTTTTTGATAATTTTATATTCTATTTTCTGACAGTATGATGGAAAAGCTCCATTTTTGGTGCGTTTATTATTTTTTATTCATCATGAGGCTATGATCACACATTACGTTTTTGCAGTGTTTTCTCTGCAACCAAAATTTGCTCTTGCTTATAAGGGCTCTTTCACATGTCAGTATCTCCAGTACGAGTGGTGACACTTTCCACACGTGCTGGAGACATCGATACACGATGAATGAATTGGTCTGTGCACATCTCAATGTGTTTCCACAGACCATGTGTCAGTGCGCTCCACGGGGAGAATGAGCGGCTTCGGAGCTGCGCTCAGTGAGTGACAGGACACGGCTCCTGAGCTCAGCTCCGGAGCCACTCATTCTCCCCGGCTCCTCGGCGTCAGAGGATTATAGCGGGGGACACCTAGGAGAGGTGAGTATATGGATTTTATTATTTTATTCTTAGTTTTACACAGGGACACAGCGGGAGCAGACACTACCACTACCCTCATCCTTGTCCCTGCTGGTGCTGATTGCAGCGCAGGCAAGGAATCATGATGAGGGCCGCGTTCAGCATCCGGCGCTTGGGAACAGCGCTAACTGTACGCTGATTCTCAGGCTCTGGTATGTGTGATCCTGATGTGGCACATGGGTCGCACACGGATGCAACATGTAAAACGCACACGGACACGGATATCTCCGGTAACGGAAATATATGCGAAACCGGTCTGAAAAACAGGTTTTGTGGCTTTATTTGGTGGAGATTATAGGAATCTACAGTACGTTTAATAAAGTCAGTTTTATTCACCAAAAAACTGCAAAATCAGTGTTTTCCCACTTTCTTATTGCTATGGGTGAAAAACGCTGCAAAAACGCTCTTGTTCAATGTCCCCGTTGGGGCATACGTTCAAACCCTACAAGAAAACGGGATATGGATATTTGTGCCTACAGGGCCATAGACTGTAATGATGCCGGCAGAGCAAACGTGCGCTGTGCATAATTTTCGGGAGTGCACGCCTACAGGAGGCGGACACTCAGACATAATAGACTGCATCTGAATGTCTGCTTCCAGTATGTGTACACTTCCGAAAATGATGCAGGCAGAACGCACGTTCGCTTTGTCGGCGCCATTACTGTATATGGCACCATAGGCACATATGTCTGAATCCTGTTTTGTGGGGGGTCCGGATTTATGCCCCGATGGGGACATTGAGCATAATGTGAAAGCACAGTAAGCCAGGGATATGGTACAGATTTAGTTTAGTAGCAGAATACTTTTATTTCATATTTTATTTAGATTTTTTTTTATGTAGCTTTTAACTTTTACTTTACAGTCACTGATCTAATATCCTGCAATACTTCTGTACTGCAGAATATTAGGTCTGTCTGTCTGTCTTATATTGACAGTTCACATGTAGGACCCTGCATATTCCAGGCCCCAAAGATGGCTAACCCAAAGCCCATTACTTGGCCTCAGGTTACCATAGGCTTAAGAGTAAGCCCCTCCCCTGAAATAGCCATCTAGATGCCGCTGTCACAATTGATGGCGGTATCTAAAGGGTTAAACGGCCGCGATCGGTGTTAATACCAATCGTGGCCGTTAAAGTAGGTTGTCAGCTGTGATGTACAGCTTACCTCAGCGGATGATAGTGTCGGCTCTGCATGTGAGTTGGCGCTATCATCTTGCTGTACACGTACAGCCACAGCGTATGTCACCTGCAAAATCCAGCAATGGAGGGGAAAGTCACGCCTCCGCTCTCTGTGCGCTGGTGTGATGTCATCACGCAGCGCCAGAGGGATGTCATAACGCAGGGCCACAGCCACTACGGAGCGGCGCACTCCTCCTCTCTGCTAGGGTCAGACATGTGGTGCACCGCGGGCCGCAGATGCCTGCCTCAGGGGCCGCATGTGGCCCGCAGGCCGCGTGTTTGAGACCATTGAGTTAGCCGGATGTAACGCACAGACAAACACATACCCTCTAATCGTATGTTACTTTATCTACTGACAAGGGTAACGGACACATATAGGCCATTATGCTCTGCGGTGTGGAACACATAACTACGGGAATGCGCAGTCACGGGTACGAGTGGCGCGGCGGCAATCAGTTTATCTGGTGTTTCAGTGTAAAGCACGTCACTTCCGGACATGCACACTAGGGGATGGACATTATAGGACCTCTAGCTCATGAGAAGTAGCGCAGGCGCTGTACATTATTGTAGACAGACTCCATTCTATATGTCCTATGACAATTCACCTTTAGGAATGGGAATGGGTTTCCTAGTCTGGGGAGGGGTTTTAGATGAAGTGGGATATTTACACATGGACATATGGCTATTAGGCACACTATGCTGAACATCATGAATTATCATCGCTGTATCAAGCCTCCTGATGAACACGTTGAGGCGAATTATTGAAACATTCTCTGATGAGTACCATACCCTTTCCTTTATATATACCCTGAGATATATCTGGTTTTATTTAATGTATCAGTGTATTTTTTGATATACACTACCGTTCAAAAGTTTTGGGTCATTTAGAAATGTCATTATTTTTGAAAGAAAAGCACATTTTTTTTCTATGAAGCTAACATTAAATGAATCAGAAATACACTCTATACATTGTTAATGTGGTAAATGACTATTCTAGCTGCAAACGTCTTGTTTTTATTGCAATATCTACATAGGTGTATAGTGGCCCATTTCCAACAACCTACACTCCAGTGTTTTAATGGTACATTGTGTTTGCTAACTGTGTAAGAAGGCTAATGGATGTTTAGAAAACCCTTGCACAAGTATGTTAGCCCAGCTGAAAACGGTTTGGCTGATTTGAGAAGCTATAAAATTGACCTTCCTTTGAGCTAGTTGAGAATCTGGAGCATTACATTTGTTTGTTCTATGAAACTGTCAAAATGGCCAGAAAAAGAGAACTTTCGTGTGAAACTCAACAGTCTATTCTTGTTCTTACAAATAAAGGCTATTCCATGCGAGAAGTTGCCAAGAAACTGAAGATTTCCTACAACAGTGTGTACTACTCCCTTGAGAGGAGAGCACAAACAGGCTCTAACCAGAGTAGAAAGAGAAGTAGGAGGCCCCGCTGCACAACTGAGCAACAAGACAAGTACATTAGAGTATCTAGTTTGAGAAATCGACGCCTCACAGCTCCTCAACTGGCAGCTTCATTAAATACTACACGCAAAACGTCAGTGTCAACGTCTACAGTGAAGAGGCGACTCCGGGATGCTGGCCTTCAGGGCAAATTGGCAAAGAAAAAGCCATAGCTTAGAGTGGCTAATAAAAGGAAAAGATTACTATGGGCAAAAGAACACAGACATTGGACAGAGGAAGATTGGAAAAAAGTTTTATGGGCAGACGAATCAAAGTTTGAGGTGTTTGGATCACACAGAAGAACATTTGTGAGATGCAGAACAACTGAAAAGATGCTGGAAGAGTGCCTGATGCCATCTGTCAAGCATGGTGGAGGTAATGTGATGGTCTGGGGTTGCTTTGGTGCTGTGAGAGATTTGTACAAGGTAAATAGACTATCACTCCATTTTGCAATGCCATGCCATACCCTGTTGTCAGTGCTTCATTGGAGCCAATTTCATCCGACAACAGGACAATGACCCAAAGCACACCTCCAAATTATGCATGAACTATTTAGGGAAGAAGCAGGCAGCTGGTATTCTATCTGTAATGGAGTGGCCAGCACAGTCACCAGATCTCAACCCCATTGAGCTGTTGTGGGAGCAGCTTGACCGTATGGTACGCAAAAAGTGCCCATCAAGCCAATCCAACTTGTGAGAGGGGCTTCAGGAAGCATTGGGGGGAATTTCTCAAGATGGCCTCAGCAAATTAACAGCTAGAATGCCAAAGGTCTGCAATGCTGGAATTGCTGCAAAGGGAGCATTCTTTGAGGAAAGCAAAGTTTTAAGGAGAAAATTATTCTTTCAAATAAAAATCATTATTTCTAACCTTGTCAATGTCTGGACTATATTTTCTAATCATTTTTCAACTCATTTGATAAATAAAAGTATGAGTTTTCATGGAAAACACAAAATTGACTGGGTGACCCCAAACTTTTGAACGGTAGTGTACATCTGTAGATATAGACATAAAGTTCAAATGAAAAGACAATTTGAGGTATAAATTTCCACAATAAAACAAGTCTTGTGTGTATAAAGTCTTATTGTGATGGATGTGTTCTTGTTAATCTCTGAGACTATTGGAGCTGAACAGAAGCTTCAGGCCGGAGTCACACTACACATAGACAAAATTGTCCCAATTCTCACTGATGAGAGTCGCACGAGTGTTCTCCGTATGGTAATCCGTGTGTAATGCGATTGCAATGCGATGATGTGATAGATTGTCACCCATCATCTGTATGCAATGCGTTTTTTTTCTCTGCAACTAATGGCGTCCCATAGGCTTGTATTAGCGAGTCTTGTGCGATATACGCGTGCAATCACAGCACGCACTCCGAATACGCCTGAGAAACAAAACGGTGATCTGAGCTGCCCCATAGAATAACACTGGGCCGAGTGCTGTGCGATGTTTTATGTGTTATACGGTTGTGTGACTCCGGCCTTACCTGACATATCTGCTTCTAGAAGGATGTAACATGAAAGGAGGAAGAGCAGCACAATCCTGGTGTTCTGGATGAAGGACTTGTACACGCAACCAGCTAAACACTGATAAAGAGAACAAGTAAGAGGAGCAGCGCTCCAGGGAAAGTACCGACAATGTCTGACTGTATTCACACAGCTACAGAGGAATTTATTCACACAGACACAGAGGACTTTATTCCCATAGATACAGAGGACTTTATTCACACAGATACAGTTGTGCTCAAAAGTTTACATACCCCGTAGAATTTTTGCTTTCTTGGCCTTGTTTCAGAGAATATGAATAACAAAAAAACTTTTTCTCCACTCATGGTTATTGGTTGGGTGAAGCCATTTATTGTCAAACTACTGTGTTTTCTCTGTTTAAATCTTAAAGACAACCAAAAACATCCAAATGATTCTGATAAAAAGTTCACATACCCCAGTTCTTAATATCATGTATTGCCCCCTCTAACATTAATGACATCATGAAGTCTTTTGTGGTAGTTGTGGATGAGGTTCTTTATTTTCTCAGATGGTAAAGCTGCCCATTCTTCTTGGCTAAAAGCCTCCAGTTCCTGTAAATTCCTGGGCTGTCTAGCACGAACTGCGCTCTTGAGATCTCCCCAGAGCCCCTCAATGATATTGATGTCAGGAGACTGAGATGGCCACTCCAGAACCTTCTATTTGTTCTGCTGTAGCCAATGACAGGTCGACTTGGCCTTGTGTTTTGGGTCGTTGTCATGTTAGAACGTCCAAGTACGTCCTATGCACAGCTTCCGGGCTGATGAGTGCAAATTTGCCTCCAGTATTTGCTGATAACGTGCTGCATTCATCTTTCCTTCAACTTTTACCAAGTTTCCTGTGCCTTTGTAGCTCACACATCCCCAAAACATGTGATCCACCTTCGTGCTTTACAGTAGGAACGGTGTTTCTTTCATCATAGGCCTTGTTGACCTCTCTCCAAATGTAACGTTTATGGTTGTGGCCAAAAAGTTCAATTTTGGTCTCATCACTCCAAATTACCTTGTTCCAGAAGTTTTGATGCTCGTCTCTGTGCTGTTTGGCGTATTGTAGGCGAGATACTTTGTGGCATTTGCACAGTAATGGCTTTCTCCTGGCAACTCGACCATGCAGCCCATTTTTCTTCAAGTGCCTCCTTATTGTGCATCTTGGAACAGCCACACCGCTAGTTTTCAGAGAGTCCTGAATTTCAGCTGATGTTATTTCTGGGTTTTTCTTTGCATCCAGAACAATTTTCCCGGCAGTTGTGGCCGAAATTTTCGTTGGTCTACCTGACCGTGATTTGGTTTTTACAGAGCCCCTGATTTTCCATTTGTTAATCACATTTTGAACGCTGCTGACTGGCATTATCAATTCCTTGGATACCTTTTTGTATCCCTTTCCTGTGTAATACAGTTCAATTACCTTTTCCCGTAGATCTGTTCACAATTCTTTTGCCTTCCCCATGACTCACAATCCAGAAACGTCAGTGGCTGGATGAAAGATGCAAGAATCTGTCTGGATCCCAGATACCCACTCAGCTTTTATGCACACACACTGATTACAAGCAAAAAGGTCACAGGTGAGGATGTTACCTTTAGTAGCCATTCCAACCCATTTGTGTCAAATTCTGTGTATGTTATCAGGCCAAAATCACCAGGGTATGTAATGTCTGCTATTTCAACTTTCTTCTCTGCTAGATACCTAAAACTTAATATGGATAAAACTAAATTCATCATCTTTCCACCATCTCGCTGAACCCCCCATCTGACCTATCCATCAAAGTCAATGGCTGTCCACTCTCCCCAGTCTGCAAGCTCACTGCCTTAGGGTAACCCTTGACTCTGATCTCTCCTTCAAACCTCATATCCAAGCCCTTTCCACTTCCTGCGGACTCCAGCTCAAAAATATTTCCCAGAGTCGCACATTCCCCAACCCTCTGTCAATCCCTTCATATATGACATATACAGTACAGACCAAAAGTTTGGACACAACTTCTCATTTAAAGATTTTTCTGTATTTTCATGACTTTGAAAATTGTACATTCACACTGAAGGCATCAAAACTATGAATTAACACATGTGGAATTATATACTTAACAAAAAAGTGTGAAACAACTAAAAATATGTCTTATATTCTAGGTTCTTCAAAGTAGCCACCTTTTGCTTTGATGACTGCTTTGCACACTCTTGGCATTCTCTTGATGAGCTTCAAGAGGTAGTCACTGGAAATGGTTTTCACTTCACAGGTGTGCCCTGTCAGGTTTAATAAGTGGGATTTCTTGCCTTATAAATGGGGTTGGGACCATCAGTTGTGTTGTGCAGATGTCAGGTGGATACACAGCTGATAGTCCTACTGAATAGACTGTTAGCTGCTTTTTTCTTGCCATAAAACAAATTCTAAGTAAAGAAAAACGAGTGGCCATCATTACTTTAAGAAATGAAGGTCAGTCAGTCCGAAAAATTGGGAAAACTTTGAAAGTGTCCCCAAGTGCAGTTGCAAAAACCATCAAGCGCTACAAAGAAACTGGCTCACATGAGGACTGCCCCAGGGAAGGAAGACCAAGAGTCACCTCTGCTTCTGAGGATAAGTTTATCCGAGTCACCAGCCTCAGAAATCGCAGGTTAACAGCAGCTCAGATTAGAGACCAGGTCAATGCCACATAGAGTTCTAGCAGCAGACACATCTCTACAACAACTGTTAAGAGGAGACTTTGTGCAGCAGGCCTTCATGGTAAAATAGCTGCTAGGAAACCACTGATAAGGACAGGCAACAAGCAGAAGAGACTTGTTTGGGTTAAAGAACACAAGGAATGGACATTAGACCAGTGGAAATCTGTGCTTTGGTCTGATGAGTCCAAATTTGAGATCTTTGGTTCCAACCACCGTGTCTTTGTGCGACGCAGAAAATGTGAACGGATGGACTCTACATCCTGGTTCCCACCGTGAAGCATGGAGGAGGAGGTGTGATGGTGTGGGGGTGCTTTGCTGGTGACACTGTTGGGGATTTATTCAAAATTGAAGGCATACTGAACCAGCTTTGGTACCACAGCATCTTGCAGCGGCATGCTATTCCATCCGGTTTGCGTTTAGTTGGACCATCATTTATTTTTCAACAGGACAATGACCCCAAGCACACCTCCAGGCTGTGTAAGGGCTATTTGACCAAGAGGGAGAGTGATGGGGTGCTTCGCCAGATGACCTGGCCTCCACAGTCACCAGACCTGAACCCAATCGAGATAGTTTGGGGTGAGCTGGACCGCAGAGTGAAGGCAAAAGGGCCAACAAGTGCTAAGCATCTCTGGTAACTCTTTCAAGATTGTTGGAAGACCATTTCCGGTGACTACCTCTTGAAGCTCATCAAGAGAATGCCAAGAGTGTGCAAAGCAGTCATCAAAGCAAAAGGTGGCTACTTTGAAGAACCTAGAATATAAGACATATTTTCAGTTGTTTCACACTTTTTTGTTAAGTATATAATTCCACATGTGTTAATTCATAGTTTTGATGCCTTCAGTGTGAATGTACAATTTTCAAAGTCATGAAAATACAGAAAAATCTTTAAATGAGAAGGTGTGTCCAAACTTTTGGTCTGTACTGTATGTCAGCACTGTAAAAACACTTCTGAACGTTCCATAAATGGGAAGTTTCAGCACTGAAATTTCAAGGCAGAGAAAAGGTGTATAGACCTATTCGGGGGAGGGGGGGGGTAGAGACCATAGACACAAACTGCTAAATAGGGAATCATATTGGATTTTTATGTTAGAAACCCGAGTACCCTTTGGATTGAATCTCAGGTAGGATCTAATACAATATTAATAACAGTTATGTTTACAGCTTCGACATGGTATATCGCTCGTTTTTATATTTATTCTGTATTTGTATCACAAATATTTTTATTTTTCTACATGCCAATGATACTATCTCCCGCATCCGCGCATTCCTCAGTAAACACTCTGCAAAAACACTAGTGCATGCCCTCATCATCTCCCGCCTTGACTACTGCAACCTCCTGCTCTGTAGCCTCCCTTCCAACATTCTCGCGCCCCTCCAATCTATCCTAAACTCTGCTGCTCGACTAATCCACCTGTCCCCCCGCTATTCCCCAGCCTCTCCTCTCTGTCAATCTCTTCACTGGCTCCCCATTGTCCAGAGACTCCAGTTCAAAACCCTAACCATGGCATATAAAGCCATCCACAACCTGTCTCCTCTATACATCTGTGACTTAGCCTCCCGGTACTTACCTGCACCCAACCTCCGATTCTCTCAAGATCTCCTTCCCTACTCCCCTCTTATCTCCTCTTCCCAACAATGGCATACAAGATTTCTCCTGTGCATCTAATTAGCATTTGGTACCATTGCCCTTAAACTAAATGACTTGGGTCAAACGTTTGGGATATCCTTCCACAAGCTTCTCACAATAGTTGGTTGGAATTTGGGCCCATTCCTCCTGACAAAACTGGTGTAACTGATCCAGGTTTGTAGGTCGCCTTACTAGCACCTGCCTTTTCAGCTTTGCCCATAAATTTTCAATAGGATTGAGATCAGGGCTTTGGGTCATTGTCTACTTGGAAGACCCATTCACGCTCAAGCTTTAACTTCCTGGCTGATGTCTTGAGATGTTGCTTCAGTATTGCAACGTAATCTTCTTTTCTCATTCTATCATCTATTTTGTGAAGTGCACCAGTCTCTCCTGCAGCAAAATAACTCCACAGCATGATGCTGCCACCTCCGTGTTTCACAGCTGGGATGGTGTTCTTAGGCTTCCAAGCTTCTCCCTTTTTCCTCCAAATGTAACAATAGTCATTATGCTCCAAAATTCTATTTTAGTTTGATCAGACCACAGAACATGTCTTTGTCCAGCACTTTTCACTGTGGCCCAAATATCCCGCAATGTATTTACCCTGTTCAGATAAGGGTTTTTGTAAGGGTTTTGCTCACAGGCATCATGTGACCCCCTGTTGCATCCGGCTCTTCCTTCCACTGATGTCACATCAAGTGAGGCGCGACATCAGTGACATGGCGCGCTTTCCCAATGAATGAGGAGAAGGTGTGGGTGTGACACACTGGGTAACCCTGCCCACAGCCCATCACTTACTGTGGAGCGCAGAACTGAGTCACGCCCGGAACATGACGTGACATCAGCGGTCAACAGTGGAGAGGTCAACAAGGCCTATGAAGGACAACAAAGGATATTTACAAAAACCCTTATCTGAACAGGGTAATTATATTGGGGGGCATTTGAGCCATAGTAAAAAGTACTTGCCAACTTCTTTTAGGTCTTTGTTCCTCTTTGTATTTGCAAACATTAATCTGGCCTTTTTTATGTTTCTTTTGGAGTAATGGCTTCTTCCTGGCTCCGCTCCCTACACCTCATACACATGTGTCTCTGCTTCATACACCTCGTACACACACGGCTCCGCTCTGTACACCTCGTACACACACGGCTCCGCTCCCTACACCTCGTACACACACGGCTCCGCTCCGTACACCTCATACATACACGGCTCTGCTTCGTACACCTCGTACACATGCGCGGCTCCGCTCCGAACACCTCGTACAGGCATACCTCCCAACTCGTGAAGATCAGAAAAAGGCAAATTTTGGCCACGCCTCTGGCCACAACCCAATCGACACCCATTTACCATTATCTTTCTCTCCTGGCAGGAGCAGTTGTCCGAGGGGCGCTAACAGCGAGGGATATTCAGCCAGATGGCCGAGACTGCAGTGTGTAGACCCAAATCCAGGACTGTCCACTGTATTCCGAACAGTTGGGACTAGAGATGAGCGGATGGATTCCTGAGTCTCTGGTCCAGTGTCCAGGTCAGTGCTACCTGTGGACGGGAGGCCGTGAGTCTCTTATCTTTCAGGGCAGCGCAACGTCATCTGTGCGTCCTGCTCATCTCTCGTTGGGACCTGAGGATTAGTTTTTGTTCCCTCATTCACAATCGGAGTCGCAATGATTTCATTAGAGCTGGTGGCTCAGCAGGGGCCGCTGTGGCTGTAATGTTTTAAGGTTGTGGATTCAAGACCCAGGGACTCCCAGAAAAAAAAATATTGTTGTAATTGTTCACAAATTTTCTACTTTAGTTTAGAGGGTCAAAAAATAGTTTCCTTCACCTCAGTATACAGGCACCATGGAGATGTATACTCAGCTTCTGTACTGTCTGTGCTTCTTGACGCTACAATGCATTGCCTGCAATCTAGAGTCAAGTTAACGAAATCCTCCTCTGTTCACCATTGAGAGCTGTAGCTGAGTGGTTAGAGATAAAGCCTCTGACTACTGAGATGTAGGTCTGAGTCCCAGCAGAAGCGATAGCAGGCGAAGAAAGAGGTGAGTGTAATATAATTTCATTTATTCACTGACTATTGAGCGGCCCCGCCTCCGAGGAGGAAGAGCTACACCCCAACACCAGAGAGGTGAGTATAAATAGAACCGTAGTGACGGGACAGTCCTGCAGAATACCGGAAGGTTGGGAGCTATGCGTACACGCTCCGTCCACACACGGCTCCGCTCTGTACACCTCATACACACGCAGCTCCGCTCCGTACACCTCGTACACACGCGGCTCCGCTCCGTACACCTCGTACACACGCGGCTCCGCTCCGTACACCTCGTACACACGCGGCTCCGCTCCGTACACCTCGTACACACGCGGCTCCGCTCCGTACACCTCGTACACACGCGGCTCTGCTCTGTACACCTCGTACACGGCTCTGCTCTGTACACCTCGTACACACGCGGCTCTGCTCCGTACACCTCGTACACACGCGGCTCTGCTCCGTACACCTTGTACACACGCGGCTCCGCTCCGTACACCTTGTACACACGCGGCTCCGCTCCGTACACCTCGTACACGCGCGGCTCCGCTCCGTACACCTCGTACACGCGCGGCTCCGCTCCGTACACCTCGTACATGCTCCGCTCCGTACACCTCGTACACACGCGGCTCCGCTCCGTACACCTTGTACACACGCGGCTCCGCTCCGTACACCTTGTACACGCGCGGCTCCGCTCCGTACACCTCGTGCACGCGCGGCTCCGCTCCGTACACCTTGTACACACACGGCTCTGCTCCGTACACCTCGTACACGGCTCTGCTCCGTACACCTCGTACACACGCGGCTCCGCTCCGTACACGCGCGGCTCCGCTCCGTACACCTCGTACATGCGCGGCTCCGCTCCGTACACCTCGTACACGCGCGGCTCCGCTCCGTACACCTCGTACACGCGCGGCTCCGCTCCGTACACCTCGTACACACGCGGCTCCGCTCCGTACACCTCGTACACACGCGGCTCCGCTCCGTACACCTCGTACACACGCGGCTCCGCTCCGTACACCTTGTACACACGCGGCTCCGCTCCGTACACCTCGTACACGCGCGGCTCCGCTCCGTACACCTCGTAAACGCGCGGCTCCGCTCCGTACACCTCGTACATGCTCCGCTCCGTACACCTCGTACACACGCGGCTCCGCTCCGTACACCTTGTACACACGCGGCTCCGCTCCGTACACCTTGTACACGCGCGGCTCCGCTCCGTACACCTCGTGCACGCGCGGCTCCGCTCCGTACACCTTGTACACACACGGCTCTGCTCCGTACACCTCGTACACACGCGGCTCTGCTCCGTACACCTCGTACACGGCTCTGCTCCGTACACCTCGTACACACGCGGCTCCGCTCCGTACACCTCGTACACGCGCGGCTCCGCTCCGTACACCTCGTACACGCGCGGCTCCGCTCCGTACACCTCGTACACGCGCGGCTCCGCTCCGTACACCTCGTACACGCGCGGCTCCGCTCCGTACACCTCGTACACGCGCGGCTCCGCTCCGTACACCTCGTACACGCGCGGCTCCGCTCCGTACACCTCGTACACACGCGGCTCCGCTCCGTACACCTCGTACACACGCGGCTCCGCTCCATACACCTCGTACACACGCGGCTCCGCTCCGTACACCTCGTACACACCCGGCTCTGCTCCGTACACCTCGTACACGGCTCTGCTCCGTACACCTCGTACACGCGCGGCTCCACTCCGTACACCTCGTACACGCGCGGCTCCGCTCCGTACGCCTCATACACGCGCGGCTCCGCTCCGTACGCCTCGTACACGCGCGGCTCCGTTCCGTAAGCCTCGTACACGCGCGGCTCCGCTCCGTACGCCTCGTACACGCGCGGCTCCGCTCCGTACGCCTCGTATACGCGCGGCTCCGTTCCGTACGCCTCGTACACGCGCGGCTCCGCTCCGTACGCCTCGAACACGCGCGGCTCCGCTCCGTACGCCTCGAACACGCGCGGCTCCGCTCCGTACGCCTCGTACACGCGCGGCTCCGCTCCGTACACCTCGTACACGCGCGGCTCCGCTCCGTACACCTCGTACACGCGCGGCTCTGCTCCGTACACCTCGTACACACGCGGCTCTGCTCCGTACACCTCGTACACACGCGGCTCTGCTACATCTACACTGTAAACCCCTCCTGACCCCACACATAAACTTCAGCTCATCCAGCACCATGACAACCAGCACAGCAGAGTCCTGCATCCACTGAGGCCCCTGATCATGTGACCCCTGACTCCTCCCCTCCTGTGACCTCATCACAGCTCCTGTGCGCACAGAGCAGCCATATATGTGGTGGCGGCTCTGCAGGTGGAGGTATGTGGAGACCCCATTAATGGGCGCAGGGGGCATTAACCCCTTCAGCACCGAGACTCTTTTGGGGTCTTGTGTTGCCCCTTTATAAGAATCATAAGGTTTTTGTTCTGTTTCCTGTAATAGATACATACGACCCAACTATGGAGACAGGAAGGGAGGAAACGTATTGTTCTCATAGTACAGGACCCCTTTACTGCCCCACAGTGTAATGCCCCCATTATGCCCCTTTACTGCCCCTCAGTGTAATGCCCCCATTATGCCCCTTATGCAGGATGTATGATGCCCCACAGTGTAACGCCCCCATTATGCCCTTATGCAGGATGTATGATGCCCCCACAGTGTAATGCCCCCATTATGCCCCTTATGCTGGATGTATGATGCCCCCACACAGTGTAAAGCCCCCATTATGCCCCTTATGCAGGATGTATGATGCCCCCACACAGTGTAAAGCCCCCATTATGCCCCTTATGCAGGATGTATGATGCCCCCACACAGTGTAATTCCCCCATTATGCCCCTTATGCAGGATGTATGATGCCCCCACACAGTGTAATGCCCCCATTATGCCCCTTATGCAGGATGTATGATGCCCCCCACACAGTGTAGACGCATCCCAATACCCCTTTGAAGAGACTTAGAGGAAGGCCTCCTGAAAACAATGCTCCCATTATTAGAAAGTGGGTCTCCCATTGTGTTTGCCTATGCAGTGAATGCAAGGGTTTCCAAAAATTTGGAGGCACTCCAATGCCCCTTGGAAGAAACGTGGAGGTCAGAGGGCCTCCTGAAAACAATGTTCCCATTATTAGGAAGTGGGTCTTCCATTGTGTTTGCCTATGCAGTGAATGCAAGGGTGCCAAAAATTTGGAGGCACTTCAATGCCCCTTGGAAGAGACATGGAGGTCAGAGGACCTCCTGAAAACCATGCTCCCGTTATTAGAAAGTGAGTCTTCCCTTGTGTTTGCCCATGCTGTGAATGCAAGGGTTGCCAAAAATTTGGAGGCATTCCAATGCCCCTTGGAAGAGACGTGGAGGTCAGAGAGCCTCCTGAAAACAATGTTCCCATTATTAGGAAGTGGGTCTTCCATTGTGTTTACCTATGCAGTGAATGCAAGGGTTGCCAAAAATTTCGAGGCACTCCAGTGTCCCTTGTAAGAGATGTGGAGGTCAGAGGGCCTCCTGAAAACAATGGTCCCATTATTAGGAAATGGGTCTTCCATTGCGTTTGCCTATGCAGTGAATGCAAGGGTTGCCAAAAATTTGGAGGCACTCCAATGCCCTTTGGAAGAGACGTGGGGGTCCGAGGACCTCCTGAAAACAATGTTCCCGTTATTAGGAAGTGGGTCTTCCATAGTGTTGGCCTATGCCGTGAATATAAGGGCTGCCAAAAATTGGGAGGGAGGCACTCCAATGCCCCTTGAAAGAGACGTGGAGGAGGGCCTCATAAAAAAAAATGCTCCCATTAGAAAGGAGCAGGTCTCCTATACTTGTAATGCCCATGCACTAAGTGTATGGGCTGACAAACATTTATCCCTGGGGGGTTTACATGAACATACTGTGTAAAAAATTTTTTTTACGGTCATCATAAACACCCTTTAAAAATTTTTTATGTGGGTGTTGCATCACGGACCACCCTCACCCTGGTAATATGTTGGTGGAGGATGAGGAGAAGGAGGAGAACAAGAGCAAATAGCCCAAATCAGGAAGCGTATACCCATGTGTGGGTGTGAAGAGGTGCATGGGAATACATCTCCCAAAAAAGACACTGGATTTGAGTTTATGTTACACTGCTATCATTGGGTGGTGTTGAAAAGTCTGGCCCAATCCAGCCCTTGTTCATTTTTATGAGTCAGCCTGTCAGCATTTTCAGTTGACAGGCGGATGCACTTATCAGTTATAATTCCACCAGCGGCACTAAAAACCCTCTCAGATAAAATGCTAGCTCCAAGGCGAAGAGAGCCTGTTCATTTCACGTATGCAGCTTGGATGCCCAATAATAATAAGGCACAGAGGAATCACCGAGGACGTTGGTACGGTCGGCAAGGTACTCCCTCAGCATCTTCCCAAACTTTGCACTCCTTGTGAGAGTACCCCGCGCCTCAGGGCCTGTGCGATGGGAGGGGCTGAGAAAATTCTCCCAGAACTTTTACAGTGTTCCCCTGCCTCTGCTAGATTGGAGTTGTCTCTCTCACCTGTAGTCCTTGGTTGTCCAACGAACTGTGACCTCTGCATTCAGCGTTTTCAGATGGGAAATTTTTTAATAGTTCCTCAACAAGGGCCTTCTGGTACTGCCCCATTTTTGTAGACCTGTCCGCCTCAGGAATAAGTGATATAAAGTTCTCCTTGTAGTGTGGGTCTGGAAGTGTCACCAACCAATAATGACTGTCACACAAAATTTTGAGAACGCGAGGGTCATGGGAAAGGCAATGTAACATAAACTCAGCCATGCGTGCCAGACTGCTAACAGGCAAGACTTCCGTGTCCTCACCAAGAGGACCATGCTCTCCTCCTTTTCCTCTCTGTCCTCAGGCCATCCACGCTGAACAGATGGTATTACAGTTGTGCAGGTAGTACCGTCTATAGCGCAGGAAACTAGCGCCTGTTCTTCCTCCTCCTACTTCTCTTCTTCTTCCTCATTGTCACCCAATCCACGTTGGGATGAGATGAGGCTGGGCTGTGTGTAATCACCATGTATGGTTCCTTGCTCCATCTCATTGTTCTCTGCTTGCAATGCATCCTCTTTGATTGTGAGCAGAGAGCGTTTCAGAAGACAGAGAAGCAGGATGGTGATGCTAATTATGGCGTCATCGCCGCTCACCATCTTGGTGGAGTCATCAAAATTTTGGAGGATGGTACATATGTCTGACATCCATGTCCACTCCTGAGGTCTTATGTGTGGAGTCTGAACTGAATATCAACGGCCTTGTTGATGCTGGTTCTCAACAACTGCCCTCTTCTGCTCACAAATCCTTCCCAACATCTGCACTGTGGGGACATCACACACCAGTCTGTGAGCCGGAAGCTGCAAACGCTGCTGAAACACGGCAAGGGCTGCGGAAGCTGTAGGTGACTTTCTAAAATGGGCACAAAGGCGGCGTATTTTAAAAAACAGATCCGGCAGCTCCGGGTAGGATTTGAGAAACCGCTGAACCACGAGGTTAAGCACATGGGCCAGGCATGGTACGTGTGTGAGCTTGCCTCGCCTCAGAGCCGCCACCAGGTTCCGGCCATTGTCACACACGACATTGCCTGGCTGTAGGTTCAGCGGTGTGAGCCACAGATCTGCCTGCTCTTTCAGAGCGGTCCACAGCTCAGCATTGTGCGGTTTATCACCTAAGCATATTAGCTTCAGCACAGCCTGTTGCCGCTTGGCCGAGGCAGTGCAGCAGTGCTTCCAGCTTGTGACTGATGTGGTCATTTCGGAGATGGAGGCTGAAGAGAAGGAGGAGGATGAGGTTTAGGAGCTGTAGACTGTGGGGGCAACCCTGATTGACCTAAAGCCCGCAATCTTAGGCGTCGGGAGGACGTGTTCCATCCCAAGGTCCGACTGGGTCCCGGCTTCCACTATGTTAACCCAGTGTACCGTCAGCAAGATGTACCGTTCCCTGCCCACAAGCACTTGTCCACGTGTCCCTGGTTAGGTGGACTTTCACGGTAACTGCGTTGTTGAGGGCACGGCTTATGTTTTGCTTGTGTAATGCGGGGACAGCATGCCGGGAGAAATAGTGGCGGCTGGGGACCGAGTACCGAGGGACGGCCACCGCCATCAGGTTGCTGAATGCTTCCGTCTCCATGAGCCTAAAAGGCAACATTTCGAACGCAAGCAGTCGCGAAATGTGCGAATTTAGTAGAGTGGCCTGTGAGACGTTGGCTGCGTATTTGCGCTTGCGTTTTAAGGACTGGGGTATGCACAACTGAACGCTGCGCTGGTACAAGGATGTGGACGTGCTTCCTGACCCTGCTACTTGAGAGTGTGCAATTACAGGTGCAGGGCAGGAGGCATCTTCGCATGCACCATGGACAGGTGATTGGCTTGCATGCACAACAATGGAAGAAGCGGTGGTGCCACCTGCAGACACTGTTCCTGGACACTGGAGTTCGGCCCACAAAGTCGGGTGCTTTGCTGCCATGTGCCTGATCATGGTGGTGGTGGTCAGGCTGGTAGTTTTGCCATCCCTGCTGATGCTGGCCTGGTAGGTGGTGCAAATGGCCTTTTTGGGGTTATTGGCAGAGTCTTTAAAAAACAACCAGACTTGGGAAGACCTAACAGTTGTACTGGCAACTTCCTTCGTGTTGGTGTTACTTGGAACGGATGCCTGCCTTCTGTCTGCGGCCACCACACTGCTTCTTCCTGCCTGTTGGCGTGCTCTGCCTCCCTCCCCCTGTGTCCTGCTGTCCTCGCTCTTCCACTTCCGCACCCTGGTCCTCCTTTTGAATTTCTGGCAATTGTGTCTCATCATCGTCCACCTCTTGTGACACTTTCCCACCGTCGCCTTCGTGTGACCATGGCTTCTCAAATATTTGGGCATCGCTACATGTGATCTCCTCTTGCCCCGCCTCAAGTGGACTGGGCGAGAGGCCCGAATGTATAAATGGAAAAGTAAACAGCTTTTCGGAGTGTCCAAGTGTGGGATCTGTTGTCTCCAGGCACTCGGCATTATCCGCTATTCAACTAACAACCTTTTGACACTGCTCTGGGTTCAATAGTGGTGTGCTGCGGTCCCCTAGGCATTAGTACAGAAAGGTCAGGCGAGAAGATATGGGTGTTTGTTGTGGCACAATTTCAGCTTGCCCACGGCCTAGACCTCTGCGTGCACCATCACAATTACCTCCAGTTCCCCATCCCTTGCCACGTGCCTTTCCCATTTTAAATGGAGGCCAATATCTTCCACACTCACTACAAATGGCTGAATTTGGAGCGAACTTATATGTAATCCGTGTGACGGAGAAACCACAGTTTTAAATACCTGGCCTGTAGGTAACTATTTTGAACAGCAAACCGGTGTCAAACACTTCGCTGACACACTGAAACAAATTTTTAATGGAGGCCAGAAATGGCAGTATTTTCTGAAAACGTATATATGATCCGTGTGACGGAGAAAATACAGTTTTAAATAGCTGGATTTTTAGCACTGTATTATGGAAAGGACCTGGCTGTATTCTGCAGTGCCAACAAGCAAATGGCACAGAAAAACGGTGTTCTCTGGAGTAGACTGACGAGTACAGCGGCGCCAGGTCTGATATAGACCTGATGACGCTGTGCGGCCAGCCAATCACTGTAATGCCACAACCAACATGGCTGCGGCATTACAGTGAGTGACAAGCAATCCCTGCATTTTCATTGGCTCTGTAAAGAGCGCCAAACATGCAGGGAGGGGACCCGAGCATCCGCCCGAGCATTTCGCAAGTACTCAGCGAGCTCCAAGCATCTCGAGTATTGAGATGCTCGGGCGAGTACCGAGTACTTGCGAGTATGCTCGCTCATCACTAATCTGAGCTTCTATATCAGAATTGTGTTATCAGTTATTTCCCACATATACTATTTAGTAATTAACAAGTGTGGTGATCCTTTTGTGTCTCTGATTATGTATTAGTGGTCAAATTTGACCATTTAGGAATATACTATGGGCTATTGTAGATGGAAGTGACCCAAAATGTACATATACAGTACAGACCAAAAGTTTGGACACACCTCATTTAAAGATTTTTCTGTATTTTCTTGACTATGAAAATTGTACATTCACACTGAAGGCATCAAAACTATGAATTAACACATGTGGAATTATATACTTAACAAAAAAGTGTGAAACAACTGAAAATATGTCTTATATTCTAGGTTCTTCAAAGTAGCCACCTTTTGCTTTGATGACTGCTTTGCACACTCTTGGCATTCTCTTGATGAGCTTCAAGAGGTAGTCACCGGAAATGGTCTTCCAACAATCTTGAAGGGGTTCCCAGAGATGCTTAGCAATTGTTGGCCCTTTTGCCTTCACTCTGCGGTCCAGCTCACCCCAAACCATCTCGATTGGGTTCAGGTCTGGTGACTGTGGAGGCCAGGTCATCTTTCGTAGCACCCCATCACTCTCCTTCTTGGTCAAATAGCCCTTACACAGCCTGAAGGTGTGTTTGGGGTCATTGTCCTGTTGAAAAATAAATGATGGTCCAACTAAACGCAAATCGGATGGAATAGAATGCCGCTGCAAGATGTTGTGGTAGCCATGCTGGTTCAGTATGCCTTCAATTTTGAATAAATCCCCAACAGTGTCACCAGCAAAGCACCCCCACACCATCACACCTCCTCATCCATGCTTCACAGTGAGAACCAGGCATGTAGAGTCCATCCGTTCACCTTTTCTGCGTCGCACAAAGACACGGTGGTTGGAACCAAAGATCTCAAATTTGGACTCCTCAGACCAAAGCACAGAATTCCACTGGTCTAATGTCCATTCCTTGTGTTCTTTAGCCAAAACAAGTCTCTTCTGCTTGTTGCCTGTCCTTAGCAGTGGTTTACTAGCAGCTATTTTACCTTGAAGGCCTTCTGCACAAAGTCTCCTCTTAACAGTTGTTGAAGAGATGTGTCTGCTGCTAAAACTCTGTGTGACATTGACCTGGTCTCTAATCTGAGCTGCTGTTAACCTGCGATTTCTGAGGCTGGTGACTCGGATAAACTTATTCTCAGAAGTAGAGGTGACTCTTGGTCTTCCTTTCCTGGGGCGGTCCTCATGTGAGCTAGTTTCTTTGTAGCGCTTGATGGTTTTTGCAACTGCACTTGGGGACACTTTCAAAGTTTTCCCAATTTTTCGCACTGACTGACTTTCATTTCTTAAAGTAATGATGGCCTCTCGTTTTTCTTTACTTAGCTGCTTTTTTCTTGCCATAATACAAATTCTAACAGTCTATTCAGTAGGACTATCAGCTGTGTATCCACCAGACTTCTGCACAACACAACTGATGGTCCCAACCCCATTTATAAGGCAAGAAATCCCACTTATTAAACCTGACAGGGCACACCTGTGAAGTGCAAACCATTTCCGGTGACTACCTCTTGAAGCTCATGAAGTGAATGGCAAGAGTGTGCAAAGCAGTCATCAAAGCAAAAGGTGGCTACTTTGAAGAACCTAGAATATAAGACATATTTTCAGTTGTTTCACACTTTTTTGTTAAGTATATAATTCCACATGTGTTAATTCATAGTTTTGATGCCTTCAGTGTGAATGTACAATTTTCGTAGTCAACAAAATACAGAAAAATCTTTAAATAAGAAGGTGTGTCCAAACTTTTGGTCTGTACTGTATATACAGTGTGGAAAATAAGTATTTGACGTACTGACTATTTTGCAAGTTTTCCCACCTACAAAGAATGGAGAGGACTCTAATATTCATTGTAGGTACACATCAACTGTGAAAGAATCTAAAAATAAAAAACAGAATATCAGAATATCACATTGTATGATTTTTAAATAATTAAATTACATTTTATTGCATGAAATAAGTAATTGATCATCTACCAACCTGCAAGAATTCTGGCTCTCACAGACCTGTTAGTTTTCCTTTAAGAAGCCCTCCTACTCTACACTCCTTACCTATATTAATTGCACATTTCTTACATGTATAAAAGACACCTGTCCACTCACTCAATCAATCAATCAGACTCCAACCTCTCCACCATGGCCAAGACCAAAGAGCTGTGTAAGGACACCAGGGACAAAATTGTAGACCTACACAAGGCTGAGATGGGCTACAGGACAATTTGCAAGCAGCTTGGTGAGAGTACAACAATTGTTGGCACAATTATTAGTGATGCGCGACCGTGCTCGGATAAGGGGTTATCCAAGCATGCTTTGGTGCTAACCGAGTATCTTTGGCGTGCTCGAAAAACATGTTCGCATTACCATGACTTCATGTCTCGTGGCAGTTAGACATCCACAACATATGCAGGGATTGCCTCTTTGTTAGACACCTGCAACACATGCAGGGATGGCCTAACAGCCACGAGACATGCAGCCACGGCGAAACAAACATATTTTTTTAGCATGTAGATTATTTATTATCAGAAAATGGAACAAATACAAGATGACTGTCAATCTTCCTCAGCCTGGGGCTCCATGCAACATTTCGCCTCGTGCTGTAAGGATGATTCTGAGAAAGGTCTGGAATTCGTCCAGAACTACACGGTAGGACCTGGTCAATCACCTGAAGAGAGCTGGGAACACAGTAACAAACATTACCGTTAGTAACACACTGTAGCATCGGCGTCTCTGCCCCCTGCCAGGCAGAGACGCCGTCCCTCTCACCTCCCCGCGTGGAGTCGTCCTGCGCTTCTCTTCCTGCTGCTGCCGGCGCGCGCAGCTCCAGGGCACTGTGCTTTGGGCGCGCGCTCCCTCTCTCTTAAAGGGGCCGCACGCGCCGTCCTAACGAGTTCCCGGCCAATAGCCAAGGGTCCTCCCATATATAAGGCACCTCCTCCAAAATGGAGGTGCCCGAGCAAAAGTTGATGCACAGCATACTTACCTCTGCTTCAGCCCTCAGGTCCAGTTGCCAGCCTGACTACTGTTCCAGTCCGCCAGTCTGACTCCTCTCCAGCCCGACAGTCTGCCTTCCGTTCTACCCGCCAGTCTGTCTATGGGCAAGTCCGCCTGCTTACCAGGAAGCATCTGCCAGTTACCTGCCTGCTACCTGCCGTGCCTGCTAGCCCGCTCACCTGGGAGCACTCGCCTGTTACCTGCCTGTTACCTGTTAGCCTACCTGGAGGCTCCTGCTGTCACTTGCCGTGACCACCCGCCTGCTAATCTAGAGACTTCAGCCTGCTTGGCCGTCACTTACCGTAGCCTACCTGGAGGCTCCTGCTGTCACTTGCCGTGACCACCTATCTGTTACCTAGAGACTTCAACCCACTCTGTCTTCACGTGCCGTGACCACCTGTCAATTATCCAGAGACTTCTGCCTGCCTGTTGTGTCTATCCGCTATACTGGTCAGTCCCAGTCTGCTGACCCGTGGGAGCCACCTGCTCTCTTACAAGGTCGTCCCCAGAGTAGCACCTGGTCCCTCTGCTCGGTCCCTGCCTTGTCACGGAGTCGTTAGCCGCCGTACGATCAGGGTCGGTCTGAGTTGATACGCCCCTCTGGGTCCCTCCTTGCACCGCGGCACAGAGGTTCCACCACCCGGATCCGTAACACACACCATGATGTCATGGATTAAAATCCTGCAGGGCACGCAAGGTTCCCCTGCTCACGCCAGTACATGTCCAGGCCTGTTTGAAGTTCGGCAGTGACCATCTGGATTATCCAGAGGAGGCATGGGAGAAGGTCATGTGTATCAGATGAGACCAAAATAGAACTTTTTGGAATCAACTCCACTCGCCGTGTTTGGAAGAAGAAGGATGAGTACAACCCCAAGAATACCGTCGCAACCGTGAAGCATGGTGGGGGGAAACATCATACTTTGGGGGTGCTTTTCTGCAAAGAGGATAGGACAACTGCACCATATTGAAGGGAGGATGGGGTCATGTATCTCGAGATTTTGCCCAACAACCTCCTTCCCTCAGTAAGAGTATTGAAGATGGGTCGTAGCTGGGTCTTCCAGCGTGACAATGACCTGAAACACACAGACAGGGCAACTAAGGAGTGGCTCCGTAAGAAGCATTTCAGAGTCCTGGACTGGCCTAGCCAGTCTCGAGACCTGAACCCAATAGAAATCTTTGGAGGCAACTGAAACTTAATGTTGCGCATCGACAGCCCTGAAACCAGAAAGATCTGGAGCAGATCTGTATGGAGGAGTGGGCCAAAATCTCTGCTGCAGTGTGCGCAAAGCTGGCCAAGAACTACAGGAAACGTCTAACCACTCTAATTGCCAACAAAGGTTTCTGGACCAAATATTAAGTTTGGTTTTTCTTTTCTATCAAATTCTTATTTCATGCAATAAAATGCAAATTAATTATGTAAAAATCATACAATGTGATTTTCTGGAATTTTTTTCAAGATTCTGCCTCTCACAGTTGAAGTGTACCTGCGATAAAAATTACAGCCCTCTCTATTCTTTGTAGGTGGGAAAGCTTGCTAAATCGGCAGAGTATCCAATACTTAATTTCCACTCTATATGTTGGTGTGTGTGTTGCCGTGGTAGCCCTTTCAAGAAGCGCTAATTTGGATTAAGATATATTATCTCTAAATCTGCCATTTTTGTTCAAATGAAATAAATACGATGCATTGGAGAAAGAAAATAACACACAGCCAGTGTCTTAGTGTACAATTCTTGTCTGCCCTCAGAGCCCAAGTAACACGTATAGACAAATTCACAAATAAATGTGGTCTCCGACTGGGAAGGAGGTTACATCCGTGCATGTAAAGGACATAAGTATATAAAATAAAAGGACACCTGTGCCAGAAATTCATAACCCCATTGACATAGCTGAAGCATTTCATTGCTGTTATAGCTCGCTGTATAATATTCATGGACAATACCACGACATGCCACCTGATATTCTTGAAACAGAATATGGACACTGCCTTTCCATCCTTACAGACCCCTGAGCAGGATTTACTAGACAAAGCTTTCACTGAACAAGAGATAGGGAATGATTTAATGGCCTCTCCTATCGGGAAGAGCCCTGGGCCAGATGGATTCAATAATAGATTTTATAAGATATTTGTACCCAAGTTATTACCATTTTAGCCGAAGTGCTCAATAATATCTCAGAAGACTCCCCCTTTGCCCCCAATCAGTTAAGACTCATATAATGGTTTTTCTCAAAGCCTGGAAAAGAACCAAATACCTGTCCTAATATTCTTCCAATATCATTCATTAATGTAGACGTCAAAATATTCGCTAATATAATTGCACCATGGCTCTCCCACTACCTACACTCAATTGTTAGCAACGAGTCAGGTTGGCTGCATTAAAGGTGGAGAGGCTCGTGATAATACAGATAAAACATTGTTAGTTTCACATACAAAAGAAAAACCAGGGGATCCCAATGTGCCTTGTTTTTGTCAACACTGAAAAGGCGTTTAACAGAATGCACTGGACTTTCTTGAAGAGCACATTGCCACAGATTGAGTTGAGCTCTTTCTTGTTATCTAAAATTCTATCCTTCTACACTGACCCTAAAGCAATAATTAGGGTAAACGGCCTTCTATCTGACACCTTCTCTATTAAAAAGGGGATGAGACAAATGGTGTCCCTTATCTCCTCTGCTATACACATTGGTGATGGAACATTTAGCTGTAGAATTACATAAAATTCCTGATATTAGTGGAGTTACTATAGGCTCACACAGCGTCGGACTGGAGTACATTGGGCCCACCAGAGAAAATCATTCTTGGGGCCCACTACGTAGCTACATAGAAATAAATATAAGACCACCAATTGTGTGGTAACACGCTAATATCAGGGTATAATATAAGATAGTACACTTCTTATTGTTATAGAAAGAGATGGCGCCCACATTTTGGTGCAAACTCAATGATAAATGTCCCCTGATGTGTAATAACAGCTAAACCAATGTTTTATAGCACCAGCGTAGTGGATGGGATTTTATGACATCTCATCCATACGCTGAGAAAATCCAGAGCGTGAATTAACCGATGCTGCGAATTTCACATGAACAATGTGTCAATATACGCTGCGGATATTCACCACCGACTTCATCCTTTGCAATACAAAAGGATCAAGTCAGGCTACGTTCCCACAGAGTGAAGCCGCTGCGGCCCCGACACTGCAGTAGAGTCGCAGCACTTCCGCCCTCATTATGCTAATGAGCAGCGCCATTTTTTTTTCTCCTGCGAACTTTCCTAATAGATGTTAGTCTATTGGGAAAGTCCACATGTGGACCCGCAAGAGAAATTGACATGCTGCGGATCTGAAAGACGTGCCGCTTGTCAGAATCCGCGGGTGATCTGCAGCCTGAGATGCACACATAGTGGACATGGGATTTCTAGAAATCCCATCCACTATGCTTTAACATCTGGCCACTGCAGTTTTGACACTGCATAAACACACAGTTTCAAAACCGCAGAGAATCCTGAACGTGGGAACATAGCCTCAGTGGTAAAGGTGAACCAGCAGTAAAGACAACAATATCTGCACTATATCTGTGTGGATATTACCGCTGTTAATTTGCTATGGGTTTTCCATTGTAGAAATTCTGCAGCAAATGCATAATGTGAATGTATCCACTAATAGTGGTGGGGGCCCTAAATCACTTATGTATGGCGTTATTAGTGATATAAAAAAAGAGCTTTCCCTTACTTAAATCTCTCTGCCACATTTAAGTCCATAACTTCTTATCAAGGGCCTCACTTTGCTAGTAACTTTTAGTAAGACTTTTAGTAAGTCAGGGGTGATACAGGGAGAGGGGACTAAGTCAGTCATGGGTGATACAGGGAGAAGGGGCTAAGTCAGTCAGTGGTGATACCGGGAGAGGGGGCTAAGTCTGTCTGAGGTGATAAAGGGAGAGAGGTCACATGGGTTGATACAGGAAAGGGGTCACAGTCAGAGGTGATACAGGGAGAGGGGGCTCAGGTCAGGGATGATACAGGGAGAGGAGGTGCAGTCAGGGGTGATACAGGGAGAGGGGGCTCAGGTCAGGGGTGATACAGGGAGAGGAGGTGCAGTCAGGGGTGATACAGGGAGAGGGGGCTCAGGTCAGGGGTAATACGGGGGATGAGGATCAGTTAGGGGGTGTAGTTAGGTGTGATACAGGGAGGGGGTGCAGCCAGGGGTGATATGGAGGGAAAAGCCTCAGTCAGAGGGGATAAGGGAATGGGGTGCACCGTGCAGTCAGTCAGTTGTGAAAGGGGCGATGAGGGAAAATGGCCCCCATTCATCCTTAAGTAACGTAACCCCTTCCCCTCTATCATCCCTGACTAAAGGCCCCCCCATTTGTATTTACTCACTGTTAGGCTGGCAGGGGGGACCTCCTTCAATCATTGCCAGCAGCTGTAAGGCTGCGAGCCCACTATGCGTTTTTCAAGCGTTTTTGCGCGAAATTTCCGTTGCGAAAACGCTTGATAATACATGCCCCATGGTCCCCAATGATAATCCGCATGTGCTGTGCACATGCTGCGGAAATTCCCGCTGCGGTTATCATTGCGGAAAAATACGCAGCATGTCCATTAATTTTGCGGACACACAGCGTAATTGCCGCCATTGACTTGCATTGAAATGCTTAACATCCGTATGTATACATGTATACATGCGGATGTTAATGCGGTTCAATGTGTGGATGGTACCCGGGGCTGGAGAAGAGGAGACTCTCACCTCCAGACCCAGGTACCATGGTACCTGTAAAAAAAAAGAATTTAAAATAAAAAATAAATATATATTTACATAGAATTATATAGAAGGTTTGCTGTGTCTGTCAGCGTAGTGTCCAGAGGCTGGAGGCGCTACCAGGAGACAGGCCCGTACACCAGGAGACGTGGAGGGAGCCATAGGAGGGCAACAACCCAGCAGCAGAACCGTTACCTCCTCCTTTGTGCAAGGAGGAACAGGAGGAGCACTGCCAGAGCCCTGCAAAATGACCTCCAGCCGGCCACAAATGTGCATATGTCTGCCCAAACGGTTAGAAACCAACTCCATGAGGGTGGTATGAGGGCCTGTCGTCCATATATGGGGGTTGTGCTCACAGCCCAACACAATGCAGGACGCTTGGCATTTGCCACAGATCACCAGGATTGGCAAAGTCGCCACTGGCGCCCTGTGCTTTTCACACATGAAAGCAGGTTCACACTGAGCACATGTGACAGACGTGACAGAGTCTGGAGACGCCGTGGAGAGCGATCTGCAGCCTGCAACATCCTTCAGCATGAACGGTTTGGCAGTGGGTCAGTAATGGTGTGAGGTTGCATTTCTTTGGAGGGCCGCACAGCCCTCCATGTGCTCGCCAGAGGTAGCCTGACTGCCATTAGGTACAGAGATGAGATCCTCACACCCCTTGTGAGACCATATGCTGGTGCAGTTGGCCCTGGGTTCCTCCTAATGCAGGACAATGGCAGATCTCATGTGGCTGGAGTGTGTCAGCAGTTCCTGCAAGATGAAGGCATTGAAGCTATGGACTGGCCCGCCCGTTCCCCAGACCTGAATCCAATTGAGCACATCTGGGACATCATGTCTCGCTCCATCCACCAACGTCACGTTGCAGCACAGACTGTCCAGGAGTTGGCGGATGCTTTAGTCCAGGTCTGGGAGGAGATCCCACAGGAGACCATCCGCAACCTCATCAGGAGCATGCCCAGGCATTGTAGGGAGGTCATCCAGGCACGTGGAGGCCACACACAATACTGAGCCTCATTTTGACTTGTTTTAAGGACATTACATCAACCTTGGATCAGCCTGTAGTGTGTTTTTCCACTTTAATTTTGGGGGTGACTCCAAATCCAGGCCTCCATTGGTTAATAAATTTGATTTCCATTAATGATTTATGTGTGATTTTGTTGTCAGCACATTCAACTTTGTACAGAACAAAGTATTCAATGAGAATATTTCATTCATTCAGATCTAGGATGTGTTATTTGAGTGTTCCCTTTATTTTTTTGAGCAGTGTATATAGGTTTTATTACTAGATGTAAAGAAGAAAACTAAATACTGTAAAATAATAAATCTCCTCATATGTTTCCCCTTATTATCTCCAGTAATTGTATTATTACTGTTATGCATACGCCCGGACTGACTGGGGTGTGCTTGATTAGTGATCCCACTGTACCATGAACCGAGGAGTGCCTGGAGGGGCGTAACTAAGTATCAACCCGATCCGACCAAGGTCGCATGGCAGCTCAGTCGACTCCGTGCACCAGGGAGGAACCGAGCAGAAGGTCCAGGTGCTACGGAGTCCAGTACAGAGTGGGATACAGGAACAGAGCCGCAGATGCGGTAGACAAGCAGAGTAAAGCGAAACCACCGGAGCGGAGGACAAGGCAGAGCAGAGCGAAACCGCCGGAGCGGTGGACCAGGCAGAGCAGAAAGACACCACTAGTGCGGTGAGCAAGCAGACAGAGCGAAACCGCAGGTGCGGTGGACAAGGTAGAGCAGAGCGAAACCGCAGGTGCGGTGGACAAGGTAGAGCAGAGCGGAACCGCCGGAGCGGTGGACAAGGCAGAGTAGAGAGAAACCGCTGGTGCGGTGAGCAAGCAGACAGAGCGAAACCGCAGGTGCGCTGGACAAAGTAGAGCGGAGCGAAACCGCCGGAGCGGTGGACAAGTGGAGCAGAGAAGAACCACCGGAGCGGTGGACAAGGGGGAGCAGAGCGAAACCGCAGGAGCGGTGGACAAGCAGAGCAGGACAGGGCTGAAGGTGCAGGCAGAGAGGACTGGGCTCTGTTCACATGGAACAGACAGGAAAATACAGGAAGACGGTTAGAACACAGGAGGTAGATATGGAGGAAGGGAAAAGGGACAAGCAGAACCAGATACACACAAGGTACTTACAACGAAGTAGCGAGTGGACTCTAAAGTCACAAACAGAAGTAGAGAGACAACGAGTTGGAGCTAGGTGCAGGTTCAGACCCTGCAGAAAAAGGGAAGGTACGGATATAGAAATAAACAGACAACAGGCTAGGAGATAGTTCAGACAGGAACTGACACTGGAACGAAGTCACAGGTAACAGGCTTGGGAATACAGCCCCCAGGATGGCGGAAACAGACAAGATGAGAACAGGACCTGGCAACTCAGAGGCGAAGGAGCACACTGATTGTTAGTGTTGCTCAGGCACCACCTTCAGGGTGGAGGGGGTTTAAATATCCAGTGACTCACAGCAATAGGCTGGGGATGCATTAGGAGCGCGCCCACAGCAGCTATAAGAATCAGGAAGCAACCGGGCCGCCGCCCTAAGCAGTCAGACAAGGGACAAGCACACAGCATGAACTGGAGCAAGGTTTGCAGGCTGGACTGATGGGTAAGATTGCGGTCTTGCATAGTGGGAGGTGGTGCACTATGCAAGCACACCGCCAGGGATGTTACAATTACACAGGATTTTTATGATGTTACATCGGCTCATCTTCTTCTCATTCAGGTCTCTACAATATCAGATCAGTGAAGATCTTCTATATAAGAGAATTTTCCTGATTTACCCATCAAGGATGGATATGGACAGAGACAAGATGGTGGAGAGGATGTTACACCTCACCCTAGAGATCCTCTTCCGGCTTACTGGAGAGGTGAGAGATTCTGATGACGTCACATTACATCATTCTTATCTATGGGAATAACAGATGGACAGAACTGGAGAGGTGAGGACTCTGGAAATGTCTAGAGTGAGATGTATTAATGTGTCTCTCCATAACCAGGATTACACAGTAGTGAAGAAGACCTCTAGTGAGCGGTCAGGCCCCTGTGTCTGAGGGATGGGGAAGACCCCTGAGCCCAATCACAGGGCCTCCACCTCACCCCCTGATACATGAGGACATCAGTGACCAGAAGATCCTAGAACTCACCTACAAGATGATTGAGCTGCTGACTGGAGAGGTGACACTGCTGGGACATTATACAGTAACGCTATGAAGGGATCGGGGGGATGATGGTATCATTGTATGTGTCAGGTTCTTATAAGGTGTCAGGATGGCGCTGTCTATTTCTCCATGGAGGAGTGGGAGTATTTAGAAGGACACAAAGATCTATACAAGGACGTCATGATGGAGGTTCCCCAGCCCCTCACATCACCAGGTAATAGACAGGACTAAATACACACGGCCTATAATTATCTGTATGTAAAGAACGAATTCAGTCCATGAATTTTCTTTCCTCCACTTCTATCCAGTAAGAGGACAACACCAGAGAGATGTCCCCGTCCTCTTCTTCGACAGGACTGTAAACAAGAAGATCCCAATGTTCCTCAGGATCATCAGGTAGATGGAGAGAAGGTGTCATGAGATTTCCCCTATGATGTGTAGACGGCTGTGAAGGTCTTGTGCTCAGTCTTGTTTTATCCACCAGTATTACATGTTTTATATGTTTTATACTTGTGTAATGAGAACGGTGTAGATGGCAGGATTAGAGCTGATCATAGATGGGACTTCTCCATCTGTCTGTGACTTTTACGATATTTGTTTCAGGGTGAAGATCTGACCCATATTAATACTACAGAGACATATGTGTGTTGAGTGGTGTAAAGAGGAGATTCCTACATATGGCTGCCCAGGTGAGTAGTGACCACTAAATACAGAGAAGTCACAGATTCTTCTCAGTCACCGGCTGTGGCTGCTTTATCAGTAGTGTAGTCCGGCCGTATCACAATCGTGTGATCTCCATTTTGCCTCTAGATCACAACATTCTCCTCCACCCAAAACTGTTGAAATGACTTTGGGTATTGAAAACCCTTTTCTATAGAACTTACAGCCAGGAAGATCCACCTCCCCCTGGGATCTCAAATTTGGACTCATCAGACCAAAGCACAGATTTCCACTGGTCTAATGTCCATTCCTTGTGTTCTTTAGCCCAAACAAGTCTCTTCTGCTTGTTGCCTGTCCTTAGCAGTGGTTTCCTAGCAGCTATTTTACCATGAAGGCCTGCTGCACAAAGTCTCCTCTTAACAGTTGTTGAAGAGATGTGTCGGCTGCTAGAACTCTGTGTGGCATTGACCTGGTCTCTAATCTGAGCTGCTGTTAACCTGCGATTTCCAAGGCTGGTGACTCGGATAAACTTATCCTCAGAAGCAGAGGTGACTCTTGGTCTTCCTTTCCTGGGGCGGTCCTCATGTGAGCCAGTCTCTTTGTAGCGCTTGATGGTTTTTGCAACTGCACTTGGGGACACTTTCAAAGTTTTCCAAATTTTTCAGACTGACTGACCTTTGTTTTTTAAAGTAATGATGGCCACTTGTTTTTCTTTACTTAGCTGCTTTTTTCTTGCCATAATACAAATTCTAACAGTCTATTCAGTAGGACTATCAGCTGTGTATCCACCAGACTTCTGCACAACACATCTGATGGTCCCAACCACATTTATAAGGCAAGAAATTTCACTTATTAAACCTGACAGAGCACACCTGTGAAGTGAAAACCATTTCCGGTGACTATCTCTTGAAGCTCATCAAGAGAATGCCAAGAGTGTGCAAAGCAGTCATCAAAGCAAAAGGTGGCTACTTTGAAGAACCTAGAATATAAGACATATTTTCAGTTGTTTCACACTTTTTTGTTAAGTATATAATTCCACATGTGTTAATTCATAGTTTTGATGCCTTCAGTGTGAATGTACAATTTTCATAGTCATGAAAATATAGAAAAATGTTTAAATTTAGAGAAGGTGTGTCCAAACTTTTGGTCTGTACTGTATACCCGTGCCTTCGGAGATGAGTATATGGTGCGTATATATTCATAGAAGTGGCCTACAAAAGACATTCCTCTCAACGCTATATACATCCAATCCCATCTTACATTGTCAAAAGCTTTTTCAGCATCTATTGCAGGTAAAGCTGGTGTTTCTCTCGTCCTTGGGTTAAGATTTATCTTGTCAAGTGTCAATAGTACTTTTCTAATGTTTATCGTGGCCGGTCTACCCTTGATGAAACCTGACTGTGCGTGTGATATTAGCTTTGGCATGATGGTGGCCAATCTATCTGCCATTATCTTGGAGAGTATTTTGTCAACATTTCTGAGAGAAATCGGTCTTTATGAGCTCGGGCCCATTGGGTCTTTTCCTGGTTTATGTAATAATTTGATATAGGCCATGACGCTTGAATTAATCATTCCTTTTCCCTCCAGTATGTCATTAAATAGATTTGTTAAAAGAGGGGCTATGTCTTCTATTAGCGTTTTGTAGAATTCACTTGTGTATTCATCTGAGCCTGGTGCTTTGTGGTTGTGGAGTTTTTTGATGGTGGTTATTTTCTCTTCTAGTGTGATTTTGGCGTTTAGGTGTTGTTTAAACTCATCTGTCAGTTTTGGTAGTTTAACCCTTTCTAGTAAAGTGCTATTTCCAAACTTTTCAGTAGAGGTGTTGCTATACAGATCTCTGTAAAAGGATCCTAGTCTTTCTGTTATTTTCCTGGGATGTTACCCTTCGAGTCCTTCAAACATTGGGGGCCTTGTACTGTTAACTTATTTCTCACCAGATTCGCCATCATTTTCCCTGATTTATTTCCATATTTGGATAAGTTAATTTCGAGATCCCGCTGGTATAATTGTTCCCTTTTTTCCACCCACACGATCTTTGTTCCTTCAACCACTTTTCCCTGTTATGTTTATTCATACTGGTTTGAAATTTGGTGTAGGCATCTCTAAGTTTCTCAGAGGCCTCCTCAAATTTTTTTTGAGTGTTTCTTTTTTTGCCACAGACATATGACATTATTCTGCCTCTTGTTACTGCTTTTACCATTTCCCATAGTCATTTATTATTTTCCCTATTCTCTTCGTTATCTATTAGAAAATCTGACCACTAATCCTTTACCACTAAGCCTTCATCATCTTTCAATAAGGAGGAGTATCTCCATAAAAAATCTGAACCTTTTGGCGTGTATCAGCTATATCTAACAGTATCAATGCATGATCAGATATTACTATGTTTTGCATCTGGGTGTCCTCTACCCTTCTTAGTATGTTTGCCGATATGAGAAAATAATCTATTCTGTATAGCGATCCACACGCATGCGAATAGTGAGTGGACTCCCTATTCTGAGGGTGTAGTAGTCTCCATGCATCACCTAACCCCGTAGACAAACAAAATGGGTAAAACTCTATCCTGTCTTTTGGCGGTTTTGGTCGCCTTTTGATAGTTCTTCCTGTCCTCCTCAACATTGACCACCTAACTTAGAGCACCTCCCACTATTCTATTTGTGCCCAGGTCTGCTATTACCTTTTTCTCCAGTTGATGGAAGAAGATTTTATTATTTGTATTTGGTGCATAGACATTGTATAAGCTATACGTTTCTCCCCTACAGGTAATGACAGAATATGAAGTCTACCGTCTTCTCCCACATAAGTTTCACTCATCTGCCCATTTATATTTTTATTCATTAATGTGAGCACCCCTGCTTTCTTATCAACCGATGATGCCCCGAAAACTTTACCCACCCACATTTTTTTCATACTCCGGAAATCTTTTTTTTCTAAATGGGTTTCTTGGAGTAGAGCTACATCTGGCTTCAGGCGTTTCAGGTGACAAAGAATCATCATACGCTCTTGCGGAGAGCGTATCCTTTTAACATTCCATGAAATTATTCTCATAATTTTTTCCAACATTTTTTTGGGTTACCTTTTCCCCCAACTGTCTGGTTTTTCTCCCCCATTTTTTCCCTTTTCTCCCCCTTTCCCTGCTTTCAGCTGCAACTGTTCAAGTGAGATAACGTGTGTAGATGAACCGCTCCAGGATTGTATTTTATTATAGATCCCTACAAACAAAACTTGGCTTTTTTAAACTCTAAACATGAACCAAACTTGATGACCATGTTAATAAATGACCCTAAGCTTATATACAGTATTTTAAGCTTCTTTGACTTCACTTCTTCCTGGTCAAATCTCCCTCACCACGGCACCTCCTGTATCATTTTATTTATTTATCTATCACCCCCTTTTTTTTGCCACATTTTCCTTTCAGATTGTTCCTATAGCCCCTCTTTTCAAATTATACCCTTATTATTGTCTCCCCTCCTCCCCCAGACTCGTCCAACATATTACATGAAAATACAAAACATTCAGTACCCTCCTACCAGTTAGCCCTTAACGGATATTACTGGGGAGTGACCAAGATCTGGATGAGGCAAGGTGGTGAGACACTTGGAGGGTATATGTGAGGAATATCACAGAGTCTTATATAATCAACGTCCTGAGTAGACTCCCATATCTTTCCCCAAGAGTGCTTTTACTCACTGTCCCAACAGTTCTTTCTTTTCATGGGGTTTTTGATCTCCTGTCTTGCCTTTGCTTTCTCGGTGAATTTGATGAGGAGGGGGGTGATCACCCAATGTCTTCTTCAGGTGTTCCTTGCGACTCTCTAGGATCTGTTCTTCGTGCATAGGGGCTGTCCTGTTGTTGTAGATTCAAGATGTTATCCATGAACTCTTCCGCTGCTTTCAGATCTGTGAAGGGTCTGGAGGATCCATCCCACAGTCTTATATGAAGAATTGCTGGATATCTTAATTGAAAACGTATATTTTTGCTAAATAAGACTGGGAAGATTAAAGCAAAGGATCTGTGTTGTCTGGTTACTTCAGCTGAAAAGTCTTCAAATAGTGGAAGTTTTACCCCTCGGACCAACAGGGGCTGTCTGAGGCGGCGATATTTCTGTAGAATGTCATTTTTATCAGAAAAATCAAGATACTTTACTATTACTTGTCTTGGTCTTTTATTGTCCCCTTTCTCCATATTTCCTGGTGGACCAATGCGGTGCACCCTTTCAGATTTGCGTCCTGTTATGATGTCCGGTGCTTTGGGTATGTCTATTTCACAGAGTTTTTCAGCTCTTCATAGGGGAATGTCTCTGGCAGTCCCACTATTCCGAGATTACTCCTTCTGGATCTGTTCTTCAGGTTGTCTATTCAGTCTCTCAATACAACATTTTCTCTTGTAAGTCTAGCCAGACTCTCTTGATCAGTGTGCGCATCGTCCTCTATTGCAGATATCCTTGTTTCTATTCTGTTTATTTACTCAGTGGCCTCATGTAGCTGTTCCTGCATTGCCTGCAGTGCCTGTGCCACTGATTCTTTCAAGGTATGTAATATCTCAGGTAATAGTTTATCGGCCACCTCCGAGGCCAGTCTCTTATAGTCCAATCCCAGTACCTGGGTGTCTCTGTTAGCATCGGTGCCAGTGTTCATGTGCGTCTCCAGCCTGCTTTCCTCTGCAGTGGCGCGAGCGTCTGCATGTACCAGCACCATGACACCTCCCTGAAAGCACGGGCTGTCTTGTTTTTGGCATTGCTGCGCAGTAGATATCATTCCATGTAGGTGGGACGCGTGCCCCACCGTTCAGTCTTCCTGACTTGCCTGGTTATGGAGCCTATCGCCGCTATTTGTAGCCGGTATTTTAGTAAGGTCTGTAGAGGTGCCGGGAGCTCAGGAGTCATCCTCCCTACATGACCAGCGCTGGAACCAGAAGTCCTCAATTTTGCATTTCTTTTGGAAATCAAGATCCTAGAGTCTGGAGGAAGAGTGGACAGGCCACTATCCAAGCTGCTTGAGGTCTAGTGTGAAGTCAGTGATGGTTGGGGAGCCATCTCTTCTGCTGGTGTAGGTCCAATGTGTTTTATCAAGACCAAAGTCAGCGCAGCCGTCTACCAGGAAATTTCAGAGCACTTCATGCTTCCCTCTGCCGACAAGCTTTTTGGAGATGGAAATTTCATTCTCCAGCAGGACTTGGCACCTGTCCACACTGCCAAAAGTACCAATACCTGGTTTAAAAACAACAGTATCACGGTGCTTGATTGGCCAGCAAACTCGCCTGACCTTAACCCCATAAAGAATCAATGGGGTATTGTCAAGAGGAAGACGAGAGACACCAAACCCAACAATGCTGACGAGCTGAAGGCTGTTATCAAAGCCACCTGGCCTTCCATAACACCTCAGCAGTGCCACAGGCTGATTGCCTCCATGCCACGCCACATTGATGCAGTAATTGATGCAAAAGGAGCCCCAACCAAGTATTGAGTGCATTTACTGAACATACATTTCATTAGGTCAACATTTCGGATTTTAAAATCATTTTTCAAGCTGTTGTTATAAAGTATTTTAATTTACTGAGATAATGACTTTTGTGTTTTCATTGACTGTAAGCCATAGTCATCAACATTAACAGAAATAAACACTTGAAATAGATCACTCTGTGTGTAATGACTCTATATACTATGAGTTTCACTTTTTGTATTGAAGAACTGAAATAAATTAACTTTTTGATGATATTCTAATTTAGTGAGATGCACCTGTATAAAACCAAGAGGCTTGGTTTTTATGACAGAAAATGTGTTGGTATTAATACAAACCGTATTGGAATCCCAAGGCTTTTCATTTCTGGAGCCCAGCCCGCCTAAACGTGTCAGCTTCCATTTTTACCATTATACCTCTGGAAGAACCTTTCCTCCAGCCACGGGGCAGCAGCAGCGGCTTTTTATGTTCTTATAGGTGTTGTGCCTACACACAACAGCCTTAGGTTAGTGCTACCATCGATTATACCTATTCCTAACCAGGCGGAATTGCCCTATTTTGTATGCGCTTCTGTCCCTCTCCAGAGCTTTTCAGTCTATAGCAAAAGTGACTAATTTGATTCCACAGCCACTTTCTGGAAATTATCAAGAAGTGCATGTTGGAGAGTGAAAATTGCAAATGTGTCATTTTATTACCCAACACATAGTGCCCAGATTGTGCTCCAGGAGACACACACCGTAAATTAAGTGGGTTCTTCGCACAATAGTAATTCCAAATACATGAATGCTAAGTATGGTTTGGTCACACTGCAAGGCTCAGAAGCGAGGGGGAGATTTGACTTTGGGAGAGCGGATATTGCTGGATGGGTTTATGGAAGCCATGTTGCTTTTCAAGAGCCTTTATTAGACTATGAACTATCATTGTCTTGGTGAATAATGTAATTTTTTAAAGAACATGCATTTTAAGGAGTGTTTTTAGAAATGTTCAAAAATATAAATTTTAAAGATATTTTATTTAAAATTAATAATTGTTTTTTTTCTTAGCAGATGATTATACCAGAAGATCAGAGGGACAGCTGACAACTTCAATTTTTAAATCAGATGATCTCGAGATCCCACAGGATACAACTGAAGTGAATGCCATTACTACAGATATAACATCATCCCTTCACAGCAAAGATCTATCATCTGATCCTTTGAAACAGATCCTGTCTTCTGATTCATTATCAATTACTAAGGAAAATCAAAGTCACAAAATAAGCATTAAAAAACAAACTGCTTCTAAAGCAAAGAAGCCATTTTCACTTTCAGAACCTAGAAAAAGTTTTCCCCTCGAAAAATCTTTCCTTAAACATCAAAAAATTCACACAGCAGAGAATAGATTTTCTTGTTCCAAGTGTGGGAAATGTTTTAACCAGATATCAGATCTTGTTTCTCACCAGAGAATTCACACAGGAGAGAAGCCTTTTTCATGTTTAGAATGTGGGAAATGTTTTAACCGGAAATCAAATTTTATGAAACATCAGAATACTCACACAGGGGAGAAGCCATTTTCCTGTTCAGATTGTGGGAAATGTTTTAATCAGAAATTAGATTTTGTTACTCACCAGAGAACTCACACAGGGGAGAAGCCTTTTTCATGTTCAGAATGCGGGAAATGTTTTAACCGGAAAGCGCATCTTAATAACCACCAGAGAATTCACACAGGGGAGAAGCCTTTTTCATGTTCAGAATGTGGGAAATGTTTTACAGAGAAATCAAGTCTTATGAAACATCAGAATACTCACACAGGGGAGAAGCCATTTTCCTGTTCAGACTGTGGGAAGTGTTTTAATCAGAAATCAGATCTTGTTACTCACCTGAGAATTCACACAGGGGAGAAGCCTTTTTCATGTTTAGAATGTGGGAAATGTTTTAACCGGAAAGCATATCTTGTTATCCACCAGAGAACTCACACAGGGAAGAAGCCTTTTTCCTGTTCAGAATGTGGGAAATGTTTTAACCAGAAATCAAATGTTGTTATACACCTAAGAACCCACACAGGGAAGAAGCCCTTTTCCTGTTCAGAATGTGGGAAATGTTTTACAGAGAAATCAAGTCTTATCAAACATCAGGGAACTCACACAGAGAAGAAGCCCCTTTTTCCAGCTTAGAATGTGGAAAATGTTTGACCAGAAATCCGATTTGGTTAAACACCAGAGAACCCACATAGCTGAGAAGACTTTTCCATGTTCAAAATGTGGGAAATGTTTTGTGAATAAATAATCTCTTCTTGGTCACCAGAGAACTCATACTGGGGAGAAATCTTTTTCATGTTCAGAATGTTGGAAATGTTTTAATCGAAAATTGTATCTTCATAAAGGGGTTGTTCACTACTAGGACAACTCCTTCTCATTCCTCATGTTTGGCCTTGTTAAAATAAAAACACTCATACGCACCTCCCGTTCTGGCACTGTTCCATTGGTGTCACAACTTGCTTTCCCGGGGCTCACATAAAGTTGTTACATCACACAAGCTCTATGCCCAATCAACGCCGCCTTCACTGTCCTCGCCTTTGGATGTATTGAACATCAACAGGAGGGACATAGCCTGGACATAGCACCAAGAGAATGCACACACTGAAAGCACTCTCGTCAGACCGTGTTCCTGGGGGAATTATAAGCAATTTACAGCCTCCAACATGACTTTCGATATGGGAAAGAGAGAAGAGATCAGAGGTTAGTCTGAGGTCCTCCACCTCTGTCAGCATGCCTGGTATGCCGTGTTTCTTATGGAAGGTCTTATCTTCCTGCTCCGGAGCTATTACTGCCTCACCTCAGCATGGAAAAAAAGCAGTCTAAACCCTCATGATGCCAGACAGCTCCAGCCTGTAAGTCCTGCAGCAATTTCTCTCTTAATGTCGGCCTCACAAGAAAACAGCTCCACAAATCTCCCTGTACGCTCACCAAAGCCCCCATACTGTGCAGTGCTTGCTTCACAGGGACATTTACCTCCCAGCCACAGGTTATTGTAATGCACATGCCCGAGCTGAGCGGCGTGTGCGTGTGATAGTAGTGATTCCACTGGACCGTGCCGGAGAGTGAATGCCTGGAGGGGCGTAACTAGGTATTCGCCCGATCCGACCAGGGTCGCACGACGGCATACGACGCCAGTGCACCAAGGAGGAGCCGAGCAGAGGGACCAGGTGCTACTCCAGGACAGACCCCGGACATGGCTGTTGACCACACACAGGGGAATACAGGAACAGACTGGTAGGCTGGCACACAGACTGGTGGGTATAGGCAGGCACGACTGGTATGCAGGCAGGCGGGTATGCAGGCAGGGGGGTACAGGCAAGAGTGCAGACAGGGAGGCACTAGCAGGTAGGAACACTGGCGGGATAGGACCCAGTACACACTGGGACTCAGGAACAGAACCACAGATGTGGCGGACAAACAGCAGAGAGGCCGCCCAGAGAGGTGAGCGAGAACAGGGCAGGACAAGGCCGCCTGGAGCGGTGAGCAAGAGTAGAGCAGGACAAGGCCGCCAGGAGCGGTGAACAAAGGGTCAGAGCTGAGCGAGACTGCCGGAGCAGTGAGCAAAAGGATAAGAGCGGAGCGAGACTGCCGGAGCAGCGAGCAAAGGAGTCAGAGCAGGCTAGAACCGCCGGAGCGGTGAGCAAAGGAGTCAGAGCAGGCTAGAACCGCCGGAGCGGTGAGCAAAGGAGTCAGAGCAGGCTAGAACCGCCGGAGCGGTGAGCAAAGGAGTCAGAGCAGGCTAGAACCGCCGGAGCGGTGAGCAAAGGAGTAGGAGCAGGCTAGAACCGCCGGAGCGGTGAGCAAAGGAGTAGGAGCAGGCTAGAACCGCCGGAGCGGTGAGCAAAGGAGTAGGAGCAGGCTAGAACCGCCGGAGCGGTGAGCAAAGGAGTCAGAGCAGGCTAGAACCGCCGGAGCGGTGAGCAAAGGAGTAGGAGCAGGCTAGAACCGCCGGAGCGGTGAGCAAAGGAGTAGGAGCAGGCTAGAACCGCTGGAGCGGTGAGCAAAGGAGTAGGAGCAGGCTAGAACCTCCGGAGCGGTGAGCAAGGCAGAGCAGGGGGGACAGGGCTCTGTTCACACGGAACAGACAGGAAGAGAAAGGCAGAGCCAGATACCCACAGGGTACTTGCAGTGAAGTAGCGAGTGGACCACAAACTCACAAACAGGAGTACAGAGACAACAAGCAGGAGTTAGGTACGACTTCAGACTCTGCAGAAAAAGGAAGGGAACGGACATAGAGGCAAAACAGGTAAAGGATAGGAGAGAGTTCAGACTGGAACTGAGTGTACGGAGGAGACCGACACTGCAGCGGGATACAGGAGCGGGTCTGAGAATACGGCCCCCAGAGAGGCGGGACGAACAGGCAAGGAGCGTGTTCAGACAGGACAGACAAGATACAGGAGCGGGTCTAGGAAAACGGCCCCTAGAAGGCGGAGGAACAGGCTAGGAGCGAGTTCAGACAGGCCTGGAAATACAGCCTCCAGGAAAGGCAGCAGGCAAGAGTACACAGACAGGACTCCGTTCAGACACGGGAACTGATACCGCAAGGCAGGAGACATAGACAGGACTCAGTTCAGACACGGGAACTGATACCGCAAGGCAGGAGACATAGACAGGACTCAGTTCAGACACAGGAACTGATACCGCAAAGCAGGAGACATAGACAGGACTCAGTTCAGACACGGGAACTGATACCGCAAGGCAGGAGACAAAGAACGGGACCTGGCACCTTCAGAGTGCATGCACACACTGAAAGAAACACTATGCTCAGGCAGGGATAGATGGGAGCAGCTGAGCTATATACCAGGTGACAGACAGCAATAGGCTGAGGACGCACAAGGGGTGTGACCCACAGCAGGTACAAAAAGCAGGAAGTGATCGGGCGCCGCCCTTAAGCAGCAGAAACAGACACAAACAGACAACATGGAGGGAAGCCAGAGAGACATTCTGGACTGGAGATCAAGTGCGCGCTCTTGCACAGTGGGAGATGGACCACCATGCAAGGACGCCGCCAGGTATGTTACAGTACCCCCCCCTTACGCCCCCTCTTCTTCAGGCCTGCCAGAATCTTCCGCAGGGAATTCGAGGACCAGTCGTTCACTTCAAGGAGATCACTTCCACTGTCCACAGGAAAAACTGATCTCATCTGGTTAGCTAGGATGCTACCTCCTATCCAGCCATCCTCAGCAACAGACGAAACGGGTGGAGTACCAGGTACAGCACACAAGGAAGTCTCTCTCCACATATTTTCAGGTGGCACCCCAGAGGGTACAGGAGACAACTGGAAGTCCTTCACCGGGTTGGAGGGGGACAGAGACTTGGGGGTAATCTCTGCTTCGAGGTACATCTTGTCAAGCTCACAGGAAGAAATAGACGGGTTATCAGGTACAAAATGAGGAAAAGTTACTGTCTCTTTGTTATCTGGTGGTACCCCGGAGAATTCAGGAAACAACTGGAGGTCCTCCGCCGGGTCAGAAGAGTGCAGAGGCTCAGAGAAAACATCTGCTTCAGAGTACACTAGGTCGGACTCACTGGAGGAAGCAGGTGAGGTATCGGGTACCGAGTATAGGAAAGTCTCTGTCCATTCACCACCAGGTGGCACCCCATAGGGTTCTGGAGACAACTGGAGGTCCTCCGCCTGGTCAGAGGAGTGTAGAGACTCATGGGTAACCTCTGCTTCAGAGTACACTAGGTCGAACTCACCGAACGAAGCAAGCGAGGTATCAGATCCAGGATATAGGAAAGTCTCTGTCCATTCACCACCAGGTGGCACCCCGAAGGGTTCTGGAGACAACTGGAAGTCCTCCGCCTGGTCAGAGGGGTGTAGAGACTCATGGGTAACCTCTGCTTCAGAGTACACAAGGTCGGACTCACTGGACGAAGCAAGCGAGGTATCAGATCCAGGGTATAGGAGAGTCTCTGTCCTTTCGCTACCAGGTAGCACCCCGAAGGGTTCTGGAGACAACTGGAGGTCCTCCGCCTGGTCAGAGGGGTGTAGAGACTTGGGAGTAACCTCTGCTTCGGAGTACACTAGGTTGGACTCACTGGACGAAGCGAGCGAGGTATCAGGTACAGAGTATAGGAGAGTCTCTGTCCTTTCGCTACCAGGTAGCACCCCGAAGGGTTCTGGAGACAACTGGAGATCCTCCGCCTGGTCGGAGGGGTGTAGAGACTCGGGGGTAACTACCACTTTGGGGTACCCATTGTCAGGCTCACAGGACGAAGCGGACAAAGTATCGAGTACCGATTGTAGATAAGTCTCTCTCCATTTGTCATCGAGTGGTATCCCGGAGGATTCAGGAGGCAACAGGGGGTCCTCCGCCAGGTAGTAGAGGTGCATAGACTCTGAGGTAGCCACAGCTTTGGAGCATCCTTGGACATGCACACCGGTTAAAGTGGGTGAAGCATCTGATGCCGGGTGCAGGAAGTTCTCCCGTGTGGAGTCTGAATGGGCAGAAGTCTCTTCGGGCAGGAGAACCGGTGCACTACCCACGCACATTACCCGTTGGGGCTTCTCCGGGATACAGGGAGATGAAGCTTCAGTAGGGACTTCAAGGTTGGGGTCAGGAGGTCTCAGGGAGGACAGACCCTGGCGTGACGGCTTGCCTCTACGTCTAGCACGTCTGGACTGCCTCTTGAGGTTGGGAGAAGTATTCCGGAAAGCGTAGTCACCCTGTGAGGATTCTGGGTGGGCAGTAGTCTCATTGGGCTGGAGGACTATTGCGCTGCCCACACACATTACCCATCGGGGCTGCTCCGAGATATTGGGAGGTGAAGCTTCAGCAGGAGCCTCCGGGTTAGGATCATCGAAGACCATTAGAAAGGCCACCAGGAAGGCCATTAGGTCCAGGAGGATCGGATCCTGTGTTTCATATAGGGGGTTGATCCATTCCAAGGCATCACCCGCTAGGTTAGACATAATGAATGCCACCTTAACCCGATCGGTGGGAAAACATAGAGGGTAGAACTTGAAGTGTAGCATGCATTGCTCCACAAATGCACGACTTTGTTTTGGATCCCCATAGTAACGTGGCGGATCCGCAGGAACGAGAGCAGATAGATCCATCTGGACGGGTGCGTAATTCGCCTGGAACTCAGCTGAGAAAAAAAAAAATTATCTTTAATGCATGTATTTGCTGGAAAACTTCTCAGAGAGCGAAGGCCGTGGGGCTCAACGGGAACCATGGCCTGAGCATGCTGTAATGCACACGCCCGAGCTGAGCGGCGTGTGCGTGTGATAGTAGTGATTCCACTGGACCGTGCCGGAGAGTGAATGCCTGGAGGGGCGTAACTAGGTATTCGCCCGATCCGACCAGGGTCGCACGACGGCATACGACGCCAGTGCACCAAGGAGGAACCAAGCAGAGGGACCAGGTGCTACTCCAGGACAGACCCCGGACACGGCTGTTGACCCACACAGGGGAATACAGGAACAGACTGGTAGGCTGGCACACAGTCTGGTGGGTATAGGCAGGCACGACTGGTATGCAGGCAGGCGGGTATGCAGGCAGGGGGGTACAGGCAAGAGTGCAGACAGGGAGGCACTAGCAGGTAGGAACACTGGCGGGATAGGACCCAGTACACACTGGGACTCAGGAACAGAACCACAGATGTGGCGGACAAACACAGCAGAGAGGCCGCCCAGAGAGGTGAGCGAGAACAGGGCAGGACAAGGCCGCCTGGAGCGGTGAGCAAGAGTAGAGCAGGACAAGGCCGCCAGGAGCGGTGAACAAAGGGTCAGAGCTGAGCGAGACTGCCGGAGCAGTGAGCAAAAGGATAAGAGCGGAGCGAGACTGCCGGAGCAGCGAGCAAAGGAGTCAGAGCAGGCTAGAACCGCCGGAGCGGTGAGCAAAGGAGTCAGAGCAGGCTAGAACCGCCGGAGCGGTGAGCAAAGGAGTCAGAGCAGGCTAGAACCGCCGGAGCGGTGAGCAAAGGAGTCAGAGCAGGCTAGAACCGCCGGAGCGGTGAGCAAAGGAGTCAGAGCAGGCTAGAACCGCCGGAGCGGTGAGCAAAGGAGTCAGAGCAGGCTAGAACCGCCGGAGCGGTGAGCAAAGGAGTAGGAGCAGGCTAGAACCGCCGGAGCGGTGAGCAAAGGAGTAGGAGCAGGCTAGAACCGCCAGAGCGGTGAGCAAAGGAGTAGGAGCAGGCTAGAACCGCCGGAGCGGTGAGCAAGGCAGAGCAGGGGGGACAGGGCTCTGTTCACACGGAACAGACAGGAAGAGAAAGGCAGAGCTAGATACCCACAGGGTACTTGCAGTGAAGTAGCGAGTGGACCACAAACTCACAAACGGGAGTACAGAGACAACAAGCAGGAGTTAGGTACAACTTCAGACTCTGCAGAAAAAGGAAGGGAACGGACATAGAGGCAAAACAGGTAAAGGATAGGAGAGAGTTCAGACTGGAACTGAGTGTACGGAGGAGACCGACACTGCAGCAGGATACAGGAGCGGGTCTGGGAATACGGCCCCCAGAGAGGCGGGACGAACAGGCAAGGAGCGTGTTCAGACAGGACAGACAAGATACAGGAGCGGGTCTAGGAAAACGGCCCCTAGAAGGCGGAGGAACAGGCTAGGAGCGAGTTCAGACAGGTCTGGAAATACAGCCTCCAGGAAAGGCAGCAGGCAAGAGTACACAGACAGGACTCAGTTCAGACACGGGAACTGATACCGCAAGGCAGGAGACATAGACAGGACTCAGTTCAGACACGGGAACTGATACCGCAAGGCAGGAGACATAGACAGGACTCAGTTCAGACACAGGAACTGATACCGCAAAGCAGGAGACATAGACAGGACTCAGTTCAGACACGGGAACTGATACAGCAAGGCAGGAGACAAAGAACGGGACCTGGCACCTTCAGAGTGCATGCACACACTGAAAGAAACACTATGCTCAGGCAGGGATAGATGGGAGCAGCTGAGCTATATACCAGGTGACAGACAGCAATAGGCTGAGGGCGCACAAGGGGCGTGACCCACAGCAGGTACAAAAAGCAGGAAGTGATCGGGCGCCGCCCTTAAGCAGCAGAAACAGACACAAACAGACAGCATGGAGGGAAGCCAGAGAGACATTCTGGACTGGAGATCAAGTGCGCGCTCTTGCACAGTGGGAGATGGACCACCATGCAAGGACGCCGCCAGGTATGTTACAGTTATTCTGATGTGGGGAACAACATAACTTATTTGTATATCAGATTACGTCTATCCCTACTAAAGAAGATATGGAGCAATATATTCAGAGGCTGGAGACCACATACAATACTGAAATACGTCCCCTCACTTCTATCCTGTCACAGCTTACTGACAAGGTACAGAGATTAGAGGATAATGTCGTCCAAGTTAGAGGCCATCATAATGCTCAGAAACTAACACTGGATCTTCACAGCCAGTAAATAAACCATGTGTTTAATATGGTTGATGATCAAGAAAATCACAATAATATCTGGATAAGAGGTATACCTGAAAGCATCAATGCACAAGTGATTATGCCAACACTGCGATCATTATTCAATAATATCCTTGGTGATCCTATTGATAAGGAGGTGGAGATTTATAAGGCGCACCGTACAATAGGCAATCATGGCCCAGATCCTGAGCGTCCAAGGAACATCTCTCGCATACATTTTTTCAATGTAAAAGAGGCCATTGTGAGGAAAGCAGAGGAGTTGGGTCCTGGTGATTTCAATGGAAAACGCATATAATTGCTCACATATCTATCCTGAATGACACTTACTAAAAGAAGGGTATTGAAACCACTACTTGATGCCCTCTGGGAAAATGGCCTGATGTACTCCTGGGGCTACCCATTCTAGCTGTAAATTTTCAAAGATCCAAGCAACATGAGACCTATTTGTGATGCCCTGGACATTCCATATATCTGACTGGCCACCTGCTCCACCATTGCCACAGAGAGTTCCAGCACTTCGCAGAAGGCGTTCAGTGGATCAGGAACTTGATGGTGATGCAGCCAGATGGGAAAGGAACCAGCCAATCATATGAGCTCCTGAAATGAATCTAGTCTTCCTTGATGAGAGAGAGTTTTCAGATGATTACTTATTTCTTTAAGCATATAATTAGATACAGTTGTGCACAAAAGTTTACATACCCCGGCAGAATTTTTCCTTTCTTGGCCTTGTTTCAGAGAATATGAATGATAACAAAAAAACTTTTTCTCCACTCATGGTTATTAGTTGGGTGAAGCCATTTATTGTCAAACTACTGTGTTTTCTCTTTTTTAAATCTTAATGACAACCAAAAACATCCAAATGACCCTGATCAAAAGTTCACATACCCCAGTTCTTAATACCGTGTATTGCCCCCTTTAACATCAATGACAGCTTGAAGTCTTTTGTGGTAGTTGTGGATGAGGTTTTTTATTTCCTCAGATGGTAAAGATGCCCATTCTTCTTGGCAAAAAGCCTGCAGTTCCTGTAAATTCTTGGGCTGTCTAGCATGAATTGCGCGCTTGAGATCTCCCCAGAGTGACTCAATGATATTGAGGTCAGTAGACTGATATGGCCACTCCAGAACCTTCACTTTGTTCTGCTGTAGCCAATGACAGGTCGACTTGGCCTTGTGTTTTGGATGGTTGTCATGTTGAAACGTCCAAGTACATCCCATGTGCAGCTTCCGGGCTGATGAGTGAAAATTTATCTTCAGTATTTGCTGATAACGTGCTGCATTCATCTTTCCTTCAACTTTTACCAAGTTTCCTGTGCCTTTGTAGTTCACACATCCCCAAAACATCAGCGATCCACCTCTGTGCTTTACAGTAGGAAAGGTGTTCCTTTCATCATAGGCCTTGTTGACCTCTCTCCAAATGTAACGTTTATGGTTGTGGCCAAAAAGTTAAATTTTGGTCTCATCACTCCAAATTGCCTTGTTCCAGAAGTTTTGAGGCTTCTTTGGCGTATTCTAGGTGAGATACTTTGTGGCATTTGCGCAGTAATGGCTTTCTTCTGACGACTCATCCATGCAGCCCATTTTTCTTCACGTGCCTCCTTATTGTGCATCTTGAAACAGCCACACCGCTAGTTTTCAGAGAGTCCTGAATTTCAGATGATGTTATTTGTGGGTTTTTCTTTGCATCCAGAACAATTTTCCTTGCCGTTGTGGCTGAAATCTTTGTTCGTCTACCTTTGCTGTGTTATACAGTTCAACTACCTTTTTCCATAGATCCGTTGAAAATTCTTTTGCTTTCCCCATGACTCACAATCCAGAAATGTCAGTGCACACACACTGATTACAAGCAAACAGGTCACAGGTGAGGATGTTAATTCTGCTGGGGTATGTAAACTTTTGAGCAGAACTGTACCATTGCTACAGCAGTGGATACAAAAGGTCTAATATCCCTTATTTATAGGCAGTTACTGGCCCTATAGTTGGATAAATATCCTTTGATAGTTAAGACAAAATGGGAGGAGGATGTGGGTCCCTTATCTGAGGAGCAATGGGGGAAAATACTGAAATGACACCGAAACTTTCATTGTCGGAGTCACAAAGATTGTCCCGAATTCTTCTGATTCATAGGGTATATAGATCCCCAAGTATTTTATTTAAAATTGAAATACAAACGGATGACGCATGTCTTAGATGTGATCAAAATGACGCCCACCTGATACATATGATGTGGGAATGTGTAAATATTGGCGACTACTGGAATGGGGTGATCGCTCTTGTACTATCTGTATTTGGGATACAACTTCAGTTGGAACCTAAAATCTGTATCCTAGGACTCCTGGGAGAAGACGTAGACCCAGACTCCCATATAGCAATAGCTACCTCAAGAATATTATTCCAAGCCAGAAAGTTGTTGGCACTACATTGGATAGACAATTCTCCCCCAACGATAACAGAACTAAAATCCAGGATAAATAACACTCTATGCTTGGAAAGGGGATCTTATATTAAAGGAACGCTCTCAAGAAATCTATACACATATGGGAGCAATGGTTAATTACCCCAGGTATTGCTTCAGAAAACCTTCTCAGAAATACTATACTGGATCGTTTGTCCATTTCCTTATAGTAAACCAGGAATTTATATCCTTATACCTAAGGTGTCAGCTAATAATAATTGTCTCAGTCCACACAATTGCCCCTTCTTAGATAGATTCTTTTTCTTTTGATGTCCCAATAGGGAAAAAAATAAGCCGTCCGGAAGTATTCAGATATTTATGTACAAATGTAAAATTACTATTCCAAAACATTGTACTATAGAGCGATATTGGGATTTATATCATTGTAAACCGGTTCTTGTATTGTTTACTGGTTTTTCTTTCTTTTTATTTTTTTTGTCACAAAGTTTATTTAAAAAAAGAAATGTTGGTTTTTCTTTGTTTTGTTAAATAAAAATGATCTGAATGAAAAAAAGAAAGGAGGGAAGGTCTTTACTAGATCAAACATATACAAAATGCCGAGATCACGTGTGAAGGTACTCGTAGGAATTCACAGATAAATGTGGTCGCTCATTGGCAAGTAGGTTACATCCACACGTGTAAAGGACATACGTATCCAACATAAAAGGGGCACCCGGGCCAGAAACTTATAACGCCATTGACATAGCGGAAGCATTTCGTTTCTTTTATAGTTCTCTATATAATATTCATGGACAATACCACGACATGCCACCTAATATTCTTGAAACTAAAAATGACAAATATATTATGGACACTGCCGTTCCTTCCTTACAGACCCCTGAGCAGGATTTACTAGACAAAGCTTTCACTGAACAACGGATAGGACAGGCCAATAAATCATTCCCTATCGGGAAGAGCCCTGGGCCAGATGGATTCAATAATAGATTTTATAAGATGTTTTCCCCCCAGTTATTACCATTTTTAGCCAAAGTGTTCAATAATATCTCAGAAGACTCCCCCTTTTGCCCCCCAATCACTTAAGGTTCATATAATGGTTTCATCAAAGCCTGGAAAAGAACCAAATACCTGCCCTAATATTCATCCAATATCATTAAATAATGTAGACGTCAAAATATTCTCTAAAGTGATTACATCACGGCTCTCCCACTATCTACCCTCAATTGTCAGCAACGATCAGGTTGGCTTCATTAAGGGCAGAGAAGCTCGTGATAATAAAAATAAAACGTTAATTTCACATGCAAAAAACACAGGGGATCCCAATGTGCCTTGTTTCTGCCTACGCTAAAAAAGTGTTCGACACAGTGCATTGGACTTTCTTGAAGAGCACCCTGCCACAAATTAGGTTGGACTTTCTTGTTATCTAAAATTCTATCATTATACACTGATCCTAAAGCGATAGGGTAAACGGCCTTCTATCTGACACATTTTCTATTAAAAAGGGGACGAGACAAGGGTGTCCCTTATCACCTCTCCTATACACATTGGTGATGGAACATTTCGCGGTAGCATTACATATAAATCCAGATATTAGTGGAGTTACTATAGACTCACATCACTATAAACTAGCTCTATATGCAGACGACTTGTTGCTCTATGTTTCAAACCCAATGATCTCATTTCCCTCTATAATAAAGGAATTTGAATAACTCGGCCATGTAAGCAATTTTAAAGTCAACTACTCTAAAACAGAGGCCATGAACATAACTTTTAACCCTGAACTGACACAATAACTAATTTCTAACTTTCCCTTTAAGTGGCAAAAAGACACAATTAAGTACCTGGGTATACAAATTCTGGGGAACTTGGATGATCTGTATCTTTTAAATTATATCCCCCATCCTTGAACAAATGGTTAAAAATCGAATGAATTATAACTTGAAACCCTTGTCCTGGTTTGGTCGTATTAGTGTGATCAAAATGGACATTTTACCAGATCTTCTTTATATATTTCAGACCGTTCCTGTCTGCGTTCCTCAGACCTTTTTCTCCCGTCTCAACAATTCTAACAGCAAGTTTGTATGGGGAACATCGAGGCCTAGGATATGTGTTACAATATTGTGAAGAAACAGGAGTGAGGGTTAGGGAGCTGCAACGCTGAATCCAAACAGGGTGAAGATAGTCCACTGAAGGGTGCCGGTCCGGCTGGTGAGCACAGCCATATGAAGAAAACGAAAAGGAGAAAATCAGCACTCCAACAGGTAAAATATGAAAAAAATGTATTGGATCATTTAAAAAAAAAAAAAAAATGTAAAATTCTTATGCGCTTCTGGCGCTAGGGTTGTGTCCTTAGTTATAGCAGATGAGAAAAGGACAATGAAGTCATATATATATATATACAGGCACAATGGAGACACATGACACGAAATGAGAAATCAATTAGACATGCAAAAGGTGTGAAGAAAATCCCGGCCACAGTTCACATTGAAGGCAACGAGATCAAATACAGACAAGGTGATTATTACAAGCGTCACACAACAAGCCAGAAATGCAAAACACCATGATGGTGAAAAATAAGATAGAATTAGACCTCATACTCTTATTCATGCATATCCGTATCCCCCTCTGTATATAAACTGTTTATTGCAGGACATTTGTGTGAAGACCACTGGTGTTAGTTGCCAGGGGATTATCCCATATAGGAACACAACACCGGGATTAAGTGTACAGGTGTGAGATCACAGGGTCAGAACATCACAAATGCCATCAACTATAGCAACGGAAGGTGGGAGGATATACTGATTATAGAGGGACAGGAACATGTATACATGAGATGGATGATAGATTCAGTATAGAGCATCGCAATAACAATGTCCAATAAACAGATAAAACGCATCAATGTCTAAATTGTGAATAGAAGTATTGTTCTTATCCATCTGACACACGTAAAAATATAATATAAAATAATATGCACAATAACCAATATAGAGAAACTATAAACCTATAACAATGAACATATAAAGGGGGAAAAAATATGCAAATCAAAATTGATTACGTAGTAGAAAATTTACAAGGAAATCCACCCGCATCTGATCTGGTGCAAAGTATAATATCCTGGCAAAGGATCATAGAGCCGCAGATATACCAAGCATTATCTGTCATATCAACGGGAGGCAAATAGATGCATCATTGTAAAACAGACGAGAACAAGTACAGAACACTGGTGAGATTACTGTGGAGCATTGTAATGGCGAATCAGATTACTGTGGAGCATTGTAATGGCGAATCAGATTACTGTGGAGCATTGTAATGGCGAATCATATTACTGTGGAGCATTGTAATGGCGAATCAGATTATTGTGGAGCATTGTAATGGCGAATCAGATTACTGTGGAGCATTGTAATGGCGAATCAGATTACTGTGGAACATTGTAATGGCGAATCAGATTACTGTGGAGCATTGTAATGGCGAATCAGATTACTATGGAGCATTGTAATGGCGAATCAGATTAGATGGAGCGTACAAATCCAGGATATCCAGGAGCTGAATGTATAACAGATCAATGGCAATTGGAGACGTCTGCATAGAGTCTGATGGAGAACCTGATCGTGAGGCTATAGATGGAGCAAGCATTTCTATCTGTATCAACGAAAAACAGGTAATTACATTAAAATACAACTGACAAAAACAAATGTCTGATGCAGAACTGAATCGTGAAGCTGTGGATGTAGCGGGAATTTCTATCTGTATCAACGAAAAACAAATAATTATATTGCGAAAAAACTGACAAAAATAAATATATGAGAAATGGAAGATAAATAAGCTGCAGAACATTGCAATGGAAATACTCAGTCATTGCTGAAAAATCTTTAAGATATTTGCATAATTTATGTGCGTTGTGCGAAGATGAATCAGCAATGATAGCGCAATATACAGAAAGGCAAATAAGTACACCGGCAAATAATAACCGGAAAAACACAAAATAAATGCAGAAAACCTGGAATGTCACCATATAGATGTCTGCTGGGAATAAACCAGTATGAATTTCATCAATAGATGTAAAACAGGTCATTGCGGAAATTCATTACCCGAAGGGTATTTAGTATTTACACGTCAGATCCAGAAGGCTTCACGCATATTAAGGTGTTTCTGTCTGTTTCCACCCCTTACAGAATAATTAACTTTCTCAAGACCAAAGAAAGAAAAATGTGTGAGATCATTATTCTGTATGGACACAATGTTTTGAGGCCCCGGAGTATGTGCTATTAGAACTATTGATATATGAAATCTGCTCCGGTGGTCTCTATGAATCCTACCAATTTGTATAAAACAATGTTGTCCACTATTCTGGAGGAAGGCATTTATTTGTCGGTGTTTAATAACAAAATTCAGCGCTGGCTGTTACCTGATTATCCCATTTTTCATGGTCTCCCCCAAACACACAAGGGTATCTCCGCCCCCCACCCTTCGCCCTATTATCTCGGGTATGGGTTCATTGAATGAGAATTTAAGCCAATCGCTGGTGAACATTTGTATCCTCTGGTTATTCCAACACCAGGCTATGTGAAAGATTCTACGTCTGTCCTGAGGGTTTTTGACAGGTTCGTGTGGCAGGAAGAATATAGGTTTGTCACCAGCAATGTTGTCAACCTGTATTCCTCCATCCCTCACGCATTGGCCATCATTGCCGTTCAGCACTATTTAAATAAATATAGTGGATATTCTGTGAATTTAAAAAGGTTCATTATAACATAAAATATTTGTTGTCCCACAACAATTTTATGTTTGATTCTAAATATTATTTACAAGTACTTGGAGCCCCTATGGGCTCCAAATTCTCACCATCTTTGGCTATTCTGTACATGTCGTGGTGGGAATAAATTTACATTTTTTCTGATGATAATCCATTTTTTGAGCACATTTTTTGGTTTGGTAGATATGTTGATGATGTACTTTTGGTATGGAGAGGTGACCCCCAGTTAGTGTCACAATTTGTTTTGTATTTGAATTCCTATTCCTTAAATTTAAAATTCTCTGTCGGTGAACCTTTGATTTCCACTCCATTTCTGGATATTTTCCTGACAGGGATAGTAACATCTTATAAAGTGGACACCACACTCTATAGAAAACCTTTGTCAGGCAACACATTACTGTTGTCTTCCAATTCTCAACTTACTCTATACAGTTCGCAGGGATGACTCAGTATAGTTGGAGGGAAGCACTCCGATGCCGTTCAGCGAATGTGACTCGTGCTACACAAAATATGTAACTTCCAACATAAGTGCTGATCCATCCTCTGTGGATTCTTCTATGCCTAAGTGAGACCTGCCCACATACCCCGTGATGACATCACGGGGGCTAGTCTCCAGCCTTCATATTTTTATTAGATATCTGTTTTTTGCAATAACTTATCGTGGGTTGATCGTAGAGGCCCGAAAGTGATAACATATTTTCCGTTATGATTTTACCTTTCTCCAGAGACCACACACGGTATAGCTGCAGTTTGCTATTTTGTTACTTTTGTGCCACAGCTCCCTAGAGGGGTTTACAGCGACAGTTAAATATCCATATTGTTCCTTAGCTGACCCTGCCACCCAAAATATAGGCCCCATTATTATCGGACATTATATGGAACTTTAGTTATTCCATATCGGCTTTTGGCCGTCTGCAGGCCTTTGTTACATTCCCTTTGAAGCACTGGGAATACAACCTCAGTTAGCTGTAAATCTATCACAAGCCTGTGTTAATTGGGTTTGGTAGCAGCTTTTGGGCCAGCATTTGCTTGCAAGGCCCTTCTCATGTGTGTGTTGATTTGCATAGAGGTCACTTGCCAAAGTGTCAGCTCTTCTCCCGTGGAAAATTACTATAGGGGAGGAGGGAAGAGGAGTCTGAGAGAGAGACTTCTTAATATCTATGACAGGGGAGAAGAAAAAGATTTTCAATATTTCCATGACAATCTGTTTTTCATTGATACAGATAGAAATGCTTGCTATACCTATAGCCTCACGATCAAGTTTTGCATCAGACTCTATGCAGAAGTATCCCATTGCAATTGATCTGTTATACATCCAACTCCTGGATAGCATGGATTCCATCTAATCTGATTCACCATTGCAATGTTCTACAGCAGGGGTCCCCAAACTACAGCCCGCGGGCCACATGCGGCCCGCGGAGGATTTTTATCCGGCCCGCCCGGCTGTGGGCAGAGGAGAGCGGTGTCAGCGCCGCCCTTCTCCCCTCTTGCTCAGGGCCCCGGCAGCCGGATACTTACCTCTCCCTGTGCCTCCGCAGATCCGCTGTCTTCCTGGTGCGCGCTCCCTGTGACGCCTCAGGTCAGAGGGTGCGGTGACGTCTTTACACCGCGCCCTCCCCTGAGCCGTCACAGGCAGCGCAGAGTGGGACGCTGGAGTACAGACCTGAGCAGCGGCAGCAGGTGAGGAGGAGGGAGGTGAGTATTGCATTTTTTTTTTTTTAAATGTATGAAGGCATGGGACATAATATTAGGGGTGACATGCTGCATGGGGCATTATATGGGGGAGTGACATGCTGCATGGGGCATTATATGGGGGGGGTGATATGCTGCATGGGGCATTATATGGGGGGGGTGACATCCTGAATGGGGCATTATAACGACAGGGGAGTGATATCCTGCATGGGGCATTATATTGGGGGGTGACATCCTGCATGGGGCATTATAAGGGGGGGAACAGCCTGCCTATTGAGGACCTATGCTGCCTATTGGGGACATTTACCCGCCCATTGAGGACCTATGCAGCCTATTGGGGACATTTACCTCCCCATTGAGGACCTATGCTGCCTATTGGGGACCTATGCTGCCTATTGGGGACATTTACCTGCCTATTGGGGACCTATGCTGCCTATTGGGGACATTTACTTGCCTATTGGGGACATTTACCTGCCTATTGGGGACATTTACCTGCCTATTGGGGACCTATGCTGCCTATTGGGGATATTTACTTGCCTATTGGGGACATTTACCTCCCCATTGAGGACCTATGCTGCCTATTGGGGACATTTACCTGCCTATTGGGGACATTTACCTGCCTATTGGGGACCTATGCTGCCTATTGGGGACATTTACCTGCCTATTGGGGACCTATGCTGCCTATTGGGGATATTTACTTGCCTATTGGGGACATTTACCTGCCTATTGGGGACCTATGCTGCCTATTGGGGACATTTACCTGCCTATTGGGGACATTTACCTGCCTATTGGGGATATTTACTTGCCTATTGGGGACATTTACCTCCCCATTGAGGACCTATGCTGCCTATTGGGGACATTTACCTGCCTATTGGGGACATTTACCTGCCTATTGGGGACCTAAGCTGCCTATTGGGGACATTTACTTGCCTATTGAAATACCGGTTTATCTAACTTTACTTGTTCTTCATTTTAAATATTGTATTTGTTCCTGTATTGTTTTTTTTTACGTCAAAATAAGATATGTGCAGTGTGCATAGGAATTTGTTCATAGTTTTTTTTAAAAAACTATATTCCAGCCCTCCAATGGTCTGAGGGACAGTGTACTGGCCCCATGTTTAAAAAGTTTGAGGACCCCTGTTCTACAGTAATCTCACCAGTGTTTTGTACATACTTGTTTTCATCTGTTTTACAATGATGCATCTATTTGCCTCCCGTTGATATGATTGATAATGCTTGGAATATCTGCGGCTCTATGATCCTTTGCCAGGATATTATGCTTTGCACCAGATCAGATGCGGGTGTATTTCCTAACATCGGTGGTTTTCATACGAATTTCCTGCAATAAACAGTTTATATACAGGGTGGGATACAAATATGCATGAACAAGAGTATGAGGTTTAATTCTATGTTCCTTGTATGTAGTATTATTTGGTCACTATCTGGTGGTAATATGTGGTCTGGTCATGCTGTGGTGGTATTTGTTCCTTGTATGTGGTGTTGTTCAGTCACTATGTGGCGGTAATATGTGGTCCGGCCGTGGTGTGGTGGTATTTGCTCCTTGTATGTAGTATTATTTGGTCACTATGTGGTGATAATATGTGGTCTAGTCATGGTGTGTCGGTATTCTTTGTATGTGGTATTATTTTGTCACTATGTGGTGGTAATATGTAGTCCGGCCATGGTGTGACGGTTTTTGTCCCTTTGTATGTGATATTATTTGAAAAAATGTATGTGACACATTCCCTTAAAGAAAAATAAAGAAAAATATACCTAAATAGAGTACTGGATATTTTAAGAAATGTTTAATAGGTTAGAGTAGGGCACGGCTAGAAGAGTTAACCTTGTCGTGGCGGCGGCTTACAAAATCTTTTGGCCAAACAAAAGCTGCTGCTATGTATGTGATATGGTGTTCTATGGGAACTGTTAGGGTATGTGCACATTGTCAGGAGCCACTGCTTATGCAGCATCAAACCTGCAGCGGCCAGGTGTTACAGTATAGTGGATAGGATTTCTAGAAATCCCATGTCCACTATGGGACTCTGTGCACCTATGGATCACCCACGGAAACTGACATGCAGTACATCTTTCAGACCCGCAGCATGTCAATTTCTCTTGCGGGTCCACATGTGGACTTTCTCCACAGAATAACATCTATGAGGAAACTCCGCATGTACAAAAAAAAAATCGTGCCACTCAATTGCATAAAATGAGGGCAGAAGCCGCACGGCTATCCCGCAGATTCGGGGCTGCAGGCGCCTCCTGAGCGTGGGCACATACCCTTAATGTGTGATTGATAAGGATGTGGTGCAGAAATGGAGTTTTTCCAAGAGTGGGCGGTGTGACTGTGGAAGGTTCGAGGAGTCGAGGTGGAGCTGGGGTGAAGCCTGGGCGGAGTCTCAAGGGTGCCCGAAATTTTTTTGCCAGTATGGGGCCTGAAATTCCTGGTGGCAGCCCTGCACACATATACATACACTCATATACTAATCTTTTATGATATTGGGGTCTTCTGGAGAGGGCTGCAGAACGCACTGTGGAGGAGGGGACACAGCAGACAGGACTGATTTCAGCTTCCTGCCCCTACGTGCTGTCCGATGCTGTGGACTCTCCTCCCCCACCCTCTACTCTTTCAGGAAATGCTGCTGGGAAAGGAACAGCAGGAGGCAGAAGACCCCCTGTAAGACCCTGCAGGAGGACAGACACAGCAGCCAATGAGCGCTCTCATCAGTCTGATGGGGAAGCGTTCATTGGCCAGCGGCCTCTCTCCTGCATGACACGCCCCCTTTTTCAATGCCCGCACTCTGCCCAGGGTATCAAGAATCATTACGGGTGGGAGTGGAAGGGGGTTAAGCAGCATCAGCCCTCAGTCAAGGGGCCCCATAACAGCTGCGTGGTCTACTGCCTGAGCACTACGCCCCATCCTGCATGGGCCCCCCTCCACCTCTGGGCCCGGGTGCGGCTGCATCGGTGGTGTGTCCGCCCCTGGCTGAACCCCTCGCTGCGGCTCTGAGCAAATGTAATATTATTTACACACAAACGAGTGGTAAAGAAATCAGTGAGACACCTGTGGGATAAGAATGTAAGAACGTCCATTACACCCTCACAGCACCGGACTGGGGTGTCTGGGGCCCACCAGGGAAATTGACTCCAGAGGCCCACCCACCTGGGCCAACCCAACCTTCAGCTATTTGCAGATACCTGTTAGCCGTTATACCCGTTATATTGGCGGCTCCTGCCCATCACTGTGCGCTCACCAGAAATGCGATGTACAATTACTGTAGTTTGCATTAAAGGGTTTTTATTGGTGAAAACAAGTTATCAGCGATGCACAGGTTGGGAAGGGGATCACTTATTTATTGGTGGAATCCGCACTGTCAGAAGATTGTGGCACTTTGAGTATTTGGTGAGATTTTTACCTCAGTATTTATAAGACAAAACCAGGAGTGGAGCAATCCGAGGTAATGTTTTATGCATTTCTCACCCACTCCTGGTTTTGTCTTATAAATACAGAGGTGAAAATCTCACCAAATGCTAACTTGCTTTCTCTGGTGAACCTCTGTAACTGCATCTCTGCTGCTGTGTAATAGTTATAGGACAGGGAGGGGTTAAACATCCAAGTATTTAATATCTATTGGAAATAAAGAGGTTTTCCCTTATTGATATCAGATAAAACAAATGACCAACCACAATCCACTCTACCAAGACCAATATTACCAGATAGAAGGCAGAAATACTACCACACCGTGACCAGATCACATTTTACCACCACATAGTGCCCAAATAATGCCACATACAAGGCACAAATACCGCCACACCATGACCAAAGCACATAATACCAAAACATAGTGATCAAATGCTACCAGATACAAGGTATAAATACTGACACACCATGAGACCACATATTACCACCACATAGTGACCGAATAATACCACATACAAGGGACAAATATCGTCATGTCATGACCAAAGCACATAATGCCACCACATAGTGACAAATAATACTAAAATAATAAAAATGTAAAAAAGCTCTGTATATTGGGTCAGTGTACAGGTTATACAGTGATCACCAGTGACATTATACACAGGAGCTCTGTATATAGTGTACAGGTTATACAGTCATCACCAATGACATTATACACAGGAGCTCTGTATATAGTGTCAGTGTGCAGGTAATGCAATGATCACCATTGATATTATACACAGGAGCTCTGTATATAGTGTCAGTGTGCGTGTATAGGTAATACACATACTCACAAGTTATTTATCTGTCACAGACCGATATATCACATCTTCTATGCAGGACTTATCTCTGCAGAAAATAACATAGTTAGCTATAACTGATCACTTCCAGAGCACAATCCACACTTTTCCCAAGACTTCTACACTACATGAAATGACAAAAAAGCAACATAGTGCCGCACTACACAGTAACAGTGCTCCAGTGTCATTCTGTGTCTGCTCATCTCTGTCAGCAGACATATTTGTCTGATGGCAAAGATGTAGCAGAGCTGAAGACAGAAGACCCATGGATTACGTTGAAGTGAGGATTTTTCTTCATTAAAGATGGAGTCCCTAAATGTGTTTTATTTTTAATAAAAAAAAAAATTTCTGTCTTTTTTTTTTTTTCTGTTTACTAGAAATTCAATCGTGGCTATGTCTAATTTGGCGTGACACCATGAATTTCGGGCTTAGTACCAGCTGATAATACAAAGCTGGCCTGGTACTAACCCTATTATTACCCAGGGTGCCACTCACCACCAGGGCCGCTGGAAGAGCCGGGTAAAGCACCTAGAAATGGTGCTATGATGAATGCGCCATTTTCAGGGGTGGCTGCGATTTTCAACGTGGGGGGCCAAGAACGCTTGGGGCTAACCATGCTGCGAATCCCAGCCCGCAGCTGCCTTGTTTTATCTGGCTGGCGATCAACAAATATTCGGCTTCTCTGTCTCTTGATCGGCAGCCAAGGTAAAGCCAGGCAGCTGGGGGTGGCAGTCGGTAGCTGTCTGCTTTATCTGCGGTGAGAATCAAAAATTCTGCGGAGCGCTATGTCATGTTTTTAAAAATTTATTTTCACACTTCTATATGTCACAGACCCAATAGCCAATCGCAGATGCTGTCAAAGAGGATGGGCGTCTGTGATTGGCTATTCGAGTAATGTACAATCAGCCCATACATTCTAGTATGGTACTATGTATGGGCTTTTTTCAGGTTACTCAAGCAGCCAATCACAGACGCCCATTCTCTGTGTCAGCGTCTGTGATTAGCTGTTGGGATTGTCACACATATAGAAGTCTGAAAATAAATAATAAAACAAAAATGACATAGCGCTCCGCAGAATTTTTGATTCTCAGCGCAGGTAAAGCAGACAGCAACGGGCTGCCACCTCCAGCTGCCTGGCTTTATCTTGGTTGGCGATCAAAAGTCAGGAAAGCCCAATGTTTTTTTTTAATTATTTAAAATAATAATTAAAAAAAAAATGCGTGGGCTCCCGCAATATTTTGATCGCCAGCCAGGTAAAACCAGGCAGCTGGGGGCTGGGATTCTCAGCATGGTAAGGCCTAAGTATTCTGGGCCCCCCACACTGAAAACGGAAGCCCACAGCCACCCCTGGAATTGGCGCATTCATCATAGCGGCATTTCCAGGCACTTTATCCGGCTCTTCCAATGGCCCTGGTGGGGGGTGGCACGCTGGGTAATAATGGGGTTAGTACCAGCTTTGTATTATCAGCTGATACTAAGCCGAAAATTCATGGCGTCACGCCAAATTAGACATGGCCACCATGAATTTCTAGTAAACAGAAAAAAAAAGACATAAAACAGAGAATTTTTTTTTTAATAAAAATAAAACACAAAACACATGTAGGGACTCCATCTTTAATAAAAAAAACAAAATGGGAAATGGGCATGCATGATGGTACCACCAGTTGCTGGCAGGACATGCTGGGCATGATAGTACCACAGAGGCTGACAGGACATACTAGGCATGATTCATGCCTTGTATGTCTTGCCAGCCTCTGTGGTACTATCATGCCCACCCGGCATGTCCTGCCAGCCAGCCACTGGTGGTAGTAGTACTAGCATGATAGTACCACACCACCACCAGTGGCTGGCAGGACATGATAGTACCACAGAGGCTGGCAAGACATACTAGGCAGGCATGATTCATGCCTAGTATGTTCTGCCAGCCTCCGTGGTACTATCATGCCCACCCAGCATATCCTGCCAGCCACTGGTGGTAGTACATGCAGCTGGGCATAGTACCAGTAACCAGAGGCTGGCAGCAGGACATGCTGGGCAATGGGCATGATGATAATCATGCCCATTGCCCAGTAGTATTTACTGCCAGGGGTCCTCCTACCCCCCTTTCATACTCACGCGTCGAGATGAGCTGCAGGCCTGCAGCCGCTTCCTGGGGCAATGCCAGGTCAGTCCTCCACAGCGTGCACAGGAAGCAGTCCCAGGGCGATGACGTCATCGCCCTGAGACTGACCACCTGTGCACGCGCCGGCAGTGTCACGCTGCGCATAGGAGGCAGAGGGGCACTGCGGCAGCAGGCAGATCACTCATCCTGCTTTGCCGCTGCAGAGGGCCCATGACTAATCATATAGGCAGTGCTGCCGATATGATTAGCGAACTGGGGGGGCCCCTCTATTCTCTGTACAGGGCCCAGGGAGTGTAGGGGGGCAGGGCTTGGGGGGCATGGCCATTGGGACCCGGGGCCCACCGGGGGTTTTCCCGATCCTCCGGTGGGCCAATCCGCCCCTGGGTGTAACTCTACAACATGTCCTTTCTATTTCCAGGCCGCTGTGACTTGAAAAGTCTATGATTGTCCTTCTTGCAGTCTTCACTCCAGGGAGGGTAGGTGGGACGTTCGACTCCGGGACCAGCAAAGAAAGGAAGTAAAGTGGGATGTCCCGGTGTTTATGTATCCATGGGACTGCTTGTGGCAGCTGTCCCTTCCGCTTCATTGGACTCTTCCGGGGACTTCAGGATCACTGGTCAGTAAGGGGCAGCGAAGGGGGATCACCAATCGCCACGGCCCAGGGAGGGGCCACCACAGTCAGTGACTCCCTCCTTATTTAGTATGGAGTCTACCAGACTGTGGGGATCCCCAACCAAACCCCGACGCTCAGCCCCCCTACCGCCCCCCTTTCCTTGACAATACAATAATGTAACTCTTACAACTGGATGGGTGAGGATCGGTCACAGCTTTATTAATTCTTTATATTCATTCCATTAGAAAGGCATTTTATTTCCAAAATAATTCAGCTTGTTGCAGCATGCCCTGTGTCTCCACACCGGCAAGTTGGCCAACAAGTGTAACTCTCCAACATGTCCTTTCTATTTCCAGGCCACGGAGGATCCTGCATACTCGTAGGCAGGACTCCGACCCCCACCCATCATCATCATTAACGCTTGTTCCACTCCATCCTGGAGTCCTGACAGGAATATGTCCAGTCCAATATCCGTTAAGTGAACACCGTCGTGCTGTATGAGGCCTGCTTTATCTCCTTCCAGTTCTCTGTGTCGTATCACTACACCACCTCTTTCTTTTACAAATTTTGCCATCCGAATATTTATTACCCGCCTTGTCCGTTGGATGGCCGCGCTGTCTCATGCACCTCGCCATACCGCTCTCGGCACAATCTTCGACCATACTATCGTTAATTTTCTAAAAAGTGCTCTGAAGCGCTCAGTGTCTAGCTTCATTATTGCCATTAGTTCTGCGAGGTAGTCTCCCCCGGCATGTATAACTAATATGACCGGACCTGTTGCTTCTCTCCCTATCTCGATCACCTCCATTAGTACCTGTGGCCATCACAGACCTCTAATACCTCTCCAGTTGAAATATGTGTTATGAAATCCCATATTCCTCCCGCCCGGGCGGATTTTCGCCCTTTTTTCTGCCCAGTATATGTACGAGTGGCCTATCACCCACACTGTTGGCTTAGCGTCACCTGTAAAAGAAACAAACCACGTTAGGATAACAAGTCCAGTCTTATGTATCTCGCAAAACAAGCGGATCGCCATCTCCCTTTGACAGTCCTGCTCTTGCTGCTTCCGTAGCTGCGCCTATGCGGAATGAGTGTGTCCCGTAATCTTTGGGGTGGTACCCTGCTGATGTTAGGCATTTATTAAATATAGCTTGGAACTGGTATCTTGATAATGGAGTTCCATCAATGTGTGATAGGAAGAAATTACTTTGTGGCCTGATGGTTATATATGTTTTTACTATTGTTACCGGACACAGTGTACTGTTAGTGGGTTGTAAAAGCACCCAAGTGCCCCTGCCCGCTGGAACCGTTTTCGATTTGCGTATGCGTAGGCGTATTGCATTATTGTCTATGACTACGTCCTGGTGTAATAAGGAGATCACAAATGCAGTAGACAGTAGTGTCGCTTCAAACTGTGAGTGGCATGTTACTGGTGTTAGAGATATGATTTCTGACAACAGTTTTAGTGACACAGGACGTCTGTACTCCTGACTTGGTTGAGCTCTTTTCCACCCTTTTAAGGCTTGTCTAATGATGAATCTCTTTGTCACATCTGTCCAATTCAGTAGTTGGAAGTGAAATGCTACTCCGGTCAGCCACCCTGCGCTGACGCCCCTGATATGCCTCTCATCATTAGCTGGTGGAGAAATTCTATGGTGACTTGTAACCAGGGCTGTAGAGTCGGAGTCGTGGAGTCGGTGCTCATTTTGGTGGAGTCGGAGTCGGTATAAAATGGACCGACTCAGAATTCTAAAATATATAATAAATTGGGTGCAGTAGATCAATGCAGTTTGTGGGGAATATTTTTTCATAGGAATTTGGGAAAGTTATGAAATGTCCTATAAATGGCTGTTCTATTCCTGATCTAAGGCTACATTCACACACAGCGTTTTTGCTGCGTTTTTTGAGGATACGTTTTTCAGCTGCAAAAGCAGATTAGCTTTTTAAAAAAACGCATCACCTGAAAGGTTTTTGAGCTCATAGATAATGTTTTCAATAGCAAAAGCAGATTAGAAAAACGCCGAACAAACTGACATGCTCATTCTTTGTGAGGATCCGTTTTTGATGGACCTGTACAAATTGCAGTCAGCAGAATCCTGATAATAGAGATACTTCTCTTGCATGCGGGGCACCATGTCCCAGACCTCACACTGTTCCTCCCCTCCCCACCATGCCTCCGCCACTGCCCTATAATGGCAGCGCAATGAATTGTTGGTGGTGTTCTAATTGTGGCCAGCAGAATCCATTGTGAGCAGATTATTGTGTTGCATGGGTGTCCAGGAGGCCCACCCCTTGCTACTAGTGCCCCATCCTCATCCTGCAGCGGCCATGTTGCTACACCCATTGCATCACGTCCGGCCTCTGACCAGATGTCCCTTGCGGTGGCGGCCATCTTGATGCACCCTTCCTGTAGTGTGCTTCCTTCCGGTGGTGGCCATCTTGGCACACCCGGAATACAGGCCGCAATACACACTACACCCGGAATGTGTATGATGAAGATCATCATAATCAGTGTGTGACACAACTTAGAGCTACAATCAACAATATTCTGAACTATGTTGGAACAAGGAACTTTACTTCCATTGCTCTTCCTGCTATAAGTTCTGGAATGTATGGATTTCCTATGCAAGCCTGTTCCCAAGCAATAGTCCATGCTATACGGGAGTATAGAGGACTAACTACGTTGGAGGAGATAAGACTAATCAGCAATGACTATCATAAATCTCAAATTCTCACCCGAGCTGTGGAAAGTGCTGCAGCTAGATCAGACCCACTCAGCCGCCAGATGACCTCAGAAGATAACCCAAATGAACTATTTCCTGGATAAATAAGTCCACCTCCTGTTGCTGTGTTGCCGGTATCTCCCTCAACATCTTCTCAGTCAGAATCTCCAGTGCCAGATTACTATAATAGATATGTGGCATTCACACCCTCGCAAGTTAATCAAGTGATTAGTCAACTACCTGACCCAGACAGACACCCTATGGCGTTCTACAGAAGAATCAGACAAATTCAACAAACTTATTCGGCTACTTGGAAAGATCTTCATGAAATCACTAGCATTAAAGCGGGAGATGCCTTCTGGCCAATAATTCAAGTAGCTCTGAATGACAGCCAAGTGACAGACAAGGAGACTTACCAATCAGGTAATCAGAGCTTTTTGTCAACAACTTCAGCAATCGGCCAAGGAGCAGCTCACAGACTCATCTACCAGTGTATTAGACTGTTCTCAAGAATCAGGGGAGAATGTCGAAAAATTTTACACCAGAATCTATACTCTGTTCAAGGATCAAGGGTTCAATGAAGGTCAGAGGATCCAACAAAATCTGCTAGTCACTTCATTTGTTAGGGGACTCAGAGAGGAAATCTCAGTAAATCTTACAGACTCCAGACCAGAATATGTGGACATGTCCCCGCGAAAGGTACTCCTCATTGCTAAAGCTATAGAGAAATAATTGAATGCTGCTCCAAGGCCTACTCCAGAGCCTACCCCAGCACCGACACAGACTCCTGTTCCTGCTCCAGCTGCTCTAGCAGTCTATCAACCTGCAGATAATCAACAAGAACAGTTGCCATATCCCCCAGGATACCCACAACAATTATACCGCTCAACCCCACGATGGATGGGTCCTTAACAAATGTACAGAGGACCGAGCTTAAGACTAAGGGAATCAATCTGTTACCATTGTAACCAACCGGGTCATTTCAGAAGAGGATGTCCAGAGAAAAGAGGGAATCCTTTCTATGGCTCGATGCCACTCTCCTACAACCCGCAATTTAAAAGAAGAGATTCTCCACGCTACCAATGAAATCCACTGTACTCCCTCCAAGAGTATTAGACAGCCATCACGGCAGCCACCACAGAGAGAGTATGAGACAATGCCAAGAGAACCTGTTCAGAATTACAGAGACCAGCCACCACAACAGATGTACCAAAATAACAGGGACCCACCACGCCGGTTTGCGGGGAAAGACCAGAATTACCCCCCATAGGACAGTGGCAAACCCGTGCTCACCTTGACCTCAGTTGAAAACGTCCCCACTAAATCTGGACTGATTTCTACTGTCAAAATTGATGTAGAGGACAGAACTTTACCTTTCCTAGTAGACAGCCAGATCAGTAAGAGATTTACCCTATGAATCGCTTATATCTGATGATTTCCTTTCATGTGTGGGAGTGGATGGAAAACCACCCTCATCCTGGCTAACATTTCCATTGCCTACTGGGAAAGAACAGAAGCTGCTGGCCAGATTACTCGTTTCAGACACCTGCCCGCTTAATTTGTTGGGAGCAGATCTACTCCAGAAGTTAAATGCTCAGATATCATATGATGAGAATGGAAAGCATCTAGATGTCTCTACTCCGTTATCATTAGAGGAACAAACAAAGGTAAATGCCCTCCCATTGTGTGTCATCCACTTTGCAGCAACTGCCATACCACAGCATTATCTTGACTGCATACCACCTGAACTCTGGTCTCAAGATCCTGATGATATAGGCCGGCTGCCAGTCCCGCCAGTCCAAGTTTTCCTGAAAGAAGGTGCATGGATTCCCAGACTCCCACAGCACCCACTGAAAGCAGCCCAAGAAGCGTCATTAGATGCCCAGATCCAATAATTACTCAAGAAAGGAGCATTAATCCCCTGTGTTTCTCCTGCTAATACTCCATTGTTTCCAGTGAAGAAGAAAACTGCAAGAGGAGAACCGGATAAATTCAGGATGGTGCAAGATCTGAGAGCTGTGAATGCAGTTACAATCCTGGAGACCCCAGTGGTGCCAAATCCACATACATTACTCAATGAAATTCCCCCTGAGGCAACGCATTTTACAGTAATCGACTTGGCAAACGCCTTCTTCAGTGTGTCTCTGCATCCAGACTGTCAGTATCTTTTTGCTTTTACACACAGAGGAGTACAGTACACCTGGACCGTTATGCCTCAAGGAGCTCAGAACTCCCCTCATCACTTCACACTGGCCTTAACTACCTGTCTCCAACCCTGGAAGAGTGAGAACCCTGAAGTCACATTGATATAATATGTCGATGATCTACTCCTCTGTTGTCCCGACGACCAAACTTGCCATAGGTTCAGCTATTCTTTGCTCCAATTTCTGGCCACCATTGGATGCAAAGTTACTGTTATGTTCTGCTACCAAAGCTAAGGAAAGAGAGGAGATCTGTCCCTACTATAGGACTCAGCTGAATCCCTACGATGTAACAGGGAACCTGATCCTGCGATCAGACCTGCTAAAGTCCTAATCTAGTCTGTACGGAGACCTATAGATGTGGGGAGGGAATCCCTACAAGTACTAAGGACTGGGAGGAATATGGGACACCTCCTAACAGAAATAGTAGCAGACAGACGAACAAACAAAATAGATAGAACATAGAGGTCCGTAGACCAAGCAAACTAACAGAGTTAGATACAGAGCACAGGCTAGCTAGAAAGTAGATATACAATGAAGTCCAGCAAAGCCAGAAGGGCGGAGCAGGATTAAATAGGCCAACAAGGTCAAGTGACCAGCAAAGGAAAAAAAAACCTAACAGCAAGGTTCTAACAGTACCCCCCCTTCTAAGAGGATCCTCCGGATCCCCTAGGACCAGGCTTATCAGGAAATCTCCTGTGAAACGCTCTGATAAGTCTGGACGCGGAAACATCATCTGACCTCACCCAAGAGTTATCCTCGGGTCCGAAACCTTTCCAGGCCACAAGATACTGCAAACTACCTCTATACCGTCTAGAGTCAAGGATGCGAGAAATTTCATATTCCCCGTCCTCCACCACCGGAGGAACAGAGGCAGAGGCGTCACCATCCGACACAACAGCTTTTTTTAACAGAGAGACATGAAAGACCGGATTAATTCTCCAGGAGGTAGGAACCTCCAACCTAACAGCAGATTGGTTGACAACCTGAAGCACCTTAAAGGGCCCTACAAACTTGGGACCCAATTTCTTAGAAGGAATCCTCAACCGCAGATTCCTAGAGGACAACCAAACCATGTCACCAACAGCGAACAAAACCTCCTGTCGTTTCCTATCAAAGTAGTCTTTAGATTTTCTGTTGGCCTCCTGAAGATTACCACGCACATCCGTCCAAACTCTTTCCAAATCACCGGAAAAATTCTCCTCCTCAGGCACGGCAGATCCCAACTTGGAGAACGACCCAAACGACGGATGTCTCCCAGAACAACAAAAAAAAGGCGAACAACCAGCAGAAGAAGATGTATGATTGTTCAGAGCAAATTCGGCAAGTGGCAGAAACTCAGACCACCCCTCTTGATTGTCTGCCACAAAACAACGCAAGAACTGCTCAACATCCTGGTTTTTCCTTTCTGTCTGGCCATTAGATTCAGGATGATATCCGGACGAAAACGACAAATGAATTCCCAACCTGTCACAAAAGGCACGCCAAAAACGAGCCACGAACTGAGGACCCCTATCAGAAACAATGTCAGTAGGAACGCCATGAAGTCTGACAATTTCCTTGACAAAGGCCTTAGCGAGAGTTTTAGCGCAGGGCAGTTTGACGAAGGGAACCAAGTGACACATCTTGCTAAAACGGTCCACGACCACCCAGATGACAGTAAAACCCTCAGAGGGGGGAAGGTCAGTTATAAAGTCCATAGCCAAATGTGTCCAAGGAGCACTGGGGACCTCCAAAGGACAAAGCAACCCCGCAGCAGGAGTATGTGAGGACTTAGATCTAGCACATATAGTACATTGGCGCACCCACTTAATGACTTCCTTCTGCCATCCAGGCCACCAAAAACTGCGACCCACCAGTCTCTTGGTCTCAGAGATTCCGGGATGACCTGCCAACCGAGATTCGTGACACTCAACAAACAAATCTCTCCTAAAGGTCCCAGGCACAAACAACCTCCCATGAGGAGTGTTAGATGGGGCATTCTCCTGAGCTTTAAGAATCTCATCTTCCAAAACGGAGTCTAAAGCAGCTATCACAACACCTTCTTGTAAAATGTTTTCCTCTTTCTCAGCACCGACTATGGGAGAAAAACTGCGAGACAAGGCATCCGCCTTAACATTCTTAGTACCAGGGATGTAAGTAACGGAGAAATTAAACCGCGAGAAAAACAGTGCCCACCTAGCCTGACGGGCATTCAGGCGCTTGGCAGCATCAAGATATATCAGATTTTTATGATCCGTAAGAACCTGAACGGGAAATTCCGCACCTTCCAAGAAGTGGCGCCAGTGTTCAAATGCGAGTTTAATAGCCAATAATTCCCGATTACCAATATCGTAATTCAATTCAGTCTCCGAAAATTTTTTTGAAAAAAAGGCACAGGGATGTAATCCATCCCCGTTATCCTGAGACAATACTGCGCCAACCCCCACAGAGGAAGCATCAACCTCAACCAAAAACGGCCTAGTAACATCAGGCTGCATAAGGATGGGAGCAGAGGTGAACCTCTCCTTGAGATACACAAAAGCTTCAATGGCCTCAGAAGACCACTGAACCGCATCAGCACCTTTCCTGGTGAGATCAGTCAGAGGTTTGACAATACTAGAAAAATTTTTTATGAATTTTCTATAGTAATTGGCGAAACCCAAAAACCTCTGTATTGATTTCAAACCAATAGGCCTAGGCCATTCCTGCACAGCCTGAACCTTAACCGGATCCATCTCAAAACCTTTGCTGGAGATAATGTAGCCCAAAAAACTAATTCTCTGTACAGCGAACTCACATTTCTCCAGCTTAGCAAAAAGCGAATTGTCCATTAATAACTGTAATACCTCACGCACGCTCCGCCAATGAGACTCCAGATCTGGCGAATAAATCAAAATGTCATCCAAATACACAACCACATTTTTACCGATCAAAGGTCTAAGGATGTCATTAATCAGATTCTGAAAAAATGCAGGAGCATTAGTAAGACCAAAAGGCATAACCAGATTCTCAAAATGACCCACAGGAGTGTTAAAAGCAGTCTTCCATTCATCACCCTCCTTCATGCGCAACAGATTGTATGCCCCCTTAAGGTCAATTTTAGAGAACCACTTGGCCCCCAATAACTGGTTAAACAGATCAGGAATCAATGGCAGTGGGTAAGGATTGCGTACCGTAATTTTGTTAATCTCACGAAAATCCAGACAAGGACGTAAACCGCCGTCCTTTTTTTTTACAAAAAAAAATCCAACCGCCACAGGAGACTTAGAGGGCCTAATGTGACCGGCGGCCAAACTTGTCTGTATGTATTCCTCCAAAGCCTTCCTCTCAGGAATAGTAAGGTTAAATAAACGACTTTTAGGAAGAGTCGCTCCAGGGACAAATTCAATAGAACAATCATAGTCTCTATGGGGAGGCAAAACCTGCGATTCTTTCTCAGAAAAAACTCTCCAAAAATCCTGAATAGGAACAGGCAATTCTCCCCTATCCAAAGCTGCAATACGCCCGTTACAACACTTGTCATAACATTTATGGCTCCAGGATTTCATTTCACTGGTAGACCAATCCAGTACAGGATTGTGAAATTTTAACCTGGGCAAACCCAATATTACTGGAGAAGGCAAGTTATTCAACACTACCAAATCCAATTTCTCATGGTGAACACCATTAATAGTGAGAGGAAATTCACTGACCTTGAGAGTAATATTCTTCAAAGGGGAGCCATCCACAGAAACCACAGCAATGGGGGATGATAAAGGTTCAGGTTTTAAATTGAGTTTTTCCACGAATCCCCCATCAATTACATTCAGTGTAGACCCGCAATCAACAAACACCCGAAATTCCATTAATTTTTCCTGAGCAATCGTGGAAGCAGCTAAAAATATACCCTTGGAATTTAAACAGGCAATACGGGCGTGACTGACTATTTTTTTTTCTTTCTTCATACGAAGCTCACAGCCTTTAATCAAATGACCAGATTTTCCGCAATAGAAACACAGGCCTTCCGAAAAACGACGGTCTTTTTCTTGAGAGCGAGGTGCCACCGATCCAATCTCCATCGGTTCACCACTGTTAGTACACACATTATCATAACCAGAAACTGACATAGCAGAGGATTTGCTCTCATTAACCCTAGCACGCAGTCTTCTATCCACCCGTATAGCTAATTGCATAGCCTGTTGCAAATCCTCAGGTGTAGGATAAGCAATTAGCAGGTCTTTAACCCTTTCACTGAGCCCAGCAAGAAATAGACTTTTCAGAGCAGAATCGTTCCACCCTGTTTGAGTGGACCAACGACGAAAATGTGTACAATATTTTTCCACATTACCTGATCCTTGTTTTAAACGTCTCAACTCAGTCTCAGCTGATGCGACACGGTCAGGATCATCATATAATAGTCCCAAAGCAGAAAAAAAACTATCCACTGATCTGAAGCATGAATCACTAGGTTGCAAAGAAAAGGCCCACTCCTGAGGCTCTTTGCGCAAAAGTGACATTATGAACCCTACGCGCTGGGATTCATCCCCAGAGGACTTAGGTCTCAAACGAAAATACAATAAGCAAGCATTTTTAAATGAAAAAAATTCTCGGTGTTCACCAAAAAATAAATCCGGCAAACATACCTTAGGCTCCAAGAAATGTGCTCCAGGACAGTTACTCACGTGCTGGCAGAGCTCGGCCACCTCCAGAGAGAGTCCCTGCAGGCGATGAGCCAAATCCTGAACCGACACCATGATGGAACAGAAAAATCTTTCCTTAGAGAATTTGCTGGCTGGACTTACTGTTATGTTCTGCTACCAAAGCTAAGGAAAGAGAGGAGATCTGTCCCTACTATAGGACTCAGCTGAATCCCTACGATGTAACAGGGAACCTGATCCTGCGATCAGACCTGCTAAAGTCCTAATCTAGTCTGTACGGAGACCTATAGATGTGGGAGGGAATCCCTACAAGTACTAAGGACTGGGAGGAATATGGGACACCTCCTAACAGAAATAGTAGCAGACAGACGAACAAACAAAATAGATAGAACATAGAGGTCCGTAGACCAAGCAAACTAACAGAGTTAGATACAGAGCACAGGCTAGCTAGAAAGTAGATATACAATGAAGTCCAGCAAAGCCAGAAGGGCGGAGCAGGATTAAATAGGCCAACAAGGTCAAGTGACCAGCAAAGGAAAAAAAAACCTAACAGCAAGGTTCTAACAGTTACTCTGCGAAAGCTACAATGGTGTTGTACCAAAGTTGTGTTTTTGGGTCATTGCATATCCCAAGGTACCAGCATCTCACTGAAGAGCGTAAAACTGCCATCCGTGACATCCCGTACCCGAGAACTGTCAAACAACTCCAAGCTTTCCTGGGAATGGTCACATACTGCAGGCAGTGGATCCCTAACGGTCAGTTCTCATGCAACCTCTATATGATCAGGTCCACTCTTCTGAGCTTGACCTGCATTTTGACCAGGAAGCTGAAGATGAAATGGACCAGTTGAAAGAACTCATAATTTCAGCCCCTGCACTGGCGATTCCCAACTATGAATTTCCATTCTTTATATTTGTCTCTGAAGCGTGTGGCTATGCCTCAGGAGTTCTGGCACAAAAAACATGGAGGCCACATGAGACCCATCGGATATTATTCTAGTAAATTGGATCCAGTGGCGCAAACAGCTCCAACATGTCTCAAAGCAGTGATGGCAGCTACAGACTCCTCCACAGAACAGCAGATGTTGTACTTGGCCATCCTACAACTATACTGGCCCCTCATGATTTGAAAGCTATCCTTGCACAAACCCAGCACAACCATCTATCTATTCAATGTCGTGTCAGAATGCAATGTGAGTTCCTTTTACCAGAAAATATAGCTCTTTGGCGATGTACTGTCTTGAACCCCTCCACTCCGCTTCCTCTGTCAAGGGGGGACTGCTCTGAAGACTTAGGGGGGTCCTCAGAAGACCATGAATACCCTGGTTCGAGTGACCATGATTGCCTTGAGGTCATGAAGGCAGAACCCTCTCACCTACCTACTGTCTCTGAGCAGCCACTGCCTGAAGCGGATCTGATACTGTATACTGACGGATCCAGATACGCAGATGAATATGGAACTTACCATACCGGATATGCGGTGGTGTCCCTACCAACGGTTGTTTTTGCTGTCAGCTCAAGAGGAAGAACTGTATGCGCTGACCGAAGCCTGCAAGTGCGCAGAGAGTCGAGTGGCCAATACCTACATGGACTCGAGGTACGGATTCAGGATTGCCCACGACTTTGGCCTGATATGGGCCCTGAGGGGCTACAAGACAGCCAGTGGAGCTCCAATCCAGAATGCAGGGGCAGTGAGAAGTCTGCTAGAAGCTCTGAAGTCACCTAGGCAAGTGGCTGTGATCAAAATTAAGGCTCATGGGAAACTGAATTCAGAGGAAGCCAAGGGGAATCATCTGGCTGACATTACAGTAAAAGCAGCAGCTATGGAACCAATATTTCCAGAGGAAGCAGAGGTGTCGGGGGGTACGAACGTGTTTGTGCTCACCAGAAGTCAGAGACAACAAGGGGATGAGGAAGAAACGGGAATGAGAAATTTGGGGTTGGAAGAAGAGGAGGAAGATGAAGAGGAGCAAGCTGGAAGAGAATCCGAAAGGATGGATCGGATGGGGAGGAACGTTTTGTAAGGACGGAATCTGGAGAGTGGGGAGAAGAATATGTCTGCCAAGAGCACTGTATCCTGCAGTGGTTCAGTGGGCTCATGGAAAGGTACATAGAGGGAAGAATCAGATGATTTCAGCTATCAAACTCTATATTGCACCCGAGATCTCAGCTCTTGCTACAAACTATACTAGGAGCTGTGAGATTTGTAACACTTGTAATCCTGGAAGAACAGAACATGTGCTAAAGGAGAAACTGGCAAAGTCACAGTATCCTTTCCAGAGAATCCAAATTGATCATATGTCATTACCCAAGAGTGGAAGATATGAATATGTTCTGGTGGTGGTGAATATGTTTTCTGGCTGTACAGAAGCATACCCAGTAACCAACATGACTGCTAGAACTACAGTGAAAAGGCTTCTGGCAGAACTTATCTGCAGATTTAGGATTCCAGAAGTGATTAAAAGTGATCAAGGACCCGCCTTCACTGCAGAAGTTACCAAATCAATCTGGGAGATGATTGGGGCGGATTTGGGCCTGCATACTCCTTATCATCCTCAAAGTAGCGGCAAAGCTGAAAGGATGAATGGCCACAGGGTTCACACCATATGAGATCTTGTTTGGGGGGCCATCTAGAATGGGTCGATATTACCCACAGCAGCTTAGTTCAGGGAATGATAAGCTTGTGAATTTTGTTGTCGGACTTGTTAAAGAGTTAAAACTAACACATGCTACAGTGTACTCTTCTATTCCAGACTCAGATCTTGAACCAGGTACTCACAGCATCCAGCCTGGAGATTTTGTCTGGATAAAGAATCACGTGCGAGGCACACTGGATGCCAGATTTGAAGGGCCCTACCAAGTGTTGCTTACATCACCTAAAGCTGTGAAGGTCGAACATCATGCAAGAATCATCCCATTGCAAGAAGGCGGTCTCAGACCCACAACCCTGATGTTCCTTTGTCTGATGCCAGTAGCTGGGGGGAAGCCTTTGTTACGGTAATACGTGCATTCCAAACAATTATTACCAAAGAGAATGATATTCCAGTTTTCTGGTACAACACTTCTTTGAATGTGGTGACATGAAGATTAGGATTAGACTGGAGGGCAAATGGACTGGGGAATGTGCCTTAACTAAAGCAATAATGTCTGTTTACCTTATATCTGAGTCCCAGGAATCCAAAAAGGAAATAAAGGCTGCGTTTGCAGGCACATATAGGGCCAAGAGAGAAGTTAACCCCAAAGGCAGTTTTGACCCACATATATATATTGATGTTCTCGGAGTGCTTAGGGGGGTGCCAGGCGAATTCAAGGCCCAAGACCAAGTGAAGGCGGGATTTGAGTCCATAATATCCATAGTAACCGTTAACAAAAACGTAGATTGGATAAATTACATATATTATAACCAACAAAGATTTGTCAATTACACCAAAGATGCCTTACAAGGGATAGCTGACCAACTAGCATCCACATCTACCATGGCCTTCCAAAACAGAATAGCTCTGGATATGTTACTTTCAGAAAAAGGAGGGGTATGCAAAATGATAGATGAGCATTGTTGTACGTATATCCCAGACAATATCGGCCCCACAGGGAAAATTACCAAGGCTCTCGAAATCTATGAACAAACAGTACCCCTTAGAACAAAAGTGTTGTACCAGAGAGATTACCAGAAGTCAATGAGTTTGTAAAGTTAATATCCATATTTCTGTGTTAGGGGTGGCCCTCGATTACCCAGTCACTAGATCTTTTGGGGTCTCCATCCCTTTCCTATAGGTCTTCATATGAGTTAGATTTAGGAACGTCGGTGGGTCCGTCTAAAAGGGACAGGGCGCTTGTCACATCGTAGGGTTCCAGAAAAGCCTTAACATAGGGTCAATTCTTCTCCTCCTCTAATTTTTAGCATATGGATATTAAAAGCAAATAATTGATTTTAGGGGGGGGGGTCTGTCAAGGAAAAATATATATATTATAGAAAATCAATTAGTTTCTTTAAATTGATTACCTAATCAGTGTGAATCAATATAGCGATGATGGAATAATCTATGTGTATGTACAGTACAGACCAAAAGTTTGGACACACCTTTTCATTTAAAGATTTTTCTGTATTTTCATGACTATGAAAATTGTACATTCACACTGAAGGCATCAAAACTATGAATTAACACATGTGGAATTATATACTTAACAAAAAAGTGTGAAATAACTGAAAATATGTCTTATATTCTAGGTTCTTCAAAGTAGCCACCTTTTGCTTTGATGACTGCTTTGCACACTCTTGATGAGCTTCAAGAGGTAGTCACTGGAAATGGTCTTCCAACAATCTTGAAGGAGTTCCCAGAGATGCTTAGCACTTGTTGGCCCTTTTGCCTTCACTCTGCCGTCCAGCTCACCCTAAACCATCTCGATTGGGTTTAGGTCTGGTGTCTGTGGAGGCCAGGTCATCTGGCGTAGCACCCCATCACTCTCCTTCTTGGTGAAATAGCCCTTACGCAGCCTAGAGGTGTGCTTGGGGTCATTGTCCTGTTGAAAAATAAATGATGGTCCAACTAAACGCAAACCGGATGGAATAGCATGCCGCTGCAAGATGCTGTGGTAACCATGCTGGTTCAGTATGCCTTCAATTTTGAATAAATCCCCAACAATGTCACCAGCAAAGCACCCCCACACCATTACACCTCCTCCTCCATGCTTCATGGTGGGAACCAGGCATGTAGAGTCCATCCGTTCATCTTTTCTGCGTCACACAAAGACACGGTGGTTGGAACCAAAGATCTCAAATTTGCACTCGTCAGACCAAAGCACAGATTTCCACTGGTCTAATGTCCATTCCTTGTGTTCTTTAGCCCAAACAAGTCTCTTCTGCTTGTTGCCTGTCCTTAGCAGTGGTTTCCTAGCAGCTGTTTTACCATGAAGGCCTGCTGCACAAAGTTTCCTCTTAACAGTTGTTGAAGAGATGTGTCTGCTGCTAGAACTCTGTGTGGCATCGACCTGGTCTCTAATCTGAGCTGCTGTTAACCTGCGATTTTTGAGGCTGGTGACTCGGATAATCTTATCCTCAGAAGCAGAGGTGACTCTTGGTCTTCCTTTCCTGGGGCGGTCCTCATGTGAGCCAGTTTCTTTGTAGCGCTTGATGGTTTTTGCAACTGCACTTCGGGACACTTTCAAAGTTTGCCCAATTTTTTGGACTGACTGACCTTCATTTCTTAAAGTAATGATGGCCACTCGTTTTTCTTTACTTAGCTGCTTTTTTCTTGCCGCCATAATACAAATTCTAACAGTCTATTCAGTATGACTATCATCTGTGTATCCACCTGACTTCTGCACAACACAACTGATGGTCCCAACACCATTTATAAGGCAAGAAATCCCACTTATTAAACCTGACAGGGCACACCTGTGAAGTGAAAATCATTTCCGCTGTCTACCTCTTTAAGCTCATCAAGAGAATGCCAAGAGTGTGCAAAGCAGTCATCAAAGCAAAAGGTGGCTACTTTGAAGAACCTAGAACATAAGACATATTTTCAGTTGTTTCACACTTTTTTGTTAAGTATATAATTCCACATATGTTAATTCATAGTTTTGATGCCTTCAGTGTGAATGTACAATTTTCATAGTCATGAAAATACAGAAAAATCTTTAAATAAGAAGGTGTGTTCAAACTTTTGGTCTGTACTGTATGTATGCAAATGTGTATTTGCACATGGATTATGTTAATATTTAATGAATATATAACTAACAGCTTCTGTTCTAATTTGTAGACATGAACAACTAAATGATTTCCTGGGAATGACGTATGCATGTGCACGGCTGATAACAGAGAGATTCATGTCGAGTTGGCAAAGATGGCGCTGAGAGATGAACTCACCCCCTCCCATCGGAATTCCTAAGGCGTTACAAAGGTCAAAAGATACATGGATGAACAAATTACACCGTGCCAAGTTATCAGAAAAGAGCAATAAATTTTACTAGTTCCACCTAGAAGGAGAATACTATATAACCCCATGTCTACGTAATAAAGTATGCCATTTGCGTGGTTCATTCATCTTTAATTTGGAGGAGAGCAGTTACCTATTGTATCTTAAATTGGTGATACCTCCACAGTACCCCTTATCCCCCAATCCTGGTATGCGTGGTACCCCTCATCCGCCAATCCTGGTATGTGTAGTACCCCTCATCCCCCAATCCTGGTATGCATGGTCCCCTCACCAGGATTGGGGGTATGTATGGTACATATCATCCCCCAATCCTGTTAGGTGTGGCCCCCTCATCCCCCAATCTTGTTATGCATGGTCTCCTCACCCCATTCCTGGTATGCATGGTCCCATCAACCCCCAATCCTGGTATACATGGCACCCCTCACCCCCCAATCCTGGTATGAATGGTACCCCTCAATCCCGGAATGTATGGTACCCCTCACCCCCCAATCCTGGTATGTGTGGCCCCCTCAACCCACAATCCTGGTATGTATGGTACCCCTCATCCCCCAATCCTGGTATGTGTGGCCCCCTCATCCCCCAATCCTGGTATGTGTGGCCCCCTCATCCCCCAATCCTGGTATGTGTGGCCCCCTCATCCCCCAATCCTGGTATGTGTGACCCCATCACCTCCCCATCCTGGTATGTGTGGCCCCATCACCTCCCCATCCTGGTATGTGTGGCCCCATCACCTCCCCATCCTGGTATGTGTGGCCCCCTCATCCCTTTCACGCTGCACACATACAAAAAAAAAACACTTATACTCACCTTTCTTCCCTGTGCTCCAGCGCCGCTGTGTCCTGTTCCGCCGGAGGCCGGGGAAGGAGTGTGGCTCCGGAGTACGTGAGTGCCCATACCACGCAGTCCGGCGCCATTTTGCTGAAGACACACTGCAAATGTGTCTTCAGTAAAATGGCGCCGGATAGCGCTATGCGCATGCGCCGATTCCGAAGCCTTCACTCCGTCCCCGATCTCCGGCGAGAAGAGAGGCGCCGCGGCAACGCTCCTCCTGGTCAGGTAAGTATGTAAGTAGGGCGCCGGAGATCGGGGTATGCGTTCAGTGTCTACGCATACCGCTATCTCCGGCACCATACACTCTTCTTACCTGTAACGGCTCCATGTGTTCTTCTGTCTGGAACCAGACTGTGCAGGAGTGTCGCGCTTGCGCAGTCTATAGAGCTTCAGACAAAGGGACGCTTGTAACGTTATATTATAGATGAGGTACTAGTTGATATTTTGGCCAAAATACGTAAGCGCGTAACCCGTGACAAGGGTCCTCATGCTTACGAGCTGTACTCTAAACACAAAAAGCAAAGCCACACCAAGAAGAATTAAAATTCCCCCAAAAATTCAAGAAAAAAACACAGCAAAAAAGGGCAGCAGTGTTTACCTGCCCAGATCTTCAGAACTAAATGTACTACCAGGGTGCAGCAAACCCACATAAAGATGGCGGCTACACAGGTGCAGAATACTGATGAGACAATCACTCACAACCTACCCTTTCATGGAGGGGTGACTGCTTAGTATTTGAATTGCACACAAAAAAACTGTTCACACTAGGGGGAATTTTAATTCTTCTTGGTGTGGCTTTGCTTTTTGTGTTTAGAGTAGGGCTCGTAAGCATGAGGACCCTTGTCGCGGGTTACGAACTTAAGTATTTTGGCCAACATATAAACTAATACCTCATATATTATATATATGTATTTTTGCACTTTTTTATTCCAGGGTGCAGCCAGGCCCATCAGTTCGGGCATTGTAAACTGGGGTGTCTGTTCCCATGGGGTGAACTTGGATAGTACCGGGCAGCCCACCTAATCTAATAGTATGGGCTTAAGTAGTAGGCTGTAAACCGGATACTGTGCACTACCCTAGTGTGAACAGCACCCAATACAATCCTTTTTTTGTGCAATTTAAATACTAAGCAGTCACCCCCTCCATGAAATGGTAGGTTGTGAGTAGTGTTGAGCATTCCGATACTGAAATATCGGGTATCGGCCGATATTCGCGGTATCGCAATTCCGATACTTAATTCCGATACTTTTGCAATATTGTATACCGGAATCGGAAGTTCCCATAATGCAATGAGCCAGTTTCATTTTATTCAGCCAATGAGGATCCTAAGAAGTGTGGGCACATCCTGTTACTCATGTAGGCATCTTAACTAATGGCATGGCTGTGATTGGCTGCTGAAATGATGTCATGATGCACTATAAAAGCCGCCGCCGCCATTATGAGCTCACTCTGCTGTGAATTCAGTTAGGGATAGGATGCTGTTGTTCTGAGGGACAGTTTTAGCTACCTATTTGGTCTATTCTGCTTTACCCAAGCTACTTTATAAACCGCTGTGCCTCGCAGCGCTAGTGCACAGTTCTCTGTGCTGTTCACCGCTGTCTGCAAGGTCTGTGTGTGTGAGTGCAGCTCACCCTGTAGTGTGTACTTCAGCCACGTCTGGTTGTAGTGCACTCAGTGTGTGTCACTGCCTCATACATTGTCCTTTTTTGCCAATTCATAATTTTTCCTGATATCTCCTATTAGTGTGGTGGTTCCATCCGTATTCAGCTAAATTGGTTCCAAACACACTATATAGGAGTAGATAGAGAAATATTTTTTGTCTTGCAGCGCTATTGCACAGTGCTCTGCATCTGCACTGTTCACCGCTGTCTGCAAGGTCTGTGTGTGTGAGTGCAGCTCACGCTGTATTGTGTGCTTCAGCCACGTCTGGTTGTAGTGCACTCAGTGTGTGTCACTGCCTCATACATTGTCCTTTTTTGCCAATTCATAATTTTTCCTGATATCTCCTATTAGTGTGGTGGTTCCATCCGTATTCAGCTAAATTGGTTCCAAACACACTATATAGGAGTAGTTAGAGGAGCCTTTCTGCAGCATTGGGCCCTGCAGCCCCAGACAGATTAGTATTAGCCTATTTTTTGTAGCCTCATCTATTGCATTGTAGGTTACCTTCCTGCATTGCAATACCTACAAAAAGTTTGTGATACTATCGATATTACATCTTTGGGCACATCCAGTGTCTTTTTGTGACAAAAAAAAACCTAAATAAAGTTCACCAAACACTCCAATTTACAGTTGTGTAGACCACATTAGCTCATATTAAAGTCTAGTCCACACTTTATAAAATTAGTGTTTCTTATACCTGTTAGCAGCTGTTCAGGAATAAGCACACTAAGCCCTTAGAACTTTTCTGCCTATCTTTATCAGTCTACCAAGATGAAGAAGGCAGGGAGTAAAGCATGTGGTCGTGGTCGTGGAGTTTCTGCAGGGAGAGGATGTGAGGATTCTGTGCCTGCAGGGAGAGGACGTGGGGATTCTGTGCCTGCTGCAGGCACCAGTGACTCAGCATCCCCCAGTTTTACCAGGGAACAGTCCTTTATGTGCAGCTTTGTAGGAGCTAGCCGTACCCCACTGCTGCGGGAGGACCAAATTGAAGCCGTTGTCGGATGGATGGCAGCTAACGCATCGATTTCAATTAGTTCCAGATCCTCTCAGGTCCTGAGCACTGAAGAGCACCCATCTGTCTCTTCACCACCTGCCAAATTGCCCAGGCAGTCAGAGAGCCCTGGACAGGAGCCATCTCTACTTCTGTTCTCTGAATCTCTTGGCTTGGAAAGAGGGGGCCAGCCAAGCAGAATTCGAGAATTTGAAGAAGAGGTAGTATGCAGTGATGCACAACCGTTTTGTCTCTCTGAATCTGAAGAGGCGGGTGGGTCAGTGCCTATGGTCAGCAGCACACCTCAGTACGCATCTGATGATGAGACTCAGGTGCCACTTTCTGGTGCGTACTGTGCTGTCGAGACTACCCAGGAGAAGCAGTTGTTTGAAGAGGGTGGTGTAGATGATGAGGTCCTTGACCCATCATGGCGTGAGGGACAGGAAGGTGGTGGGAGCAGCTCTGAGGAAGAGATTCCCCGAACAGCCCAAAAAGGAGGGAGAGGGAGGGGGCAGACTTGGCTGCCTATAGCCTCCACTTCGGCACCCATTAGGAGCATGGCTCTTCCAAAATCCAAAGCGGGCGCTCCCAAGACTTGCAGTGCCTGGTCCTTTTTTGACACAGTTGCAGATGACATTTGCTTTGTCAAATGCAAGCTGTGTAATCAGAAGGTGAAAAGAGGGAAAAGTGTCAGCAACCTCAATACCACAAATATGTGGAAACATGTGCGGACCAAGCACATGGTGGAGTTACAAAAACACACTGAAGACCTAGGCACACCTACAGCGCCACCTACCACCTCTTCAGCTCCTCGTGTTGTAGCCTCTTCCTCCAGCTCACACACAGCTGGTTTGGCTTCCTCACAGGATCGCCATGGAAGAAACTCTGGCACTGTTGTACAGAGAGACAGTGTAATTCCACCCACAGCACCACTTTCCCAGTCATCCTCACACTCCCAGGCCAGTCGACAGCCATCGTTAGCACAGGCATGGGAGAAAAGGCGCCCATACTCGGCAAACCACCCCCGAGCACAGGCTCTGAATGCTGGCATTGCTAAACTACTGGCCCTTGAAATGCTATCATTCAGGCTGGTGGAGACTGACACCTTCCGTAACTTTATGGCATTGGCAGTCCCACAATACAACGTGCCCAGCCGCTTTTATTTCAGCAGGCAAGCCGTCCCTGCCCTGCAACATCATGTGGAGGGAAAAATTAAACATACGCTACAAAACGGCATCAGTAGCAAGGTCCACCTGACCACCGATGCGTGGACTAGTAAGCATGGATAGGGACAATACCTTTCCCTCACTGCCCATTGGGTAAATGTTGTGGAGCCGGGTACAGATCTTGAGAGTGGCGCTGTACGTGTTCTGCCAACTCCAATGATTGCAGGAATCCAGTCTGTATACATTGACTCCTCCTCATACTCCAGTTCCTCTGAATCAGCGCTGCAGGAGCCGTCACGGTCTACCTCCACATCGACCCGTGAACGGTTACCTGTTATGATGACCGATATGAGCACAGCCGTGGCCAAACGTCAACAGGCCGTATTAAAATTAATTTCTTTGGGGAATCTAAGCCACACAGCGCAGGAGCTCTGGAATGCCATCAAGCAGCAGAGCGACGTGTGGTTTGTGCCAGCGAATCTCCAGCCAGGCATGGTGGTGTGTGACAATGGCCGAAATCTGGTGGCACTCTGGGCCTAGGCAACTTCACTCACATCCCATGTCTGGCACATGTGCTCAACTTTGTCGTGAAGAGTTTTTTGAGGGACTATCCGGATCTTGATGCACTGCTTCACAAGGTCCACATAGAGTGCGCTCACTTGCGGCGTTCCAGCAACGCAAGATCACGCATTGCAGCTCTGCACCGCCGATTACGTCTTCCGGAACATCGCATCATATGTGACCTACCCACCAGGTGGAATTCAACGTTACATATGTTGGAGAGGTTGTGTGAGCAGCAGTCAGCAGTAATGGAGTACCAGCTGCAGCAGGCGCAAACAAGTCGCAGTGCGCGCCGTTCACACTTCACCACCACTGAGTGGGCCTCTATGAAGGACATTTGCCACGTTTTGCGTGCCTTCGATTATTCCACGCGGATGGCGAGTGCAGATGATGCACTAGTCAGCATGACTATCCCCCTTATCTGCCTGCTTGAAAAAACACTGCAAGCACTAAGGGACGAGGTTTTGGAAGAGGTGGAGGATGAGGAGTCACAAATGCCATCGGCATCTCTACAGTCTGCGCAACGTGGTTCCTCACAAAGGCCTAGGCAGGGGACACTTTGTGAGGAGGATGAGGAGGAGTCAATGGATGAGGAAGACATCTGTCCAGAGGAGGGAGGTACACAATGCTCTAGTAGTCAGTATCTAGAGCGAGGGTGGGGTGATGCAGAGCAGGCAGAGATCACGCCTCAAGCAGGGGACAGCGTTTCTTGGCCAGTTGGCAGTCTGCAGCACATGGTTGATTTCATGCTGCAGTGCCTGAGAAAGAACCGCCGCATCGCCCACATTCTCAATACGGCTGATTATTGGGTGGCCACCCTCCTAGATCCTCGCTACCGGGACAACTTACAAAGCCTCATAACACCGTTGAACCGGGAGCGTAAAATGCGGGAGTACCAAGACGCACTGGTGCATTCCATCATGTTCTCCATTCCAACCGAGAGCAGTGCTGCTAGTGCTTTACAAAGCAGCTCAGTGCGTCGAGGCAGTGGAGGAAGCTCTGCACAAAGAGGGAGCAGAAGCAGCGCCTCAGCACAAGGCAAGACCAGTATGGCCGAAATGTAGCAAAGTTTTGTGTCCCCGCCGCCACAAATGTCTACACCATCACAGATGGCTCCAGTCAGCAGGAGGCAACGTTTCCGTCAGATGGTGACAGACTACATGTCTTGCCCTCTTAGTGTACTCCCAGACTGTTCTTCTCCCTTCAAGTTTTGGGTCTGTAAGCTGGATACATGGCCAGAGCTTAGTCAGTATGCATTGGAGGTGCTAACTTGCCCTGCTGCTAGTGTATTATCGGAACGCGTTTTTAGTGCCGCAGGTGGTGTACTAACAGACCGTCGCATGCGACTATCCTCCGATAACGTTGACCGGCTTACTTTTCTCAAAATGAACAAGGCCTGGATCTCTCATGAATTTGCCAGTCCTCTTCCAGAATAAATAATTGGTTGGCAACAGTATCCAGGTCTCCTGTTGTGTTCATGTTTCTACCACCTGAACTGTAATCTCTGAGCTCCAACACCGCCAGTTGGCGCTCGGAAGTGCCGTCTGCACAGTCAACACTTGCTGCCGTGTTATTGGGGTTCAGTAACGTCAGCTGTTCCCCTGCTGTGCGGACGGCAATTTCTCCTGCTCTGTCCACATTCTCACTACTACAGATTTTAAAGTTGCTCCAATTACACCTCTGGCTCCTCTGTTTTCAGTATTATCCCTGAGCTCCAACACCGCCAGTTGGCGCTCGAAAGTGCCGTCTGCACAGTCAACACTTGCTGCCGTGTTACTGGGGTTCAGTAACGTCAGCTGTTCCCCTGCTGTGCGGACGGCAATTTCTCCTGCTCTGTCCACATTCTCACTACTACAGATATTAAAGTTGCTCCAATTACACCTCCGGCTTCTCTGTTTTCAGTATTATCCCTGAGCTCCAACACTGCCAGTTGGTGCTCGGAAGTGCCGTCTGCACAGTCAACACTTGCTGCCGTGTTATTGGGGTTCAGTAACGTCAGCTGTTCCCCTGCTGTGTGTCCGGCAAATTCTCCTGCTTTGTCCACATCCACTGTACTACTGATTTAAAACTTGCTCCAATTACACCTCTGGCTCCTCTGTTTTTAGTATTTACCCTGGGCTCCAATACCGCTAGTTGGCGCTCGGAAGTGCCGTTTTCACAGTCAACACTTGCTGGCGTGTTATTGGGGTTCAGTAACGTCAGCTGTTCCCCTGCTGTGCGGACGGCAATTTCTCCTGCTCTGTCCACATTCTCACTACTACAGATTTTAAAGTTGCTCCAATTACACCTCTGGCTTCTCTGTTTTCAGTATTATCCCTGAGCTCCAACACTGCCAGTTGGCGCTCGGAAGTGCCGTCTACACAATCAACACTTGCTGCCGTGTTATTGGGGTTCAGTAACATCAGCTGTTCCCCTGCTGTGTGTCCGGCAAATTCTCCTGCTTTGTCCACATCCACTGTACTACTGATTTAAAACTTGCTCCAATTACACCTCTGGCTCCTCTGTTTTTAGTATTTACCCTGGGCTCCAATACCGCTAGTTGCTGCTCAGAAGTGCCATCTGCACAGTCAACGCTTGCTCCAGTGTTATTCGGGTTCAGTAACGTCAGCTGATCCCCAGCTGTGTGTCCGGCAAATTCTCCTGCTCTGTCCACATTCACACTACTACAGATTTTAAAGTTGCTCCAATTACGCCTCTGGCTCCACTCTGTTTTTAGTATTTACCCTGGGTTCCAGCACCGCCAGCTGTTTCCCAGCAGTGTCTTTGGCACGGGTACTCCCTCCTGCCCAGCCTGGTTCCAGCACGCCAGCTGTTTCCGGGTAGTGTCAACGTCACTTTGCCTCCAATGCGTTGTCCTGTCGTGTTGCGGTCGGGTTAGCCGACTCTATGGTGCCTGCAGTTTAGGTGACTCCTATGTGGGCTGCGGGATCTGGCAATGAAGGCTGGTTCCATAGTGCCAATAGGACAAGCACCCCCTGTAGGACTGTGGGTTTTGGTAACTGCGGCCGGCTCGCGGCCTTGAAACTTTTTTTTACATGGGTACCTTCTGCTACCCATCCGGGTTCCAGTACCGTCAGCTGGTTCTCGGCAGTGCCTTTGGATTAGGTGCCTCCTTCTCGGTATCCAAGTTCCACCAACGTCTGCTGGTCCTTGGTAGTACTTTCTAGCACAGGTACCTCCTGCTTAGTAACAGAGTTCCAATACCGTCAGCTGGTCTTCGGTAGTTCCATTGGCTCTTGTACCTTCTGCTACCCATCCGGGTTCCAGTACCGTCAGCTGGTCCTCAGTAGTTCCATTTGCTCTTGTACCTTCTACTACCCATCCGGGTTCCAGTACCGTCAGCTGGTTCTCGGCAGTGCCTTTGGATTAGGTGCCTCCTTCTCGGTATCCAAGTTCCACCAACATCTGCTGGTCCTTGGTAGTGCTTTCTGGCACAGGTACCTCCTGCTTAGTAACCGAGTTCCAGTACCGTCAGCTGGTCCTCGGTAGTTCCATTGGCTCTTGTACCTTCTGCTACCCATCCGGGTTCCAGTACCGTCAGCTGGTCCTCGGTAGTTCCTCAGCCTTCTTGTACCTTCTGCTGCATTTCCAAGTTCAAGCTTTTTGAAATGGTTCTTGGTAATCACTCTGGATCTCCCTGACGAGGACCCTGAAGACGAGGACCCTGAAGACCAACCCGAAGAAGACGAGGACCCCGAAGACGACGACCCTGAAGACCACCCCGAAGAAGACGAGGACCCTGAAGACCACCCCGAAGAAGACGAGGACCCCGAAGACGAGGACCGTGAAGACGAGGACCCTGAAGACCAACCCGAAGACGAGGACCCCGAAGACGAGGACCCCGAAGATGACGACCCTGAAGACGAGGACCCCGAAGACGAGGACCCTGAAGACCACCCCGAAGAAGACCAAGAAGATGACCCTGAAGAAGTTGACCAAGAGGACAAAGAAGAGAAGACAACCACCAAGATACAGAAGAACAAGAGACAGAAAACCAAGAAGCAGAAGTACAAGAAGCTGCAGAACAAAAAGCGGAAGAACATTAAGCATAAGACTAAAAATCAGAGCAAAAGATAATATCTAAATTATAAGCAGAAGATGACTAAGCAGTGTATGGGGGTGAGTCCGTTCCTCCTCGTGGTGCCCCTGGAAAAGACCTGCTGCTGCAGGCCAAACTGAACGCGGACAAATCCTGTTGTAAAACTTTTGTGACGGGCAGAACGAAAGGTGTAATGTTCAAACTTTTATAGATAACAACTACAGGAATGCCTGTCACAAATAAGAATATGATGAAGAAGAAGAATATGAAGAAGATGAAGAAGTAGAATATGATGAAGAATAATAGTTGAATAAGAAGAATATGAAGAATGTAAAAAAAAGAATAATACGAAGAAGAAGAATATGAAGAAGATGAAGAAGTAGAATATGAAGAAGAATAATAGTTGAATATGAAGAATGTAAAAAAAAAAGAATAATACGAAGAAGGTGAAGAAGAAGAAGATGAAGAAGGTGAAGAAGTGGATGAAAAAGATGCTGAGGATGATGAAGGAGAAAGTGTGGGAGAAGTAAAAAAGAAGGTGAAGAGCATGGAAGTAGTGAAACATAAATATCTGACAAAATCTAAAAATACTTAACCTAGTCAATATTTCCGTAACTCAGAATGTCTTAAAAAAATATTAATTTCTGCTATTCCATTTGATTGGGCTAAACCTTTATGCCTTTATTGTCTCCCCCACCTCCCCCAATACATTCTACATTATTCTTAGTTGTTTTCCTTCATGTAGAATTAACCTACAAGGAAAGAAAAGGTTTATTTTCATTCCGATATTTCTGTCCCATTGACTTGCATTGGTTTCCGGTATCGGAATCGGCGATATCCGATACTTTTGGGGTATCGGTCTGATCCAATCCGATCCGATATTTGCCGATATCGGAAGGTATCGCTCAACACTAGTGATGAGTGGAAAACAGCGTTTTTATCGTCTGAGGGTTTACTCGATAATCTTCTCCTGCCATTTGGATTCTCCAATGCACCAACAGGATTTCACAGCTTTCTGAATGATATTTCTCTGATTACATTGGGAGATTTGTTGTGATTTACCTTGATGATATATATTTTTTCGTGATTTGGATTCTCACCAGGAACCAGATCCGTGTTTCTCTTCCTGAACCTACTTCCTCCATTCTACCTAAAGGCATTGTGGTTTTCTGTGGTATCCTTGGAGTTGGAAGCTGAGATCCATGAAGTCCTGTTGTTGGCTCCTTCCACCACTTCTGGGTCCACATTACTTGTAGTTGTGTACCTAAGATTGCTTCTGTTGCTGGAGTTTCATGATTTAATCATGAGTGATCATCCTGAGGTCACAACTATGCTGAAAACTATTACTAGGCTTTTTTGGTGGCCGTCTATGAATAATGATATTAAAGAATTTATATCTGCTTGTGAAGTTTGTGCACATGCTAAAGTCTGTCATAACTGGCCGGCCGGTAATTGGCTCCACTGCCAATTCCAGAAAGACAGTGGACTCATTTGTCGATGGATTTTATCATGTTGGGAAGACTGTTATTTGGGTTGTAGTTGACTGATTCAGTAAACGGGCTAATTTTGTTCCTTTGTCAGGGTTACCTGATGCAGAGACATTCTCCAAGTTGTTTATTTGTCATGTGGTGAGATTGCATGGAATTCCTCTTAAGGTTAAGTTCACACGTAGCATTTTTGCGGCCGCGAAAACGCTTGTTAATCGGTCTGCCATGCATAGCAATGCGAATTCGGATGTGCTCTGCACATGATGCGTTAATTAAGGCGTCAAATTTGCATTGCAATGCAAAACACAGCATGGCCATTTATAGCGCAATCACGCCACAAATTTGCGGCCATTGAGTTACATTGAAACGCAGCAAACCCGCAGGTAAATGTGAATTTGCTGCGTTTCAATTTAATTCAATGGCTGCGAATTCGCGGTGAAAAACGTGGTGCGTATGGTACCCGGGATGAAGTGGAGACTACAACTCCTCTCATCCTGACCACCGCTCCCGCTGATAACAGCTGGAGCGGCCTTGGATGGGAGTAGAAGTAGCCTTCCCAGTCAAGCCAGCTACCATGTGCGGTAAAAAAAAAAGAAAAATGTTAAAAATAAAAAATAAACCTCTATAGTCACCTGTCCGGTGGAAATCTTCTCCTGCCGAGTGCCGGCAGTACTTACAGAACCTGTGCTGACGTCACAGATCAGCTGATGGTCACATGACCGCTCAGCTGAGTGGTGACGTGACCGCTCACCTGATCTGTGACGTCAGTGCAGGTCCTGATGGTCACGTGACCATCAGGATCTGCTCTGACGTCACAGATCAGCTGATGGTCACGTAACCGCTCAACTGAGTGGTGACATCAGCACAGGTCCTGATGGTCACATGACGTCCGGACCTGCGCTGACGTCACAGATCAGCTGATGGTACATGACAATCAACTGATCGTAAGCTCACCGGGGCTGATCAGCTGATCTTCAGCTGATCAACCCCAGTGACCTGCAGCATGTATACTGACAGGGGGTGATTTTACACCCCTGTCAGTATACATTGCTGTATTCTACAGCAGTGACATCAGTGATGTCACTGCTGCAGAAGTGACACGAATCGTCGTGGGACACTCGGTGGTACGCGGACTGCGTCGTTGACGGCGGACAGGTGAGGAATATGGTTGTTTTTTATTTTAGGTTTTTTTCAGGAGATCGATGGCTTCGCGGACCCGTGTAATAAAAAAAATTGTAGAACCGTGTGTTTTTTATTTCATTAAAATACTTTATTCTGGCCGTGTCTTTTATTGAAAAAGTGGCGACCATTTTACTACGCAGTTAGTAATGGGGGCGTCTTATAGACGCCCTCCATTACTAAACTGGCGGCTGACGTGAAGCCCAATACAAGGCTGACGTGAACCCCAACCCCATTACGCCACCGCTACAGGGCAGTGGGAAGAGCGGAGGCTAAGCGCCAGATTTGGCGCATCTTGTGGATGCGCCATTTCTGGGACTGCTGAGGCGTGATATTAATAGCCGCAGAGGGGGCTAGTATTCATGGCCCCTTCCCTGGCTATTAATATCAGCCTGCAGCTGTCTAGTTTAGCCTTTGCTGGTTAGATTTTATAGGTGGACCCTATGTCAATATTTTTCTGGGGTCCCCCTGTAATCTAGCCAGTAAAGGCTAAACAAACAGCAATGGGCTGATATTAGTAGCCAAGGAACATTGTTGGTTAATGGCCCCTTCCCCGGCTACTAATATCAACCCCCAGCGGTCGGCTTTCTATCTGCTGGTTATAAAAATGACGCAGGAGCCCACGCCATTTTTTTTTTTACATTTTCGGCTCTGTGCCCAGAATCCGGACGTAGCAGCGCTTTGGACGCATATTTTTAGCTGCATCTAAAATGTTGCATTCTATTGAATGCAGGTAAATCCACATGTGTTCACTGAACCATACAGATTTACCGCATTCAATACTTTCTAGTGGTCAAATTTCTGTTGTGGAGACTAGCGACTCCGCAAGAGAATTTGACATGCTGCGGTCCTGAAAGATGCGCCGCATGTCAGTGTCCACGGGTGATTCGCAGCCTCTGATGCACGCATAGTGGACATGGGATTTCTAGAGATACCATGCACTATGCTGTAACATCTGAATGCTGCAGGTTTGATGCTGTATAAACACGCAGTGTCACACCTGCAGCGGCTCCTGATCGTGTCCACGTACCCAAACTCACCCGCAGCATGTCAATTTCTGTAGCGGACATGCCAGTCTCCACTCCTGATTTTGACTGATTGAAGTATCATTATATGCGGTGGATTCACATTTATCAACAACAAAAGTGCGGCATTAGAACACCGCGTTTTGGACGCAGCAAAAATAAGCTGTGTCTAAAGCGCTACTGAGTGCTGATCGGGGGGTCCTAGCGGGTAACGAACAAGCTGTGAGGTGTTACTAATGATCATGGACTATGTTTGCCTAATGGCACCTTCCCAGGCTAAAAATAGCAGCTAACAGCAGCTGCATAAATTACGTAAATAGAAATGCTAATGAAGATTGGGTGAATGGGATTAGCTGACACCCAGCTCTTTTGTTTGGTTATGACAAGGTGTCAATCAGACCTTTTCATGACCAAACTTAATTAAACTAAAGAGTTAAACAAGCACACAGACACAGAGCAAACATTTTATTTTAATTACAACAGACACATTCTTTAATCAAGTTAACCAATATACTCACCCCAGTTCTGGTGGTAATCCAAGGTTTAAGCAATGTCCCACCAATTAACTTTATTTAGCTACAAAAATTATTCATGGATGTACAAAAACGCTTAAAAAATGCATCAAAACGCGTCAAAAATGCATGTAAAAACACATGCGTTTTCCCTGCCAAGGAGAAGCAGAAACGTACAGAAAATTTCTTCTTCAACTAACCATCGTGCGCACATAGCCTAGCATTGTGTCTGACATGGGAGTGCAATTTGTCTCCAAATTCTGGAGATCTTGTCATTTTTTTGCGCCTGCCACCCTGAAACCAATGGTCAGACAGGAAGGATAAATCAATCTTTGGGACAAATTTTAAGGTATTTTGTTGCAGCTCAGTAGAAGGTCTTCATTCTTACCTCTTGCTGATTTAGCCTTTAGACAGATCAATCGGTCCACTGGAACTCACTGTTTCTTGTAATTATGGTTTTCATCCCCATTTTGATTAATTTTCTAAAATAAGTTCTGAATGTCCTGGGGTGGAGGTCGCCATACAGAAACAAGGGGGATGTTACAAGTTTACATAGGTTGAAAAAAGACCTAAGTCCATCAGGTTCAACCTTCCTCCACCAATTATACATTTGTTGTTACTAAGTTATCTATAACCCACAATGTTATGTGTACTGAGGAAATCATCCAGCCCTTTTTTAAAAGTTTTTATAGAGTCTGCCATTACTACCTCTTATAGTAAAGCGTTCCACAGTCTGACTGCTCTAACTATAAAGAGCCCTTTCCTGTTTGCCGGAATGACCATTTTGCCACCCGTAATGAGTGCCCACTAGTCCTTAGCATCTTTGGAAGAAATAAGTGAGCTAGAGATAGTCACCATCGCGCTGTCCAGAGACCCCCGAGCATACCCTAGGTATAAGAGTATATCATCAGCATACAATGCCTCCTTTTCTTCCTAGGTCCCATATTTAAATCTATCTAAGACGTTTTATTAATTACTGCCGCATGAGTTTCAATTGCTATTTCAAAGAATAAGAGGGACAGGGGGCCATCCTTGTCTTGTACCTCTGTGCAACAAAAATTGATTAGACAGAGCCACTTTCTCTTATTTTGCCCTTTGGGTCAGAATAAAGCAATTGCACCCATTATATAAATTTGTCACCAAAGACCATCTGCTTCAACGTAGCCCACAAATGTGGCCATTCTACACTGTCAAAGGCCTTAATGGCATCCAAAGACAGGATCCCCCTATGACCAATATTATCAGCCCTTGCTTGAATATTAATATAAAGCCTTTTCAGATTGATTGTGGTGGACATATTGGGCATAAACCCAGACTGACCGGGATGCATTATTGAGATTACTTTTCATAGTCTGTTTTCATAGTAGTGGGCTCTGGGCAAGAGTCTCAGTGGGCCCCTTTAACACATACCACAATTCCTGATGCACAGATAAGAAATATAGATATAGCACAATGCCAAAGATTTCACTCACTTCTTACATTACATGAGTGATAGCTATTGTAAATTCTACAATAGCTCAGAAACCGCTGGATCCTTACAGTGCATGCTGTGGGGGTCAAACGTTTTCATTTTAAAATCAGACAATATAGTCACCACATACTACTCCATACAGAGTAATGAACTCCGTATAATGCTCCATATAGAATAATGGACCCCATATAATACTCCATACAGAATAATGGACTCCTTTATTATGCTCCATAGAGTATCATGAGCCCCATATAATTCTCGATACAGAATAATGGACCCCATATAATGCCCCATACAGAATAATAGGCCTTATATAATGCTTCATACCGAATAATGAGCCTGATATAATGCTCCATACAGAATAATGGACCCCATATATTGCTCCATACTGCATTTGGAGATTAAGCTTAGGGAGACACAGAGGAGAATGATGGGATAGCGCTCTGGGCAGGAGCTGATGTCAGATATAAGATCCTGCATCAGTTCATTTCCAAGAGCCAAGTTCATTCTTGACAAAGAGGAGAATGTGGACGAAAAACTTGAGTATTGGTATACAATAGGAGGACGGACTCTCCAAAGAGCAATTACAGCTGTCTCCTTAAGTAAGTGACCAAAAGGGATACAATTGCCGTCTACCCTCTTAGCGTCATGCCTCCCTCTATCCCAGTGAGAGTCCAGTATATTATTAAAGAAGAGGCAATAATAGTGAGAATTTACGTATGATTTATGTATAATTTTCCTGGAATGTGGTGGTATGTAGATAGAGATTATTAATAGAGATTTAGTAAGAACTTACAGAACAAACATACGTACTGACCCTCTGTATCTATTATCACTGTGAGACGCTCACATTGTGCACTAGGGTGTACTAATATACCAACTCCCCGACAGTATGGAGAGCGCGTGGAGTGATAGTCGGCTGTAACCACTTCTTGTTTAGTAGATGAAGTTTCTCAGAGGTAAGATGTGTTTCTTGCAGACAAATCAGAGCAGGTTTTTCCATTTGGAAATACTGAAAGATCACCTGTCTTATCACTAGAAGAAAGACCCCTTACATTCCAGATAAGTATTGTCACTGACCCCGCCTTATTTAATGTATTAGATATGTCGTTTCCAATATCCTATCAGCAGAGCATTTCCATTTTACATAGCTCGTTAACCGCATATTACAAGGTTGTCAACAATATAAAACATACCCCAAAAAATAAAAAAGACCCCCCCTCCCTATACAACCCCAACCATAATAGTCAGATATAAAACACCTTTCTCCGGGTGAGAGACTGGGTGAAGTATTTCCATAGCTGTCGCTTTTAAAGTAGAAAAAATGGCGGCTCAGTCACTGTTGAACATATGGGAAAATCCCCCCTAGAACTTAAGTCTCCTTGGGGGATAATTCAACCCCAATTAGACATAAGGACTGTGATATAATCATAATAGAACCTGAAGAAAAAACAACATTTGTAAAGAACTGTCCAACAAGCAGGGACACACTTCTTCCCATACACTCACGGATCACTGTGTTTTTGAAGAATTAGGGTTTGTACCACAGGATCTTCAACTTGTAACATCCTGAATGTGATCCCGGTGTATTTCATATTTTATCCTCTCATTCATATCCAGCCAGTGAAGGGTTTATGAATCTTGAATAAAGTCCACAGTACCTCGGGCTACCACCCTTAACTTGGCAGGGTAGATCATTGAATATCAGGATCTGGAGATATTTGTGGATACTTCCCAGGCTGCTGGTTTATTGAAGACGTCAATTCAGAAAGGTTTATTAAATTGCTGTTTTTATTTGATGCGTTTCATAGTGACAAGCACTTCTTCTTCAGGAGACAACCACATACAGACAAAATCCTGCAAGACAGTGTAAAGACTTGAGGTTTGAATTAAGGCTCCAAATCAACACATGACTGTCTGAGTTGTGTCAAAGTTCACTGGACTGGCAAACGATTACATTGGAAAATAACAAAATTGTGTGTATTTCAATTATACAAAGAAATTCCTCCTAAAAAATGTATCACGATTCATATACTATAAACCTATTCGACATTATTTAAGAATTGTATATATATAAGTTCAAATGTTCTCTAAAATAAATGTATTTATTCACTTATTCTAATAGCAGGAGTTGGGCTAGAACCTATGTCTCTATAGGGAAAACCACTGTGTCCTGAGTTCTTTACTCGTTAAGCCGCTATGTGTATTTAGGAATTAGCAGAAGATTAAAAAGAAAAGCAAATCCAAGGGTCGGAGAAAAGTGTGTAAAAAACTTGTAGTTCATTGTATGTCAAAAAATTCATGTTTTATTTTATTTAATGTCTTTTGATGAGCTAAAATGCTCTTATCCGAATTCCTCTAAGTGTTATTTTACTTTATTATATTTGTTACAGTCCATTTGTCGTGTTTCATATGTCAGAATATTATTTTGTGTCATTATACTGATATCAGTGTGTTTTATCAATTCCTGTATAATTTTATCAGAGGGAAAATAAATATCATTATAAATTAATTCCACGCTTCCTTTTTTAATTACTTAGTTTCTCATACAATGTGATGGTGAAATATGGGGAGAGCGTGGTTTACCTCTGTCCATGAATACGGCCGCTGGAGTAAATATATGGCCATGTGCTTAACTTGGAAGGATTTCATCTGCTGAGGGGTCACCTAGGTCAGTGGTGACGTCACATGGGAATCCGGTCAGGGAGATCTTTCTTTTTACTACAAGCCTTCCTTATCAGGGACTGTAGGTAATAGAGGACGGGGAACATCAGAGGAATCCCGTGCTTGCTACATGGATTCTCTCGGAAGGTAAAACAGTAGTGACTGGAATTACAATGAGGGGAGTTTTATACTCTGAGAAAAAAAGACAATCACTTCATGGAGATCTAAATGCTCGATGTTCCGGGAGTTTGATAAAATTGTGACATCTAAAAAATCTACATAGGATATTAAAAGATCATCATTGTACCATAGTTATATATCTTAATAAATCATAGGAAATGTATATAAGAACTAAATATTAAAATCTGAAGGATCGAGGGTTTTATCTAAAATAATTAATTTATATCAATTGGTTAATAAAACCATGTCACAGATCATGGATAATATTGTTGTAAATAGATATTACAATAAAGTATCTTATTAAAATATCATCTAAATTATTACAATTAATACTAATGTTAAGGGAGCTTCCACATCAGACTTTCTATCTCCAAAATGACCATAGATGTAGATTTCTTAACATCTAAAGGAACATTTCAGACATTTCATTTAATCCGTGGGGTTTCATACTGTTCAGTCTCTATATCCAGTAAATCTCCTTCTTGTTCAGTTTCTGAATGTGGTTCGGCCTATTAGCAGGAATATATTCAATTGGACTAATTTTCATTTTTTATACTCATTATTGTGTTCTATTGTTCAGCGTCGAGATAAACCGTGATTAAGGAAACCCCTACGATATTGTATCTATGTGAATGAAGTCTGCTGTGGAGCGGCTGAGTCCTTCTACTCACATATTGTTTATTACATATATATTGGATTACATAAATCACAAAGTCCACATTAGATGTTACTTAACTGAAAATCTCTGTCCAGTAGATGAGGAAAAACTATTGACACCGTGATCTATAGATAAACAACACAAACAATTCCTTGATCCACATTTGTATATACCATTAGGTTTATCTGATTAGGTATACTGTTTGAGGAGTATGATTTGAGGCGGCTAGGGCCCAAAATATTCTTTATTGTAGGATCTCTACAAAAAGGGATAATGGGGTTTTTAGGTAGAGATTTTCCAAGAATAGGATCACTTTGTAATATGTGCCAATATTTATAAAAAAATTGGAGTATTTCTTTATGGCAGGAATTAAACTGGGTGATAAAATTTAATTCATAACAATTTACAGACTCAGATTTTTTCTTATTTTCTAGTAGTGTTTTCTGATCATATTTCTTTGAATTAGAATAGGCTTGTTTGATTAATCCATTTGGGTATCTCTCAACTTCAAATCTCTCTTGCAAGATTTTGGCTTGTGTTATATAATCAATGTCAACACTACAATTCTTCTGAATTCTTTTGAATTGATTTTGTGGATGTTATCCAGCCACTTCACATAATGTCCGCTCTAATAATGGATTTAACTGTTTGTGTCAACTTTTTAAAAAAAGGCTTACGTACATATAGAATATTCCTTAATAAACACATTTATATCCAAAAAATCACAAAATTTACAAAATCATATAGGGAAGAAGGAAGTACCCCAATTATTAGAATTGATGTCGCTAATAAAGGATTGCATGTTATTGTTACAATTGTCCCATATAAAGAACGGGTCATCAATTAACCTTTTATATAACGTTATATACTTTTTCCATTTATTATTTTGAATACAAATCTCCTCTCATACCAATATGAATAGATTTGCGTAGGTTGGTGCGACCTTTGAACCCATCGCAGTGCCTCGCGTCTGATGGTAATGTTCACCTTCAAATGTAAAATAATTATTTTTTTAAATACAGGATAGCCCTGTGTAGATGAAGGATTTGTCTACTGAACAATCTGACAAACGTCAATAAATATTTTTTGAAACATGTCAATCTGATATTGTGATATACTTGAATATAAGATGATACATCTAATGTTAGAAAATCATAATTTTGCTCCCATTGTATCTCTTGTAGAAGTGGAATTAGATGTGTAGAATCTTATAGATCGTTCGGTAATTTTGACACATGATCCTGCATTATTTTGTCAATATATTCTGACAGATTGCTAGTCAGAGATCCAATGCCTGATATTATAGGTCTTCCAGGGGGATGGGATTGGTAAGACTATTATGGATTTTTGGAAGGTGATAAATTTAGGGTAGTGGGATTTTTGATTAAGAGAAAAATTTTTCTTTTAGATTTAATATATTTCCCTCCATTGCTCTGTTGATCAAACTATTATATATTAGTATCACTTTAGGTAAAGGGTCTGAAGGAATTGTCTGATAGTATTCCACATCTGATATTATCCTGTATGCTTCTTCACAATAATCTGTGCAGTTTTGTATTACTATACCCCCCCTTTATCAGCAGCTCTAATGCCTAAGTTCTCACTATTACATAAGGATTGAAGGACTTTTTTCTCAGATATTGAAAGATTATTTTTTGTGGTGGGCCTCCTTTAATTGTAAGTTATTTTAAATTCATCAAGAACTATATCATGGAAGGTGCTAATGTGATGTCCCTTACTCTCTATCGGATAAAAATGGGATTTTGTTTTTACATTCACATGAAATTGTAAATTAGTTTGTGCTGAAGATAAAACAGGCTGTTCACTCACTTTTTTTCTTCCTCACCGCATTCTTCTAGTAGGTTTCTTTTCCCTGGTTTGGGGGAGAAGTATTATTTAATTGCCCTTTTTTGGGAGACACAGCCCAGGGTAAAAAAGGTACCAGACCTTTAGTACCAGTTGTGGTATTGTCCACTATAATAGTATTGCTTGTTTTTTTAGTAGAGGAAACAATGTCTGATGTAGTGTCATATATTGAGAGGTCCAGTAGTAGAGTAGAAATGGGATCTGAGAATTCGATTAGAGCAAGAGATTCAATTTCATTAGGTGGAATTAGACTTTTATTTATTGCTACTAGTTGTCTCAGTTTTATTTTTACTTACACAAGCTCTTTCTATTTCTTAATTTATTCTATTTGTAGTCTAATGTTGTCTAGATGTTTTTTTTTTTGCATTAAGAACCGAAATGAAGGTAGAGGTTTTCCATTCAGAAGATGGAAGTAGTGTATTTGAATTTTGGAGTGTTTGTCAAATTTGTTCTCCTGCTCACAGTACTTTTTCAGGAAGGGAAGGAAAAAAGCAATCACAGGCCACAAAGTATTAATCAAAAAATATATCACTTTTATTGATAAATATTCACAGGTAAATGGGGAAAGTGCAAAGGTGCAAGAGATCAAGAGCCAGATGTTACATCACAGTGGAGCCCACATTCATAAAATATATATCAGGACAATCAATACAAGCATAGAGGCTGCATATATGCCCAAATGTTACAAAAAAATTGCTATATATATACACCTGACTATAAATTAATGTGCCACCCCTATGAAGTACCCGAGAGAGGACATAACATAGAGAACTAACTCCCATCTGCATGACTTCTGGGCCGCACTGCCCATCAGTGCCTTCTTAAACCCCGGCACACCTCACATTCCCACGCCCCCTGACGAAGGGCAACTGGAAGGCATGTCGGGGTGGTTGCATCTCTGGTTTTGCCCCATTCATTCAGAGTACGCCCCGGTATCTGCTGCTATACACTCACAGTGGTATGTATATGTGAACATCATGGCTATATGTCACATTATGACTATTACAATGTTATAGTAGGATATACACTACTAGCTATTGAACCCGTTCTATGCCCGGGTGGCGAGCATTTTTATTGGTATATGCTCCCCCATCCTGTTACGTGCCGCCCCCATCCTGCTACATGCTGCCACCATCCTGTTACGTGCCGGCCCCATCCTGTAACGTGCCACCCCCATTCTGCTACGTGCAGCCCCCATCCTGCTACGTGCAGCCCCCATCCTGCTATGTGCAACCGCCATCCTGTTATGGGTAGCCCCCATCCTGTTTTGTGCTGCCCCCATCCGGAGGCCAGGGGAGGAGTGTGGTGCCAGATACCGCGCTGTCCGGCGCCAATGTGTCTTCACTAAAATGGCACCGGACAGAGTGTTATGCGCATGCGCCAATTCTGACGCCACACTCCTTACCCGGACTCCAGCCCAAACAGAGGTACTGCGGCAACATTCGTTCGGGTCAGGTATGTACTTATGGCGCTGGAGCTCTTGGTATGCATTCAGTGTCTACGCATACCGGCGCCATATACTTCTCTTACCTGTAACGACTGGATGGGTTCTTCTGACTGTAGCCAGACTGCTCAGGCGCGTCGCGCATGTGCAGTCTATAGAGGCTTCGGAAAACTGCAAATGTGTCTTCAGTAAAACGTTGTCGGATAGCGCACAATGCGCATGCGCCGTGTCCGGCGCCACAGTCCGCCCACGGCCTCCAGCCAGAACAGAGGCGCCACGGCAACACTCCTCTGGGTCAGGTAAGTATGTCCTTATGGCACCGGAGATCGCGGTATGCGTTCAGTGACTACGCATACCACGATCTCCGACGCCATACACTCCTCTTAACTGTAATGGCTGGATGTGGTCTTCTGTCTGGAACCAGACTGCGCAGGCGCGCCGTGCTTGCGCAGTCTATAGAGGCTTCAGACAGAGGGAAGCCTCCCTGATAATATTATAGATAGCATTATGCAGATGGGAGTTAGGACTCTATGTTATGTCCTCTCTCAGGTACTTCATAGGGGTGGTACATTAATTTATAATCAGGTGTATATAGCAATTTTTTTATAACATTTGGGCATATATGCAGCCTCTATGCTTGTATTGATTGTCCTGATATATATTTTATGAATGTGGGCTCCACTGTGATGTAACGTCTGGCTCTTAACCGCTTGCACCTTTGCACTTTCCCCCATTTACTTGTGAATATTTATGAATAAAAGTGATATATTTTTTAATTAAAAGTTTTTGGCCTGTGATAGCTTTTTTCCTTTCCTTCTTGTTGTTGTCATTGCCGATTGTCCCTAAAATAGTCCTTCTTATGATAGTTCGAATAAATATATATTTTCTTACATTATTCACAGTAAGTTTTGTCTACCATCATTTCCTATGAATCTCCTTTATTTCACAGTACTTTTTGTAGATTCAACTGTTGCAATTGATAAAGGTTCAATTCTATGTGGTAGGACTTTCTCAATTATTTTGTTATTTATCTTTGGTTCGATCTTATCTTCATTTTTGTCAATTTTTTTTATTTGTATGAATGAATTCATTAGCCTAGTCTTTTAGTTGTATAGGTACAGAATTTTTAGATTTTTGTTCTGTGACTCAGGGCACACTTTGTGTTTCTTTCTTTTTTATAATACGATAATCATCCCTGTCTCGTTGCAGTTTTTTACATTTTTTCATTACTGGCTCATGTTCCAATAGTAATATGGATGTGATGGTGTTGTAATTAATTTTTTATATGCTGGATGAGATTCAAACCTCTGTAGGTCCTTGTGACAAAACAGCTTTTTATTTTAATCAGCCAGAAGTCTAGATTTGTTAAGCCAAGAGAAATACACTATTGTGTTTTTGCTGACTTCTGAATGTATGTGTATTTCTGTGGCTGGTCAAGAAGGATATACGATTATGTGTATAAACGTGAATGTTGACTTCTCTTGGTTTTTAAACAATGATGTTTGTTACTATGCTAATTGCATATTGTACTAAAGCCATCTACAGTACAGACCAAAAGCTTGGACACACCTTCTCATTTAAAGATTTTTCTGTATTTTCATGACTTTGAAAATTGTACATTCACACTGAAGGCATCAAAACTATGAATTAACACATGCGGAATTATATACAGTCATGGCCAAAAGTATTGAGAATGAGACAAATAGTAATTTTTCCAAAGTTTACTGCTTCATTTTTTGTAATGCCAATTTGCATATACTCCTGAATGTCAAAGAGTGATCAGCTCAACAGCAATTACTGTACTTGCAAAGTCAATATTTGCCCAGAAAATGAACTTTAACCCCCAAAACACATTTCAACATCATTGCAGTCCTGCCTTAAAAGGAGCAGCTAACATCGTTTTAGTGATTGATCCATTAACACAGGTGTGGGTGTTGATGAGGACAGGGCTGGCGATCAATCAGTCATGATTAAGTAAGAATGACATCACTGGACACTTTAAAAGGAGGCTGGTTCTTGGTATCATTGTTTCTCTTCAGTTAACCATGGTTATCTCTAAAGAAACACATGCAGCCATCATTGCACTGCACAAAAATGGCCTAACAGGGAAGAGTATCGCAGCTACAAAGATTGCACCTCAGTCAACAATCTATCATTTTATCAAGAACTTCAAGGAGAGAGCTTCCATTGTTGTCAAAAAGGCTCCAGGGCACCCAAGAAAGACCAGCAAGCGCCAGGACCGTATCTTAAAACTGTTTCAGCTGCGGGATCGGACTACCAGCAGTGCCGAGCTTGCTCAGGAATGGCAGCAGGCTGGTGTGAGTGCTTCTGCACGCACTGTGAGGCGGAGACTCTTTGAGCAAGGGCTGGTTTCAAGGAGGGCAGCAAAGAAGCCACTTCTCTCCAGAAAAAACATCAGGGACCGACTGATATTCTGCAAAAGGTACAGGGAGTGGACTGCTGAGGACTGGGGCAAAGTCATTTTCTCTGATGAATCCCCTTTTCGATTGTTTGGGACATCTGGAAAACAGCTTATTCGGAGAAGAAGAGGTGAGCGCTACCATCAGTCTTGTCTCATGCCAACTGTAAAGTATCCTGAAACCATTCATGTGTGGGGTTGCTTCTCAGCCAAGGGAATCGGCTCACTCACAGTCTTGCCTAAAAACACAGCCATGAATAAAGAATGGTACCAGAATGTCCTCCAAGAGCAACTTCTCCCAACCGTCCAAGAGCAGTTTGGCGCCCAACAATGCCTTTTCCAGCATGATGGAGCACCTTGCCATAAAGCAAAGGTGATAACTAAATGGCTCATGGAACAAAACATAGAGATTTTGGGTCCATGGCCTGGAAACTCCCCAGATCTTAATCCCATTGAGAACTTGTGGTCAATCATCAAGAGACGGGTGGACAAACAAAAACGAACAAATTCTGGCAAAATGCAAGCATTGATTATGCAAGAATGGACTGCTATCAGTCAGGATTTGGTCCAAAAGTTGATTGAGAGCATGCCAGGGAGAATTACAGAGGTCTTGAAGAAGAAGGGGCAACACTGAAAATATTGACTTGCTGCATTAACTCATTCTAACTGTCAATATAACCTATTGGTACTCATAATATGATTGCAATTATATTTCTGTATGTGATATAAACATCAGACAAACACTAATAAAACCAGAGGCCAGCAAATCATGTGAAAATATAATTTTGGTGTCATTCTCAAAACTTTTGGCCATGACTGTACTTAACAAAAAAGTGTGAAACAACTGAAAATATGTGTTATATTCTAGGTTCTTCAAATTAGCCTCCTTTTGCTTTGATGACTGCTTTGCACACTCTTGGCATTCTCTTGATGAGCTTCAAGAGGTAGTCACCGGAAAAGGTCTTCCAACAATCTTGAAGGAGTTCCCAGAGATGCTTAGCACTTGTTGGCCCTCTTGCCTTCACTCTGCGGTCCAGCTCACCCCAAATCATCTCGATTGGGTTCAGGTCTGGTGACTGTGGAGGCCAGGTCATCTGGCGTAGCACCCCATCACTCTCCTTCTTGGTCAAATAGCCCTTACACAGCCTGGAGGTGTGTTTGGGGTCATTGTCCTGTTGAAAAATAAATGATGGTCCAACTAAACGCAAACCGGATGGAATAGCATGCCGCTGCAAGATGGTGTGGTAGCCATGCGGGTTCAGTATGCCTTCAATTTTGAATAAATCCCCAACAGTGTCACCAGCAAAGCACCCCCACACCATCACGCCTCCTCCTTCATGCTTCACGGTGGGAACCAGGCATGTAGAGTCCATCCGTTCACCTTTTCTGCGTCGCACAAAGACATGGTGGTTGGAACCCAAAGATCTCAAATTTGGACTCATCAGACCAAAGCACAGATTTCCACTGGTCTAATGTCCATTCCTTGTGTTCTTTAGCCCAAACAAGTCTCTTCTGCTTGTTACCTGTCCTTAGCAGTGGTTTCCTAGCAGCTATTTTACCATGAAGGCCTGCTGCACAAAGTCTCCTCTTAACAGTTGTTGTAGAGATGTGTCTGCTGCTAGAACTCTGTGTGGCATTGACCTGGTCTCTAATCTGAGCTGCTGTTAACCTGCGATTTCTGAGGCTGTTGACTCAGATAAAAGTATCCTCAGAAGCAGAGGTGACTCTTGGTCTTCCTTTCCTGGGGCGGTCCTCATGTGAGCCAGTTTCTTTGTAGCGCTTGATGGTTTTTGCAACTGCACTTGGGGACACATTCAAAGTTTGCCCAATTTTTTGGACTGACTGACCTTCATTACTTAAAGTAATGATGGCCACTCGTTTTTTTTTACTTAGAATTTGTATTATGGCAAGAAAAAAGCAGCTAACAGTCTATTCAGTAGGACTATCAGCTGCGTATCCATCTGACTTCTGCACAACACAACTGATGGTCCCAACCCCATTTATAAGGCAAGAAATACCACTTATTAAACCTGACAGGGCACACCTGTGAAGTGAAAACTATTTCCGGTGACTACCTCTTGAAGCTCATCAAGAGAATGCCAAGAGTGTGCAAAGCAGTCATCAAAGTAAAAGGTGGCTACTTTGAAGAACCTAGAATATAAGACATATTTTCAGTTGTTTCACACTTTTTTGTTAAGTATATAATTCCACATGTGTTAATTCATAGTTTTGATGCTTTCAGTGTGAATGCACAATTTTCAAAGTCATGAAAATACAGAAAAATCTTTAAATGAGAAGGTGTGTCCAAACTTTTGGTCTGTACTGTATATGTTGATTTACAAGAGCCCCCTGCTTTACCAACAATATAAATTGATTAAATGCTCAAACAATGAGACATGAGCCTTGTGGAATAATACCCTCTCTAATCCTTGACCTGTGGATGGGTACTTGAAAGGACAACTGTAACTGTTTAAGAGACATATGCCTCTGTAGCAGTGAGAATTGAAAGAGAGAATCAAAAATCAGTCAGACTCTTCAGGGCATCAGCTTGGTAGCATGGCTTCATCCAGAAAGATACAGATTTGTATTCTACATGATTCTGCCTGAGGATGTACGGCCCTGACTGGGAGGATACGGATCTGCTTCATTGACCATCAGAGAGCCCATGAATACATTTGGGGAGACCAGGTTGGGATGATGATTTCACCTGGCCCCATGGATATGTTGTTTGGGGTTGCCAGATGGGACCCTCTGGTCACCTGGAACCCATGGAAACTCTCAGAGAGGCCAGCCAGGGTGGGACCCTTGGGTCTCCTGGCCTTGTATCTTGATGGACTGTCAGCTTCCTAAGCTTGCTGCTACCTCCTCTCTGTGGGGGCCCGCCAAAAGCAGGGGCCACTGGTTGAGCTAGTTGGCCCTGGAAGTCCCAAAGTCGCAGTTGTTCTATCCCTGGCGGGTCAGCGGTAGGGCGAGACTGGGTAATGTTGTACCATCTTGGGTATTTGCTGGGACTGTTCTGTTTAATGTCCGTTTGGTGGTTCAATAAAATATTTCCCCACTGCTATACCCTCACCCTGTGTTGTCTGAGTAGTATTATGGCCATGGAAGACCCCAGGTCTTCACAGTCCTTAACTAAAGATAGGACTTTTTCAGTTGCAGTTCTCTTTTTATGTAAACATGTTAACATAATGTGCATACAATTATTTAAATTAGAGTCCCATTCAAGTGTAAACGTATTGTCATTAGGAAATGGAGAGGTATGTACCAACATGAGGCCCCTCAGACATATTTTTTCATCCATATAAATAGTTCAAAACCGGGCATCCAGACCAAAATGAAGTTCTTCTTTTAATGTGTCTTTGAAGTGATAAAACAATTTTTTTTCCTTAAAACATTTGTGTCCTCCTCACTGAATGAGTTTGTAGAACTGTCCGTGTCCATAATAGATCCTCCTGTTTGTCTAATAGTTTGTAACATGAGCCGTTCCCTTGATGATAGTCGATTGTAAAAGTATTCCATGATGCAGATATATAGATAATTTCCTCTGCAGCCGGGAAAACACAAGGGAGAAAGTAGCGCAACAAACATTTAAGAGTATTTGTATCAGATTGTGCTAACCTGATCTGTATTCTTTTCTTTGACGTTTTAAGTTTGATGTTCAGCTGCTGCGGATCCATGGGTTTGCCAAAACCGATGAATATCAGGATCTGGAGAAATTTGTGGATACTTCCCGCGCTGCTGGTTTATTGAAGACGTCAATTCAGAAAGGGTTATTAACTTTAATAATTGAATATGGAACATACAGATCTCTCAGATATTTTTTGATATCAATGAATCTGGCTCTTTGTTTCTGCACTTCTATAGAATAATCTGGAAAGATCAAGATTTTGGACCCATTGATTGTTACATCGGGGTGATCCCTTGCCTGTCACAGGATAATATCTCTGTCCCGGTAGTGTAAAACTTTAGCCAGCACATGTCTTTGTGGAAGCCCAGGAGGCAGAGGATGCGTCGGCACCCTATGAGCTCATTCTACAGCTTATAGGGTGGGGTTAAGGTTTCAAGCCTGATTATTAATTTCATCCAGTTTTCCAAGAATTCAGTAGGAAAGGAGCCTTCTATTTTTCAGGCACACCAATAAGTAGTATATCATTGAGTCTTGACCTATTTTAAAGATCATCAGTTTCTGTCAGAAGTGCTGATATATGCTGTGCTGCAAGCCTGTTCTCATTCCTTGTATCGGCTATCTGTTCATCAATGGCGCTGACTCGCCTTCCACAGCGCCTGCTATTTTCTGCAGTTTGTGTCGCATACCTGCTATCTCTTTAAGACCACCAAAATGTACATTCAAAGCAGATCGAGAGAATTTCCAATGTACCCCTGCAATGAAAACATCTTTTAAAGTAGGTTCCTCAGGTACCTACAGTTAGGTCCATATATATTTGGACAGAGATAACATTTTTAAAAACAGGGTGGCACATGTTAAGGAGCTGAAACTCCTAAACCCTTCATCCAATTTTAATGTAGATACCCTCAAATGAAAGCTGAAAGTCTGAACTTCAACTGCATCTGAATTGTTTTGTTTAAAATTCATTGTGGTAATGTCTAGAACCAAAATTAGAAAAATGTTGTCTCTGTCCAAATATATATGGATCAAACTGTATATGTCCCATTGTTGCAGATTAGGCCGTGGGGCAGTGAGTATTGTGCCACATGCAATTTTATGGTCTTTTCGTCCCCTTCAACGCGGCTGCCTCTCCCATCTCCTGCTCACCCAACTCTTCCACTTTGAGCTCCTGCACAGGTGCGGGGTAGCTGCTATAAGAAGGCCATTGTCACCTGCTGAGACCTGTGTTTCTGTGCAGGCAAATTGCACCAATCTGGTCACCACTTCCCTCCTCCTTGTCTCCCCTGCTCAATCTGTCTCCAGCGTGATGACCATGGTGTCATCTTGGAGCTGAAAGCCTGCTTTTCCTGCAGTCTCTCTGTGGATTTTCCTGGTCATTTTTTCCCCTGGAGCAAAGTACTTCCACACTCAGACAGTTAACTGGTAGATGTATGATGATTTTCAGGATAGTCGTCAGGTCCTATATTGGATAAATAGCTAGATGCTCGGCAGGAGCTCCTACATCTGCTTGTTCGCATGTCGTCACGGTTGTTGCCCTCTTACTTGGTCTCCTGGGTGGATACTCAAAAGTACTGCTGCTTTCTGTGTGAGTGGGATAGTCATTCAAAAGAATATTGCTACAAAAAAAGGGACTGGCCTCTCCGACATTCACTTCAGTAAGGGAGTAAACTGTCCTGCATCCAGAAGTTGAGGACCCACCTGGGCAATGGTGGTAACAAAACCTTATCAAGTTGGGCCTAATGAAGAACTTTGTAAAGGCAATAGATAAAAATGTAAAACCATTCATACATCTGATTGATAACTTTCCAAGGTTAAGTGAAGCAAATATAAAAGGAGTCTATATTGGACCTCAGATTTGTTAGCTTCTTCAAGATGAGGAGTCTCTTCATTTGTTGCAGGGCAAGGAAAAGGCTGCATGGTTTACATTTGCATTTGTGGTAATTAAGTTTTTGGGAAACTCAAGAGCAGTAACTATGAAGAGTTGGTGTTATTTCTCCTCAAAACATATAAGGATCTTGGCTGTAACATGTTCTTAATGATTAATTTATTACATTCTAGACTTTTCTTCCACCAAACTGTGGAGTTGTGAGAGATGAGGATGGTGAGAGATATAACCAACATATTGCAGCTATGGAGAAAAGATATAAAGGAAAATGGAATCTTTCAATGCTTGCAGATTACTGTTGCATAATTTTAAGAGATGATCCAATGCATGAGTGCAAGAAGCAAGCAAAAAAGAGTTGTCACTGAATGAGGACCAGGTTTTGTAGTGCAATTTCTGTAACTGTTTATAATTCGCAATAGTGTTTAGACAGGTTTTAGTTATTTGAACTGTTGCTAAGTTTTCTCTAAATAAATATCAAAAAAATGGCATAACAAAATATTCTGCATCTGTATATTTACAAAAATAATAATGTTTCAAAGTACTGAAACTTTTATCATCAATTATATGCAGCAGTAAAAGGAAAACTCATTGTCCAATTTGCATTTAGGAGGCCAAACTCATTAAGAAATGGCTCAGTTCATAACGGAACCTGACAACTTTTAAAAAATATGTAAAACAGTGTTACATGACCTGACAGGTCCTTGAGCTAGTCGGGTGGAAGGTTCTTCAGCTGCTCAGTCAGGATGTGCAGCCTCTGGCCACGTCCCGGTACCTTCCTCTCCTGCTCTGCACCAATCAGTTAGATAAGTGTGGGTCTGGAGGAGAAAGCAGTTCTCTCACTGATCAGGAAGGACACTGTCTCATTGTTCTCGGTCACAGGAAACTACCTCCAGTCTATAAGACGCACTCGCTTATTAGCACGATTTTTTCTTGCTAAAAATGTGTCTTTTCAAGTAAATTTTTTCCACATTAAGGATATAAAAAAGGCTTCTCCCCTCTGTGACTTCTCTGATGTCTATCAAGATGCGCTTTCTGGTTAAAACATTTCCCACAATCTGAACATGAAAAAGGCTTCTCCCCTGTGTGAATGCTCTGATGTTTTTTAAGACTTGATTTCTGTGTAAAACATTTCCCACATTCTGAACATGAAAAAAGCTTTTCCCCAGTGTGAGTTCTCTGGTGCTTAACAACATTTGATTTCCCTGTAAAACATTTCCCACATTCTGAACATGAAAAAGGCTTCTCCCCTGTGTGATTTCTCTGATGTGTAACAAGAACTAATTTCTGGTTAAAACATTTCCCACATTCTGAACATGAAAAAGGCTTCTCCCCTGTGTGAATGCTCTGATGTTTGTTAAGACTTGATTTCTGTGTAAAACATTTCCCACATTCTGAACATGTAAAAGGCATCTTTCCTGTGTGAGTTCTCTGATGTGTAACAAGAGCTGATTTTTGGTTAAAACATTTCCCACATTCTGAACAGGAAAAAGGCTTCTCCCCTGTGTGAGTTCTCTGATGTGCAACAAGATCTGTTTTCTGGTTAAAACATTTCCCACATTCTAAACATGAAAAAGGCTTCTCCCCTGTGTGCGTTCTCTGATGTGTAACAAGAGCTGATTTCTGGTTAAAACATTTCCCACATTCTGAGCAGGAAAAAGGCTTCTCCCCTGTGTGAGTTCGAAGATGTGTAACAAGAGTTGATTTCACTGTAAAACATTTCCCACATTCTGAACATGAAAAAGGCTTCTCCCCTGTGTGAGTTCTCTGGTGACTAAGAAGATTTGATTTCACGTTAAAATATTTCCCACATTCTGAACATGAAAAAGGCTTCTCCCCTGTGTGAGTTCTCTGGTGACTAAGAAGACTTGATTTCTTGTTAAAACATTTCATACACTTGGAACAAGAAAAATTATTCTTTGCTGTGTGAATTTTTTGATGTTTAAGAAAAATCTTTTTGAGGGGAAAACTATTTCCATATTCTGACCGTGAAAATGGCTTCTTAGCTTTCGGAGCAATTAGTTTTTTAATGCTTATTTTGTGACTTTGATTTTTCTTAGTAGTCGGTAATGAATCAGAAGATAGGACCTGTTTCAAAGGATCAGATGACACATCTTTGCTGTAAGGGGATGATGGTATATCTGGAGTAATGGCATTCCCTTCAATTGTATCCTGTGGGATCTCAAGTTCAACTGATTTGAAAATTGAAGATGTCGGCCGTCCCTCTGATCTCCTGGTACAGTCATCTGCTAAGTAAAAAAAAAAATATTATATTTGAATAAAATATTCTTAAAATAAATTTTTTGAACATTTCTACTGAAACTGTCTGTAGAAATGGCAAGTTATTGACAGAATGATAGTGAATGACATTTCACAGTCTAATAGAAAACCTCATAGCTTGAACCAGGAAAGCTTGGTGTTCAACTGTTTGTTCATTCTGCCTCCCAAATATGAACTATGCGAAAATGATACCAATAAAAACTTCTATTCGTCTCATAAAGAAACAAGCCCCCACTCAGGTCCATCATCTGTCAATGGAAAAACAGAAATTTCCACATCATTAGTGGCTCAAAGGCTCTTGAAAACCAACATGGCTTCCATAAACCAATCCAGCAAAATCCGCTCTTCCAAAGTCAAATCTGCTCCCTACTTAACTCAAATGGAAAGCACCACACCCTACTAAAGCTCATGCATAATGCCGGAAGCTGCCAGATACAGCCTTCTTCTCCTCTGGTTCTTCTTAGTTTCTTCTTGTGATCCCTACCCGTTTACTACGTGACTACTATTGTGTCTTCTGATTTAGTATTTTCTCTGCCCTCCTGGTTCTGATCCGGCCACCTGACCATTCTTCTTGTCATCTCACACCACAGAACAGCAGGCAACACCGTAGCCCAAGCCTAGGGGTCTTTGTGTAAGTACAGACTATAATAACACATCTAATGAAAAGATCAAAAAAAAGTAACTAGCGGTGAAACCTCTCTGGGATGTATGTTTCTTGGTAGTTCCTGGCAATTTAAACTATAGTAAGGGCCAATATTATCTGTCAAATGTATTTCAAGAAGAAATATACATTTAATGATAACTTTTTATAATAGTGCACAGCGGAGGTGTCTTAAATTTAGATCTAGGGCATTTGGAAGAGACAATGGAGATCTTTTTTTGAAGACTACCAGGGAGTTACGGACTCACATAAGTGAGGCAGGCCGATCCCACCACAATCAAACTATCATACAGAATGAACCTGTAAAAAAAAAGACAGAATAAAAAAACATGTTACATCCCCAACAAGAACGTGTGTTTGGGGGTAGATCTCCAACACTAAACCAGAGATGCACTTATTTATGGTGGACCATTGGAGCTACTATGAGTCTTGACCAGAAGAGTAGAGAAAGTATTAGTGCTCCCCATTTCAGGATAGATTGTATCTGAATTCTTTACGATCGATATATAACTTATGACGTGGAGTGAATCCATAAAAGCAGGGCTTGAGTCATGTCATATCTCCTGCAGGCGTGAATAAATGTATATTACAGCCATCAGCCACGCACAGCTTAAAGATATATCATGGCACACAAAATTACTATTTTATTAAAAAAATGTTATTCAAAAAGACAGACGCCACAAACTAGAAAAATTTAGTTTAGGACAGTATTGGATAGATATATAATCAAATAATTTCCAAATTTATCCTTAGATCCATAGTATAAAGTAGACAACAAAACAATACTCTCTAGGACCTCCTATAATCAGAAAATAATAGTGTTAGAACCTTGCTCTTAGGTTTTTTCCTTTGCTGGTCACATGACCTTGTTGGCCTATTTAATCCTGCTCCGCCCTTCTGGCTTTGCTGGACTTCATTGTATAACTACTTTCTAGCTAGCCTGTGCTCTGTATCTAACTCTGTTAGTTTGCTTGGTCTACGGACCTCTATGTTCTATATATTTTGTTTGTTCGTCTGTCTGCTACTATTTCTGTTAGGAGGTGTCCCATTTTCCTCCCAGTCCTTAGTACTTGTAGGGATTCCTTCCCCACATCTATAGGTCTCCGTACAGACTAGCTTAGGACTTTAGCAGGTCTGATCGCAGGATCAGGTTCCCTGTTACATCGTAGGGATTCAGCTGAGTTCTATCGTAGGGACAGATCTCCTCTCTTTCCTTAGCTCTGGTAGCAGAACATAACAGTAAGTCCAGCCTGCAAATTCTCTAAGGAAAGATTTTTCTGTTCCATCATGGTGTCGGTTCAGGATTTGGCTAAACACCTGCAGGGACTCTCTCTGGAGGTGGCCGAGCTCCGTCAGCACGTGAGTAACTGTCCTGGAGCACATTTCTTGGAGCCTAAGGTATGTTTGCCGGATTTATTTTTTGGTGAACACCGAGAATTTTTTTCATTTAAAAATGCTTGCTTATTGTATTTTCGTTTGAGACCCAAGTCCTCTGGGGATGAATCCCAGCGCATAGGGTTCATAATGTCACTTTTGCGCAAAGAGCCTCAGGAGTGGGCCTTTTCTTTGCAACCTAGTGATACATGCTTCAGATCAGTGGATAGTTTTTTTTCTGCTTTGGGACTATTATATGATGATCCTGACCGTGTCGCATCAGCTGAGACTGAGTTGAGACGTTTGAAACAGGGATCAGGTAATGTGGAAAAATATTGTACTCATTTCCGTCGATGGTCTACTCAAACAGGGTGGAACGATTCTGCTCTGAAAAGTCTATTTCTTGCTGGGCTCAATGAAAGGGTTAAATACCTGCTAATTGCTTATCCTACACCTGAAGATTTGCAACAGGCTATGCAATTAGCTATACGGGTGGATAGGAGACTGCGTGCAAGGGTTAATGAGAGCAAATCCTCTGCTATGTCAGTTTCTGGTTATGAGAATGTGTGTACTAACAGTGGTGAACCGATGGAGATTGGATCGGTGGCACCTCGCTCTCAAGAAAAAGACCGTCGATTTTCTGAAGGCTTGTGTTTCTATTGCGGAAAATCTGGTCATTTGATTAAAGGCTGTGAGCTTCGTATGAAGAAAGAAAAAAAAAATGGTCAGTCATGCCCGTATTGCCTGTTTAAATTCCAAGGGTGTATTTTTAGCTGCTTCCACGATTGCTCAGGAAAAATTAATGGAATTTCGGGTGTTTGTTGATTGTGGGTCTACTCTGAATGTAATTGATGGGGGATTCTTGGAAAGACTCAATTTAAAACCCGAACCTTTATCATCCCCCATTGCTGTGGTTTCTGTGGATGGTTCCCCTTTGAAGAATATTACTCTCAAGGTCTGTGAATTTCCTCTCACTATTAATGGTGTTCACCATGAGAAATTGGATTTGGTAGTTTTGAATAACTTGCCTTCTCCAGTAATATTGGGATTGCCCTGGTTAAAATTTCACAATCCTGTACTGGATTGGTCTACCAGTGAAATTAAATCCTGGAGCCATAAATGTTATGACAAGTGTTGTAACGGGTGTATTGCAGCTTTGGATAGGGGAGAATTGCCTGTTCCTATTCAGGATTTTTGGAGAGTTTTTTCTGAGAAGGAATCGCAGGTTTTGCCTCCCCATAGAGACTATGATTGTTCTATTGAATTTGTCCCTGGAGCGACTCTTCCTAAAAGTCGTTTATTTAACCTTACTATTCCTGAGAGGAAGGCTTTGGAGGAATACATACAGACAAGTTTGGCCGCCGGTCACATTAGGCCCTCTAAGTCTCCTGTGGCGGTTGGATTTTTTTTTGTAAAAAAAAAGGACGGCGGTTTACGTCCTTGTCTGGATTTTCGTGAGATTAACAAAATTACTGTACGCAATCCTTACCCACTGCCATTGATTCCTGATCTGTTTAACCAGTTAATGGGGGCCAAGTGGTTCTCTAAAATTGACCTTAAGGGGGCATACAATCTGTTGCGCATGAAGGAGGGTGATGAATGGAAGACTGCTTTTAACACTCCTGTGGGTCATTTTGAGAACCTGGTTATGCCTTTTGGTCTTACTAATGCTCCTGCATTTTTTCAGAATCTTATTAATGACATCCTTAGACCTTTGATCGGCAAAAATGTGGTTGTGTATTTGGATGACATTTTGATTTATTCGCCGGATCTGGAGTCTCATTGGCGGAGCGTACGTGAGGTATTAACAGTTATTAATGGACAATTCGCTTTTTGCTAAGCTGGAGAAATGTGAGTTCGCTGTACAGAGAATCAGTTTTTTGGGTTACATTATCTCCAGCGAAGGTTTTGAGATGGACCCGGTTAAAGTTCAAGCTGTACAGGAATGGCCTAGGCCTATTGGTTTGAAATCGATACAGAGGTTTTTGGGTTTCGCCAATTATTACAGAAAATTCATAAAAATTTTTTCTAGTATTGTCAAACCTCTGACCGATCTCACCAGGAAAGGTGCTGATGCGGTTCAGTGGTCTTCTGAGGCCATTGAAGCTTTTGTGTATCTCAAGGAGAGGTTCACCTCTGCTCCCATCCTTATGCAGCCTGATGTGACTAAGCCGTTTTTGGTTGAGGTTGATGCTTCCTCTGTGGGGGTTGGCGCAGTATTGTCTCAGGATAACGGGGATGGATTACATCCCTGTGCCTTTTTTTTCAAAACAATTTTCGGAGACTGAACTGAATTACGATATTGGTAATCGGGAATTATTGGCTATTAAACTCGCATTTGAACACTGGCGCCACTTCTTGGAAGGTGCGGAATTTCCCGTTCAGGTTCTTACGGATCATAAAAATCTGATATATCTTGATGCTGCCAAGCGCCTGAATGCCCGTCAGGCTAGGTGGGCACTGTTTTTCTCGCGGTTTAATTTCTCCGTTACTTACATCCCTGGTACTAAGAATGTTAAGGCGGATGCCTTGTCTCGCAGTTTTTCTCCCATAGTCGGTGCTGAGAAAGAGGAGAACATTTTACAAGAAGGTGTTGTGATAGCTGCTTTGGACTCCGTTTTGGAAGATGAGATTCTTAAAGCACAGGAGAATGCCCCATCTAACACTCCTCATGGGAGGTTGTTTGTGCCTGGGACCTTTAGGAGAGATTTGTTTGTTGAGTGTCACGAATCTCGGTTGGCAGGTCATCCCGGAATCTCTGAGACCAAGAGACTGGTGGGTCGCAGTTTTTGGTGGCCTGGATGGCAGAAGGAAGTCATTAAGTGGGTGCGTCAATGTACTATATGTGCTAGATCTAAGTCCTCACATACTCCTGCTGCGGGGTTGCTTTGTCCTTTGGAGGTTCCCAGTGCTCCTTGGACACATTTGGCTATGGACTTTATAACTGACCTTCCCCCCTCTGAGGGTTTTACTGTCATCTGGGTGGTCGTGGACCGTTTTAGCAAGATGTGTCACTTGGTTCCCTTCGTCAAACTGCCCTGCGCTAAAACTCTCGCTAAGGCCTTTGTCAAGGAAATTGTCAAGACTTCATGGCGTTCCTACTGACATTGTTTCTGATAGGGGTCCTCAGTTCGTGGCTCGCTTTTGGCGTGCCTTTTGTGACAGGTTGGGAGTTCATTTGTCGTTCTCGTCCGGATATCATCCTGAATCTAATGGCCAGACAGAAAGGAAAAACCAGGATGTTGAGCAGTTCTTGCGTTGTTTTGTGGCAGACAATCAAGAGGGGTGGTCTGAGTTTCTGCCACTTGCTGAATTTGCTCTGAACAATCATACATCTTCTTCTGCTGGTTGTTCGCCTTTTTTTTGTTGTTCTGGGAGACATCCGTCGTTTGGGTCGTTCTCCAAGTTGGGATCTGCCGTGCCTGAGGAGGAGAATTTTTCCGGTGATTTGGAGAGAGTTTGGACGGATGTGCGTGGTAATCTTCAGGAGGCCAACAGAAAATCTAAAGACTATTTTGATAGGAAACGACAGGAGGTTTTGTTCGCTGTTGGTGACATGGTCTGGTTGTCCTCTAGGAATCTGCGGTTGAGGATTCCTTCTAAGAAATTGGGTCCCAAGTTTGTAGGGCCCTTTAAGGTGCTTCAGGTTGTCAACCAATCTGCTGTTAGGTTGGAGGTTCCTACCTCCTGGAGAATTAATCCGGTATTTCATGTCTCTCTGTTAAAAAAAGCTGTTGTGTCCGATGGTGACGCCTCTGCCTCTGTTCCTCCGGTAGTGGAGGACGGGGAATATGAAATGTCTCGCATCCTTAACTCTAGACGGTATAGAGGTAGTTTGCAGTATCTTGTGGCCTGGAAAGGTTTCGGACCCGAGGATAACTCTTGGGTGAGGTCAGATGATGTTTCCGCGTCCAGACTTATCAGAGCGTTTCACAGGAGATTTCCTGATAAGCCTGGTCCTAGGGGATCCGGAGGATCCTCTTAGAAGGGGGGGTACTGTTAGAACCTTGCTCTTAGGTGTTTTCCTTTGCTGGTCACATGACCTTGTTGGCCTATTTAATCCTGCTCCGCCCTTCTGGCTTTGCTGGACTTCATTGTATAACTACTTTCTAGCTAGCCTGTGCTCTGTATCTAACTCTGTTAGTTTGCTTGGTCTACGGACCTCTATGTTCTATATATTTTGTTTGTTCGTCTGTCTGCTACTATTTCTGTTAGGAGGTGTCCCATTTTCCTCCCAGTCCTTAGTACTTGTAGGGATTCCTTGCCCACATCTATAGGTCTCCGTACAGACTAGCTTAGGACTTTAGCAGGTCTGATCGCAGGATCAGGTTCCCTGTTACATCGTAGGGATTCAGCTGAGTTCTATCGTAGGGACAGATCTCCTCTCTTTCCTTAGCTCTGGTAGCAGAACATAACAAATAGCTTGCATACTTAATAGCCACTCTATTAAATAGCCATCCCTTTGGCTGGTCCTTCAGTTCAATATGACTTACTCCCATTCAGTCCAAAGGAATAATATCTCACAATATCAGTAGCTTTTCACTCCTCCAATTCATGCATCATTAATGAATCCTCAAGCAATGGACAAACTAGGATATCATACATAGAAGTCAAATACATATACAGTACAGACCAAAAGTTTGGACACACCTTCTCATTTAAAGATTTTTATGTATTTTCATGACTATGAAAATTGTACATTCACACTGAAGGCATCAAAACTATGAATTAACACATGTGGAATTATATACTTAACAAAAAAGTGTGAAACAACTGAAAATATGTCTTATATTCTAGGTTCTTCAAAGTAGCCACCATTTGCTTTGATGACTGCTTTGCTCACTCTTGGCATTCTCTTGATGAGCTTCAAGAGGTAGTCACCGGAAATGGTCTTCCAACAATCTTGAAGGAGTTCCCAGAGATGCTTAGCACTTGTTGGCCCTTTTGCCTTCACTGTGTAGGCCAGGTCATCTGGCGTAGCACCCCATCACTCTCCTTCTTGGTCAAATAGCCCTTACACAGCCTGGAGGTGTGTTTGGGGTCATTGTCCTGTTGAAAAATAAATGATGGTCCAACTAAACGCAAACCGGATGGAATAGCATGCCGCTGCAAGATGCGGTGGTAGCCATGCGGGTTCAGTATGCCTTCAATTTTGAATAAATCCCCAACAGTGTCACCAGCAAAGCACCATCACACCTCCTCCTTCATGCTTCACGGTGGGAACCAGGCATGTAGAGTCCATCCGTTCACCTTTTCTGCGTCGCACAAAGACACGGTGGTTGGAACCCAAAGATCTCAAGTTTGGACTCATCAGACCAAAGCACAGATTTCCACTGGTCTAATGTCCATTCCTTGTGTTCTTTAGCCCAAACAAGTCTCTTCTGCTTGCTCCCTGTCCTTAGCAGTGGTTTCCTAGCAGCTATTTTACCATGAAGGCTTGCTACACAACGTCTCCTCTTAACAGTTGTTGTAGAGATGTGTCTGCTGCTAGAACTCTGTGTGGCATTGACCTGGTCTCTAATCTGAGCTGCTGTTAAGCTGCGATTTCTGAGGCTGGTGACTCAGATAAACTTATCCTCATAAGCAGAGGTGACTCTTGGTCTTCCTTTCCTGGGGCGGTCCTCATGTGAGCCAGTTTCTTTGTAGTGCTTGATGGTTTTTGCAACTGCACTTGAGGACACTTTAAAAGTTTGCCCAATTTTTCGGACTGACTGACCTTCATTTTTAAATGTAATGATGGCCACTCGTTTTTCTTTACTTAGCTGCTTTTTTCTTGCCATAATACAAATTCTAACAATCTATTCAGCAGGACTATCAGCTGTGTATCCACCTGACTTCTGCACAATACAACTGATGGTCCCAACCCCATTTATAAGGCAAGAAATCCCACTTATTAAACCTGACAGGGCACACCTGTGAAGTGAAAGCCAATTCCGGTGACTACCTCTTGAAGCTCATCAAGAGAATGCCAAGAGTGTGCAAAGCAGTCATCAAAGCAAAAGGTGGCTACTTTGAAGAACCTAGAATATAAGACATATTTTCAGTTGTTTCACACTTTTTGTTAAGTATATAATTCCACATGTGTTAATTCATAGTTTCGATGCCTTCAGTGTGAATGTACAATTTTCATAGTCATGAAAACACAGAAAAAGCTTTAAATGAGGTGTGTCCAAACTTTCGGTCTGTACTGTAAATAGGCAAGATCTTAAACCATCTAGTTCTAGATCAATGTATGGAAAGATCTCACCTGAGAAGTAAATGCTGGCCCATCATCTCAGGCTTTTCAGAGATCTGGATTCAGACAGGGAAAAATACATCAATTGCCTGACCCTATACCTCAGAACTTCTGCCCTTACAAGGACAGTCCACAGCTGACCCTATGTTGGCACCACATGATGATCCCTATGCGCCTCCCAACGTGTTTCCTCTATTCATAGATTCTTCAGGGAAATGGCCCATCGGCCTAAGTTAGTCTATGGGGATGGAAAGTCCAAATTAATTTCCCAATACAGCAATCCCATGTGTGTATCAATGTCTCAATTTTTTAATATAATATTAATAAAATAGTAATTTTTATATAAATCTCTAGTATTTGGCTTTCATAAATAATCTTCTAATTTCAGTTGGTAGGTGGAACTTCCAGGTTGTAAGTTCTATAGAAAAGGGGTTTAAACGCCCAAAGTCATTTGAACAGTTTTTGGTGGAGGAGAATGTTTTCGTCTAGAAGCAAAATGATCACACGATTGTGATACGGCCGGACTACATGACCGGTAAACCAGCCACAGCCGGTGACAGAGAAGAATCTGTGACTTCTCTGCATTTAGTGGTTACTACTCACCTGGATGGTTATCTGTAGGAATCTCCTCTTTACACCGCTCATCACCCCTCACATATGTCTCTGTAGTATTATTATGGGTCAGATCTTCACCCTGAAACAAATATTATACAAGTCACATCTATGATCAACTCTAATCATGCCATCTCCACCGTTCTCACTACACAAGTATAAAACATATAATACTGGTGGATAAAATAAGACCAAACACAAGACCTTCACAGCCGTCTACACATAATAGAGGAGATCTCATGACACTTTTTCGCCATCTACCTGATGATCCTGAGGAACATTGGGGTCTTCTTGTTTACAGTCCTGTGGAAGAAGAAGACAGGTACGTCTCTCTGGTGTTGTCCTCTTACTGGATAGATCTGGAGGAAACACATACAGGGACTGAATTCATTCTTTACATACAGATAATTATAGGCCGTGTGTATTTAGTCCTGTCTATTACCTGGTGATGTGAGGGGCTGGGGAACCTCCATCATGACGTCCTTGTACAGATCTTTGTGTCCTTCTAAATACTCCCACTCCTCCATGGAGAAATAGACGGTGATGTCCAGACACCTTATAGGAACCTGACACATACAATGATAGAGTCATCCCCCCGATCCCTTCATAGCTTTACTATAAAATGTCCCAGCATTCCCAGCAGTGGCACCTCTCCAGTCAGCAGCTCAATCATCTTGTAGGTGAGATCTAGGATCTTCTGGTCATTGATGTCCTCATGTATCAGGTGATGAGGTGGAAGCTCCGTGATTGGGCTCAGGGTTCTTCCCCATCCCTCAGACAAAGGGTCCTGACAGCGCTCACTAGAGGTCTTCTTCACTACTGTGTAATCCTGGTTATGGAGAGACACATTAATAAATCTCACTACAGACATTTCCAGAGTCCTCACCTCTCCAGTTCTGTCCATCTGTTATTCCCATATATAAGAATGATGTAATGTGACGTCATCAGAATCTCTCACCTCTCCAGTAAGCCGGAAGAGAATCTCTAGGGTGAGGTGTAATATTTTCTCAGCCATCTTGTCTGTGTCCATATTCATCTTTGATGGGTAAATCAGGAAAACTCTCTTATAGAGAAGATATTCACTGAGAGGATCCGATATTGTAGAGACCTGAATGAGAAGATGAGCAGATGCAACATAAAAATCCTGTGTAACAATACAATTAGTGGAGACAATAAGGGAAAGATTTGAGGAGATTTATGTTTTACAGTATCTAGTTTTCTTCTTTACACCTACTAATAAAACCTATATATTTTAGGCCACAGACAACAAGCAGTTTCTTCCAGGGCTGTGGAGTCGGTAAGCCAAACCTCCGACTCTTCAATTTCCATGACACTGGCTCCCTCATACATAGCTCATGTTTAAGTGATAAATTTACTGTAGCACAGATTAATCTCAGCTAAAAGAGTAGACCCTTATATCAGGAATAAGACAGACATTTGAACTACTGTACCCAATTTATTATATATTTTAGGAGTTGGAGTTGGTCCATTTTATACAGACTCCATCAAAATGGACCCCAACTGAGCCCTGGTTTCTTCCTCGGAATCTGCAGCTGAATACCTTTCTCATAGACTCATTTTCAGTAAAGCTAATTCTCATCTCATTTACGGACACTGGAATCGGCATTAGCAATACTGCAGGAGATATTCATTATGTAACGGGTCTGGGAGGTGGAACCTCTGAGCTACTATACAAAGGGGCAGTCCTTGTAAGGAAGCGGGTGGCTCCCAGGGAAAGCGGGCAGGCAGTCACGTTAAGTGACGGGGACAGTCTCTTGACAGGCGGGTGGTCACGGCAAGTGACAGCAGGATAAGAGTCTCTAGACAGGCAGGTGGTCACGGCAAGTGACAGCAGGATAAGAGTCTCTGGACAGGCAGGTGGTCACGGCAAGTGACAGCAGGGTAAGAGTCTCTGGACAGGCAGGTGGTCACAGCAAGTGACGGCTAAGCCTTCAGGTAGGCTAGCAGGCGGGTAGCAGGTGAGCGCTCCCAGGTGAGCAGGTAAGAGTCTCTGGACAGGCTGGCAGGCAGGTATCTGGCAGGTATCAGGCAGGTATCTGGCAGGTGATTCCTGGTCCACGGGCGGACAGATCCATAGACAGACTGGCAGGTGCTGGTAGGCAGACTGTCGGACCGCAGGATTGCAAGCAGGTACACAGCACTGGAAAACAAGCTGGCAACGGGACCTGAGGGCTGAAGCAGAGTTGAAAGGCTTTGCAACAACATTGCTCGGGCACCTCCATTTTGGAGGAGGTGCCTTATATATGGTGAGATCCTCCAGCCATTGGCCGGGGACTCTTTAGGACGGCGAGCGCGGCCCCTTTAAGAGAGAGGGAGAGCGCGCCCTAAGCACAGTGACCGGGAAGCAGCGCGCGCTGCCAGCAGAGCGGGAGGAGGACGCCGGGCATGGAGCGGAGGTGAGGGGAACAGCGTCCCTACCTAACAGGAGGCAGGGACGCCGACGCTACAGTACCCCCCCCTTTAGGCCCCCCCTTTTTTAGGCCAGAGAGAAATTTATCAAGGATGAGAGGGGCATGGATGTTCTTCCGGGGCTCCCACGTTCTCTCTTCAGGACCAAACCCCTTCCAATCCACTAGAAAAAAGGTCTTTCCTCTTACCCTTTTGGTGGCCAGAATGTTCTCTACCTCAAACTCGTTTTCAGCGGAAACCGGAGCAGGAGGCGTACCTGTAGACTTGGAAAAAGAGTTAAGTACAACGGGTTTGAGTAGAGATACATGGAAGGAGTTAGGGATCCGCAAGTTGGCCGGGAGTTTCAATTTATAGGCCACCGGGTTGATTTGTTTGATAACTTCCAGTGGGCCGATGAACCGAGGCCCTAACTTGTAGGAAGGAATCTTGAGCCGGAGATATTTGGACGAGAGCCAGACTTTATCTCCAGGACAGAATTGTGGCGGATCCAGGCTGTTTTTTCATCCGCTCGGATGACTGAAGAAGTGCGGATGTGGTACTTTCCCAAATGGAGGAAAATTCGCTAACAAGAGATTCCGCAGCCGTATTGTCCACCGAGGTGGAGACGGGAAACGGGATCTGAGGATGCTGACCGTAGACTATAAAAAACGGGGATTTGGAGGAAGATTCACTCTCATGATTATTGTAGGAAAATTCGGCCCACGGTAAAAGATCCACCCAGTCGGAATGGTGAGCATTAACAAAGTGCCGGAGGTAACTGGTTAAAATTTGGTTGATCCGCTCTACTTGACCATTGGACTGTGGGTGATAAGCAGAAGAGAAGTCCAAGGTGACCCCCAGCAATTTACACATGGCTCGCCAGAAGTGAGAGGTGAACTGAACTCCTCGATCGGATACGATGTGGAGAGGAAGACCATGAAGACTGAAAATATGATGGATACAGTCTTTAGCCAACTCAGATGCAGACGGGAGGCCCGGCAGGGGAATGAAGTGAGCCATCTTAGAAAAGCGGTCAGCGACCACCCAAATGACCGTACAACTGGCAGAGACAGGGAGGTCCGTTATAAAGTCCATGGCTATATGCTGCCACGGGGCAGCAGGTACAGGAAGAGGCTGGCAGGTGTCTAGGAACCTTGTTGCGGGCGCAGGACACACAGGCTGAAACAAAGTCTATTACGTCCTTGTGCAGGGTAGGCCACCAGTAATGCCGGGTAATAAGCTGGAGGGTATTTTTCTGACCAGCATGGCCAGCTAGCTTAGATGAATGTCCCCAGTGTAGGACCTTCTCACGATCAGGTACTGTTACGAACGTCTTACTGGGTGTAAGACGATTTAGATTCACGGGGGCCACCTGCATTACTTTGGCGGGGTCGATGATGTGCTTAGGCTCCTCCTCTAGATCAGAGACCAAAAAGGATTGGGACAAGGCATCAGCTTTGATGTTTTTGTCTGCCGGGCGAAAATGAAGAATGAAATCAAAGCGGGAGAAGAACAAGGACCACCGGGCTTGGCGCGGGTTAAGTCTCTGAGCATTCTGGAGGTAAGCCAAGTTCTTGTGGTCCGTGTAAATTATTACCGGGTGAATAGCCCCCTCGAGCAGGTAACGCCACTCCTCCGGTGCCAGCTTAATGGCTAATAATTCTCGGTCTTCTAAAGAATAATTGCGCTCAGAAGAGGAGAAGAGTTTGGAGAAGAAGCCGCAGGTTACCATTCTTCCGGAAGACGACTTTTGGGTGAGTACCGCTCCGGCTCCGGAGGAGGAAGCGTCTACTTCTAGGAAGAATTGTTTGTTGCCGTCCGGACGATGCAGCACAGGGGCGGAGGAGAAAGCTTGTTTCAAGGAAAGGAAGGCCTCCTCTGCTTCGAGCGGCCATTTTTTGGGATTAGAGCCCTTACGGGTGAGCGCAGAGATAGGGGCAGTCCGGGAAGAGAAGTGTGGAATGAAGAGGCGGTAGTAGTTAGCGAAGCCCAGGAACCGCTGAATAGCCTTCAACCCCTCCGGTCGGGGCCACTTTTGGATGGCAGTTTCTCAGGATCCATTCGTAGGCCGGTCTGAGAGATTATGTAGCCCAGAAACGGAAGAGAGGTCTGCTCAAGGAGGCACTTCTCATATTTTGCGTAGAGGTGGTTCTGCCTGAGCCTGAGCAGGACCTGAGAAATGTCCCTCCGGTGTGTGGGGAGATCCGGAGAGAAGACCAAGATGTCGTCCAGGTACACCACCACACAGGAGTAGAGAAGGTCACGGAAGATGTCATTGACCAACTCTTGAAAGACGGCGGGAGCATTACAGAGACCGAAGGGCATTACGAGGTATTCATAGTGGCCGTCCCGGGTGTTGAATGCAGTCTTCCATTCATCCCCCTGACGGATACGGACCAGGTTATACGCCCCACGGAGATCCAGCTTGGTGAAGATTCTAGCACCCCTCAGACAGTCAAATAATTCAGGAATGAGCGGAAGGGGGTATTTATTTTTCACCGTGATCTGGTTAAGGCCTCTATAGTCTATACAGGGACGGAGTGAGCCGTCTTTCTTTTTGACGAAGAAGAAGCCTGCTCCCGCCGGGGAGGTAGATTTCCGGATAAATCCCCGGGCCAGATTCTCAATATATTCAGACATGGACCGGGTTTCAGCAGCGGACAAAGGGTAAATACGCCCACGGGGAGGAGTAGCGCCGGGTATCAGGTCGATTGGGCAATCGTATGGTCTATGAGGGGGTAATGTCTCTGCTTCTCTTTTGTTAAAGACGTTCGCATAAGACAAATAGGGAACCGGTAGGCCGGGTAGATTGGCTGGGGTAGGAGAAGGACGGGCAGGACGAACGGGAACTAAACAAGTCTTATGGCAGTTCTGCCCCCAGCGAAGGACTTTTCCGGTCTGCCAATCAAGCACGGGTGCATGTCTCTGGAGCCAAGGTAGGCCTAGCAAGAGGGCGTGAGAGATTCCAGGCAGAACATGGAAGAAGATGCTCTGAGTGCAGCATTCCCACCTGCAGAGTTATGGATTCGGTGATGAGTTGGATGGGGTGCGGTAAGAGACCCCCATCCACGAAGGCGACAGATAAGGGTACAGCCAGAGGTTTGGTGTAAATGTGGTATTTCTCTACCAGGGACTGAGAAATGAGATTTCCGGCAGCTCCAGAATCAAGTTGAGCAAGTTCAAAGTAACGGTTCTCCCCGCAGATGATAGAGACCGACAGCATCAGAGAAGGAGAGGATTTATTTTGGTCTAGGACGACCTCTCTGAGCGATCCTAGACACAGGCGTTTCCCGACCTCTCCGGGCAGGAATGGATCCAGTGCTCCTTACTACCACAGTAGAAACAGCTCCCCTCGGCACGGCGAGACTCTTGACGGGTTTTAACCATCTTGGTTTGGTCGACCTGCATGGGCTCTGGCGAGTGCGCCCGGGGTGTTACAGATTAAGAGATGGGATTCAGAAAAGTAGGAGCAAGGCGTGGAAACCTCCTCTCATGGGTGACTTCTTTGGTGTGCTCCTGGAACCGGATGTCAATCCGGGTGGCAAGTGTCACTAAGTCATCGAGAGTGGTAGGAATGTCCCGACCGGCAAGTTCATCTTTAATCCGACCGGACAGGCCCTCCCAGAAGACGGAAACCAGTGCCTCATTATCCCAGGCCAGCTCGGAAGCAAGGGTACGGAACCGTATGGCATATTGGCCCACGGTGAGACTCCCTTGATGGAGTCGTAGCAGAGATGAGGCGGATGAGGTCTTCCGTCCTGGTTCGTCGAAGACTTTCCGGAAGGCCGTGAGAAAGGCTGGCAGGTTGGATACCAGGGGGTCTTCTCTCTCCTATAGAGGATATAGCCAAGCCAGTGCCTCCCCAGTGAGATGGGACATGATGAAGGCCACCTTGGCTTGGTCAGTGGTGAACTGGTATGCCAAAAGTTCAAAGTGCAGGGAGCACTGGTTAATGAAGCCTCGTGCCAGGCCGGGATCTCCACCAAAACGAGGCGGGGCGGAAAGGCGTGGACCGGGAAGGGATGCCATGGTGTTGATGGGCAGCGGCGCTGCCGGAGTAGTAGTTGTGCGGGTGGAAGCAGCTCCCGATGAGGCGGTCAGTGTGTCCAGGCGGGAGTTAACACTACGCAGGTGGCCCAAGATGGAGTCCTGTTGGGACCGCTGACGGGATAGTTCATGACATAGGTCCGAGAGCGAGGGAGCTTGGGTGCCATCGGGTTCCATGGCCCGAGCAAACTGTAACGGGTCTGGGAGGTGGAACCTCTGAGCTACTATACAAAGGGGGAGTCCTTGTAAGGAAGCGGGAGGCTCCCAGGGAAAGCGGGCAGGCAGTCACGTCAAGTGACAGTCTCTGGGTAGAAGGGCAGGAGGTCACGGCGAGTGACGGGGACAGTCTCTTGACAGGCAGGTGGTCACGGCAAGTGACAGCAGGGTAAGAGTCTCTCGACAGGCAGGTGGTCACGGCAAGTGACAGCAGGATAAGAGTCTCTGGACAGGCAGGTGGTCACGGCAAGTGACAGCAGGGTAAGAGTCTCTGGACAGGCAGGTGGTCACAGCAAGTGACGGCTAAGCCTCCAGGTAGGCTAGCAGGTGGGTAGCAGGTGAGCGCTCCCAGGTGAGCGGGTCAGAGTCTCTGGACAGGCTGGCAGGCAGGCAGGTATCTGGCAGGTGCTACCTGGTCCATGGGCGGACTGATCCATAGACAGACTGGCAGGTGCTGTTAGGCAGACTGTCGGACCGCAGGATTGCAAGCAGGTACACAGCACTGGAAAACAAGCTGGCAACGGGACCTGAAGCAGAGTTGAAAGGCTTTGCAACAACATTGCTCGGGCATCTCCATTTTGGAGGAGGTGCCTTATATATGGTGAGATCCTCCGGCCATTGGCCGGGGACTCCTTAGGACGGCGCGCGCGGCCCCTTTAAGAGAGAGGGAGTGCGCGCACGCGCGCTCTAAGCACAGTGACCGGGAAGCAGCGCGCGCTGCCAGCAGAGTGGGAGGAGGACGCCGGGCACGGAGCGGAGAGGTGAGGGGAACGGCGTCCCTGCCTAGCAGGAGGCAGGGACGCCGACGCTACACATTACACATGACATGAGAAATAACTACTTCATGATCAGGACGACATCTTCATCTTCATCTATTACGGCTCTAGATACATATTTGGCCGGAGTCCGTCACTGACTACATCACGACCGGCCATCTATAGGTTTCCCGTCTTCACCGGATTGTCATCTTCTATCACGTTAGATCTCAGGTCTGATTCACACACAGACGTTTGAGGCATTTATAAAAGCTTGTTTGTAAGAACACCAAGACAGGAGTTATTTGATACCAAAGTCTCCATGTACAGTGTTTTATGGGGTTTATTTCTGGCCTTCGGCTTTCCTATATTAAAAGAAAAACTCCATAAAAAAGCAGATATTAAAATGTTTCAAAATAAAATTGGCACCAACTTTCTTGTAATAAGATAAAAACATGCAAAAAGCACAAGACACATTTTTTTTTACTTTTTAACATGTTAAACATTTGTTTTAAAAGAAATTAACTCTTTTGGGCACCAGAACAGATGTACACCGCAGGGATGGCACAGGTACAGCTGCTACACCAACCCTGGCAGTTTAACCACTTGATGCTGTCAAAAGCAAACCTGGCATCTAAGAAGGTTTGACAGAGTTTGGCTCAATGCCCCTCCTCCCCCAAGTACTCGATAGTATGGGGCTGCCTAGTTACTACGATACTTAAATGACCAATAATGGTATTTGGGCCTGCAATGTACAAAAGTCTATTAGTCTTTTCGGCCGGGACAGAGACAGCGTCCAATAAGTTACTTTTTAACGCCTCCATAAATATTAGACTAAAGTTGCATGAAAGCACTGATTTCGGGGGGTTTGGTCGACTATATAATGTATTTGGGGGCTTCCCGACAGATGATGTCAGGGCAGAGAAGAATTTGGCATCCTGAATTTCAGAGGCTAATCCATTTATTTTTCCTGGAGATAATCCTCCGCTAGAGGAGTCTGGTGGTGACTCGCTCATACAGATCACAGGAAAGCTTGAATATTTGTGTATGGGGGAGTCTGGAGAGATAGCCGTCTGCCAAATGACTGTTCAGCCAACACTTATCTCATGTGTATGGGGCCATTAGTATTACACTGACAGGCAGTGATAATACATGGCACTACAGTAGTACAGTGCATCACCTGAGCAATCAGAGGCTTGTATGTTGTATGATAGTACTAAGGAGAGTTGTTTAACACCTTAGTGATGGAGCAAATTTTGACCTTAATGACCAAGCCAAATTTTACAATTCTGACCAGTGTCACTTCATGAGGCAATATCTCTGGAACGCGTCAACAATAGTGGTCAAATTTATTCGATATGACTTACATTTATTTGTGGAATAAAAATGGAAATTTGGCAAAAATGTTGAAAATTTTGCAATTTGCAAATAAAATGTAACTTTTTTCACAAAAATTTTACTTCAGACCCAATTTTTTTTCTTTTTCACAAGGGTAACAATAGAAAATGGACCACAAAATGTGTTGTGCAATTTTTCCTGAGCATGTCTATAACACACACACACACACACACACACACACACACACACACTGCTCAAAAAATAAAGGGAACACTTAAACAACAGAATATAACTCCAAGTAAATCAAACTTCTGTGAAATCAAACTGTCCACTTACGAAGCAACACTGATTGACAATCAATTTCACATGCTGTTGTGCAAATGGAATAGACAATAGATGGAAATTATTGGCAATTATCAAGACACCCTCAATAAAGGAGAGGTTCTGCAGGTGGGGACCACAGACCACATCTCAGTACCATTGCTTTCTGGCTGATGTTTTGGTCACTTTTGAATGTTGGTTGTGCTTTCACACTCATGGTAGCAGGAGACAGGCTCTACAACCCACAGAAGTTGCTCAGGTAGTGCAGCTCATCCAGGATGGCACATCAATGCAAGCTGTGGCAAGAAGGTTTGCTGGATCTGTCAGCGTAGTGTCCAGAGGCTGGAGGCGCTACCAGGAGACAGCCAAGTACACCAGGAGACGTGGAGGGGTACGCAGGAGGGCAACAACCCAGCAGCAGGACCGCTATCTCCGCCTTTGTGCGAGGAGGAACAGCAGGAGCACTGCCAGAGCCCTGCAATATGATCTCCAACAGGTCACAAATGTGCATGTGTTTGCACAAACGGTTAGAAACCGACTCCATGAGGGTGGTATGAGGGCCCGATGTCCACAGATGGGGGTTGTGCTCACAGCCCAACACCGTGCAGAACGTCTGGCATTTGCCACAGAACACCAGGATTGGCAAAGTCACCACTGGCGCCCTGTGCTCTTCACAGATGAAACCAGGTTCACACTGAGCACATGTGACAGACGTGACTGAGTCTGGAGACGCCATGGAGAGCGATCTGCTGCCTGCAACATCGTTCAGCATGATCGGTTTGGCAGTAGGTCACTAATGGTGTGGGGTGGCATTTCTTTGGAGGGCAGCACAGCCCTCCATATGCTCGCCAGAGGTAACCTGACTGCCATTAGGACTGAGATAAGATCCTCAGACCCCTTGTGAGACCATATGCTGGTGCGGTTGGCCCTGGGTTCCTCCTAATGCAGGACAACGCCAGACCTCATGTGTCTGGAGTGTGTCAGCAGTTCCTGCAAGATGAAGGCATTGAAGCTATGGACTGGCCCGCCCGTTCCCCAGACCTGAATCCGATTGAGCACATCTGGGACATCATATCTCGCTCCATCCACCAACATTACATTGCACCACAAACTGTCCAGGAGTTGGCAGATGCTTTAATTCAGGTCTGGGAGGAAATCCCCCAGGAGACCATCCGCAACCTCATCAGGAGCATGCCCAGGCATTGTAGGGAGTTAATACAGGCACGTGGAGGCCACACACAATACTGAGCCTCATTTTGAATTGTTTTAAGGACATTACATCAAAGTTGGATCAGCCTGTAGTGTGTTTTTCCACATTAATTTTGGGGGTGACTCCAAATCCAGGCCTCCATCGGTTAAGAACAAAGTATTCAATGAGAATATTTCATTCATTCAGATCTAGGATGTGTTATTTGAGTGTTCCCTTTATTTTTTGAGCAGTGTATATACACAGACACACACACATATATATTTGTCATATCTCCAACTCTGCAGATCGCATGCTGCTTTTGTACTTGGCAGGCCCTGACCAGACGGTATGGAGATGAATGAGGGAGACCAAAGTTCAAAACTAAACTTTTCAACACTTTATGAATGCTTCTTCTGCATTATGCAGAGTCAGGAACTTTACGGTTACATGTAGCGGTACATAACTTTTGTTACAAGCTACAACAGTCCAGTAAACTATTATGGGAAAGCCCATCATCCCTTGTGGGGACTATACAGGTTGAGATGTGTCGCTACGGGCCCTCAGACCTACTCTCAGCTCCCAGTTGATTTGTGAGGACCACACTGGCTGAGGTGCATCGGTACGACTCCTCACTAGTAATGTGAAAGTCCATTCGATGAGGGCCACATACTCCTTTCTATGTCACTGCATCTTCAGTTCTCAATAGGAGAACTTGTGTCCCAGTTTGGGGACACTGTGCCTTCCTCTCTAGTATAGACAATTGTTTGCTTAAGATAACTTAATCTTCTTTAAATAGGCCTACTGTCCACTCAGGGCAAAGTTCTGTACCATCTAAGTAGGCCTCCTGGCCCGAGTTAAGGACCTTATCCTGCTCTTTGTCTCCACTATGCTTCCTGCCTGGAATCCAGATTCACACTGCCATTATATTTTTGCTTTCCTTCAGAACATACTATTTATTGTCTTTCTCCTGCACACTAGAGATGAGCGGTGTTCGACTTGAACTGTTCGGCAATCTCAAATTCAAGCTGTTTTGAGCGGTGTTCGAGTCGTTCGACGAACTCGAACTATTTGCAAAAAATTTGGCTGTTCGATAACTGTTCGTGCACCAAAAGCGTAACTGGATTTTTTCACAGTAATACTGTTAATCAATGTTAATAGACAGTTTCAGCGTAGAGTGGGCGGGGGGAGGGGCAGGGGATGGATCTCTGCAGAAATAATGAAGATCTCCATTTTTTTCTTCTTTCCCGCATTTACAGTGGGGCGGTGCAGTCTGTCAGCCTATCAGCAGTGCACACAAGCAGCAAAGTGCTTTTTTTTCCACACAAGCAAGGGCATGTGTCATTGGCTGTGTATGTCACAAGTCCTTGCCCTATAAGATCCAGCCATTTTCCCCGTCGCCACCATTTTCTTACTGCTGCAGCTGAGTGTTAGATGGCACTGCTGCTGCTGTGGGCGCTATACAGTATAACGGTGTGAATTGTGTAGCGTCGGCATCCCTGCCTCCTGCTAGGCAGGGACGCTGTTCCACTCACCTCTCCGCTAAGTGCCCGGCGTCTTCCTCCCGCTCTGCTGGCAGCGCGCGCTCCTTCCCGGCCACTGTGCTTAGGGCGCGCGCGCTCCCCCTCTCTTAAAGGGGCCGCGCGCGCCGTCCTAAGGAGTCCCCGGCCAATGGCCGGAGGACCTCTCCACATATAAGGCACCTCCTCCAAAATGGAGGTGCCCGAGCAATGTTGTTGCATAGCCTATCACTCTGCTTCAGCCCTCAGGTCCCGTTACCAGATACCTGCCAGTTTCCTGCTTGATACCTGCCTGATACGTGTCTATCTGCTGACATTCCTGCGGTCCGACAGTCTGCCTACCAGCCCTGCCAGTCTGTCTATGGATCCGTCTGCCCACTCACCTGGGAGCGCTCACCTGCTACCTGCCCGCTAGCCTACCTGGAGGCTCTGCCATCGCGTGCTGTGACCACCTGCCTGTCCAGAGACTCTTACCCTCTCACCTGCTACCTGCCTGCTAGCCTACCTGGAGGCTCTGCCGTCACGTGCTGTGACCACCTGCCCGTCCAGAGACTCTTGTCCGCTCACCTGGGAGCGTCCACCTGCTACCTGCCTGTTAGCCTACCTGGAGGCTTAGCCGTTACTTGCTGTGACCACCTGCCTGTCCAGAGACTCTCGCCCGCTCACCTGGGAGCGTCCACCTGCTACCTGCCTGCTAGCCTACCTGGAGGCTCAGCCGTCACTTGCTGTGACCACCTGCCTGTCCAGAGACTCTCGCCCGCTCACCTGGGAGCATCCACCTGCTAGCCTACCTGGAGGCTCAGCCGTCACTTGCCGTGACCACCCGCCTGTCAAGAGACTGTCCCCGTCACTTGCCGTGACCACCCGCCTGTCAAGAGACTGTCCCCGTCACTTGCCGTGACCACCCGCCTGTCAAGAGACTGTCCCCGTCACTTGCCGTGACCTCCTGCCTCTTACCCAGAGACTGTCCCCGTCACTAGCCGTAACTGCATGCCCGCCTTCCCTGGGAGCCACCCGCTTCCTTACAAGGACTGCCCTTTGTATAGTAGCTCAGAGGTTCCACCTCCCAGACCCGTTACAGTTTGCTCGGGCCATGGAACCCGGTGGCACCCAAGCTCCCTCGCTCTCGGACCTATGTCATGAACTTTCCCGTCAGAGGTCCCAACAGGAGTCCATCCTGAGTCACCTGCGTAGTGTTAACTCCCGCCTGGACACATTGACTACCTCATCGGGAGCTGCCTCCACTCGCACACTTACTTCCCCGGCACTGCCGCTGCCCATCAACACTATGGCATCTCTTCCCGGTCCCCGCCTCTCCGCCCCTCCTCATTTTGGCAGAGATCCCTGCCAGGCCCGGGGCTTCATTAACCAGTGCACTCTGCACTTCGAACTGTTGGCACACCAGTTTTCCACCGACCGAGCCAAAGTAGCCTTCATCAGGTCCCATCTCACGGGGGAGGCACTGGCTTGGCTAAATCCTCTATGGGAGAGAGGAGACCCCCTGGTGTCCAACCTGCCAGCCTTTCTCACGGCTTTCCGGAAAGTCTTCGACGAACCAGGACGGAAGACCTCATCCGCATCATCTCTGCTACGCCTCCGTCAAGGAAATCTCACCGTGGGCCAATATGCCATACGGTTCCGTACCCTTGCTTCGGAGCTGGCCTGGGATAACGACGCCCTGGTGTCTGTCTTTTGGGAGGGTCTGTCCGGCCGTATTAAAGATGAACTCGCCGGTCGGGACATTCCTACCACTCTCGACGACTTAATAACTCTTGCCACCCGGATTGACATCCGGTTCCAGGAGCGCACCCGTGAGAGGAGGTTTCCACGTCTAGCCCCTACCTTTCAGAAACCCGTCACTTCTCCCGCTACTCCCCAGGCGCACTCACCCGAGCCTATGCAGGTCGACCAGACCAAGATGGTCAAAACCTGTCAAGAGTTACGCCGTGCCGAGGGTAGCTGCTTCTACTGTGGCAGTAAGGAGCACCAGATCCGTTCCTGCCCGGAGAGGTCGGGAAATGCCTGTGTCTAGGATCGCTCAGAGAGGTCGTCCTAGACAAGAGTAAACCCTCTCAATCTCTGTTGCTGTTGGTCTCTATCATCTGCAGGGAGAACCGTTATTTTGAACTAGCCCAACTTGACTCTGGAGCTGCCGGAAATCTCATTTCTCAGTCCCTGGTAGAGAAATACCGCATTCCCACCAAACCTCTGGCTGTACCCTTATCTGTCGCTGCCGTGGATGGGGGCCTCTTACCACATCCCATCCAACTCATCACCGAATCCATAACTCTGCAGGTGGGAATGCTGCACTCTGAGAGCATCTTCTTTCATGTTCTGCCTGGACTCTCTCACGCCCTCTTGCTAGGCCTACCTTGGCTTCAGAAACATGCACCCGTGCTTGATTGGCAGACCGGAGAAGTCCTTCGCTGGGGACAGGACTGCCATAAGACTTGTTTAGTTCCCGTCCATCCTGTCCGTCCTTCTCCTACCCCAGCCAATCTACCTGGTCTTAAGTTCCCTATTGGTCTTATGCGGACGTCTTTAATAAAAAGGAGGCAGAGACATTACCCCCTCATAGACCATAATACTGCCCAATCGACCGGATACCCGGCGCTACTCCTCCCCGTGGGCGTATTTACCCTTTGTCCGTTGCTGAGACCCGGTCCATGTCTGAATATATTGAGGAGAATCTGGCCCCGGGATTTATCCGGAAATCTACCTCCCCGGCGGGAGCAGGCTTCTTCTTCGTTAAAAAGAAGGACGGCTCACTCCGTCTCTGTATAGACTATAGAGGCCTTAACCAGATCACGGTGAAGAATAAATACCCCCTTCCGCTCATTCCGGAATTATTTGACCGTCTGAGGGGGGCTAGAATCTTCACCAAGCTGGACCTCCGTGGGGCCTATAACCTGGTCCGTATCCGTCAGGGGGATGAATGGAAGACGGCATTCAACACCAGGGACGGCCACTATGAATACCTGGCAATGCCCTTCGGTCTCTGTAACGCTCCCGCCGTCTTTCAAGAGTTGGTCAATGACATCTTCCGGGACCTTCTCTACTCCTGCGTAGTGGTGTACCTGGATGACATCTTGGTCTTCTCTCCGGATCTTCTCACTCACCGGAGGGATGTTCGTCAGGTCCTGCTCAGGCTCAGGCAGAACCACCTCTACGCTAAATATGAGAAGTGCCTCTTTGAGCAGACCTCGCTTCCGTTTTTTGGGCTGCATAATCTCTCAGACCGGCCTACGAATGGATCCCGAGAAACTGTCTGCCATCCAGAAGTGGCCTCGACCAGAGGGGTTGAAGGCTATTCAGCGGTTCCTGGGCTTCGCCAACTACTACCGCCTCTTCATACCGCACTTCTCTTCCCGGACTGCCCCAATCTCTGCGCTCACCCGTAAGGGTACTAATCCCAGAGAATGGCCGCCCGAAGCAGAGGAAGCCTTTCTTTCCTTAAAACAGGCTTTCTCTTCCGCCCCGGTGCTGCATCGTCCGGACGGCAACAAACAATTCTTCCTGGAAGTTGACGCCTCCTCCTCTGGAGCCGGAGCGGTACTCACCCAAAAGTCGCCTTCCGGAAGAATGGTAACTTGCGGCTTCTTCTCCAAACTCTTCTCCTCTTCTGAGCGCAACTATTCTATAGGAGACCGAGAGTTATTGGCCATTAAGCTGGCACTGGAGGAGTTGCGTTACCTGCTCGAGGGGGCTCTTCACCCGGTAATAATTTACACGGACCACAAGAACTTGGCTTACCTCCAGAGTGCCCAGAGACTTAACCCGCGCCAAGCCCGGTGGTCCTTGTTTTTTGCTCGCTTTGATTTCGTTCTTCATTTTCGCCCGGCAGACAAAAACATCAAAGCTGACGCCTTGTCCCGATCCTTCCTGGTGTCTGATCTAGAGGAGGAACCTAAGCACATCATTGATTCCGCCAGAGTAATGCAGGTGGCCCCCGTGAATCTAAATCGTCTCCCTCCCGGTAAGACGTTCGTAACTGTACCTGATCGGGAGAAGGTCCTACACTGGGGTCACTCGTCTAAGCTAGCTGGCCACGCCGGTCAGAAAAAGACCCTCCAGCTTATTACCCGGCACTACTGGTGGCCTACCCTGCACAAGGACGTAATAGACTTTGTTTCAGCCTGTGTGTCCTGCGCCCGCAACAAGGTTCCGAGACACCTGCCAGCCGGTCGCCTCCTTCCTCTTCCAGTACCTGCTGCCCTCTGGCAGCATATAGCTATGGACTTTATAACGGATCTCCCTGTCTCTGCCGGTTGTACGGTCATTTGGGTGGTCGCTGACCGCTTTTCCAAGATGGCTCACTTCATTCCCCTGCCGGGCCTCCCGTCTGCACCCGAGCTGGCTAAAGTCTTTATCCGCCACATCTTCCGTCTCCATGGCCTGCCCCTCCACATCGTGTCGGATCGTGGGGTTCAGTTCACCTCACGCTTCTGGAGAGCCACATGTAAGCTGCTAGACGTCACCCTGGACTTCTCCTCCGCTTACCACCCACAGTCCAATGGTCAAGTGGAGAGGATCAATCAGATCCTGACCAGTTACCTCCGGCACTTCGTTAATGCCCACCATTCAGACTGGGTAGATCTCCTACCATGGGCCGAATTCTCTTACAATAACCACGAGAGCGAATCTTACTCCAAATCCCAGTTTTTTGTAGTCTTCAGTCAGCATCCTCGGATCCCATTTCCCGTCTCCACCTCGGTGGACAATCCGGCTGCGGAATCTCTCGTTAGCGAATTTTCCTCCATTTGGGAGAGTACCCGATCCGCACTCCTTCAGTCGTCCGAGCGGATGAAAAAACACGCTGACAAAAAAAGCCTGGATCCTCCACAATTCCGTCCTGGAGATAAAGTCTGGCTCTCGTCCAAGTATGTCCGGCTCAAGGTTCCTTCCTACAAGTTAGGGCCTCGGTTCATCGGCCCACTGGAGGTTATCAAACAAATTAACCCGGTGGCCTATAAATTGAAACACCCAGCCAACTTGCGGATCCCTAACTCCTTCCATGTATCTCTCCTCAAACCCGTGGTACTTAACTCTTTTTCCAAGTCTACAGGTACGCCCCCTGCTCCGGTTTCTGCTGAAAACGAGTTTGAGGTAGAGAACATTCTGGCCACCAAAAGGGTAAGAGGAAAGACCTTTTTCCTAGTAGATTGGAAGGGGTTTGGTCCTGAGGAGAGAACGTGGGAGCCCCGGGAGAACATCCATGCCCCTCTCATCCTTGATAAATTTCTGTCTGGCCTAAAAAAGGGGGGCCTAAAGGGGGGGGTACTGTAGCGTCGGCGTCCCTGCCTCCTGTTAGGTAGGGACGCTGTTCCCCTGACCTCTCCGCTCCGTGCCCGGCGTCTTCCTCCCGCTCTGCTGGCAGCGCGCGCTCCTTCCCGGCCACTGTGCTTAGGGCGCGCGCGCGCTCCCCCTCTCTTAAAGGGGCCGCGCGCGCCGTCCTAAGGAGTCCCCGGCCAATGTCCGGAGGACCTCTCCATATATAAGGCACCTCCTCCAAAATGGAAGTGCCCGAGCAATGTTGTTGCATAGCCTATCACTCTGCTTCAGCCCTCAGGTCCCGTTACCAGATACCTGCCAGTTACCTGCCAGTTTCCTGCTTGATACCTGCCTGATACGTGTCTATCTGCTGACATTCCTGCGGTCCGACAGTCTGCCTACCAGCCCAGCCAGTCTGTCTATGGATCAGTCTGTCCGCTCACCTGCTACCTGCCCGCTAGCCTACCTGGAGGCTCTGCCGTCACGTGCTGTGACCACCTGCCTGTCCAGAGACTCTTACCCGCTCACCTAGGAGCGCTCACCTGCTACCTGCCTGCTAGCCTACCTGGAGGCTCTGCCGTCACGTGCTGTGATCACCTGCCCGTCCAGAGACTCTTGCCCGCTCACCTGGGAGCGTCCACCTGCTACCTGCCTGTTAGCCTACCTGGAGGCTTAGTCGTCACTTGCTGTGACCACCTGCCTGTCCAGAGACTCTCGCCCGCTCACCTGGGAGCGTCCACCTGCTACCTGCCTGCTAGCCTACCTGGAGGCTCAGCCGTCACTTGCTGTGACCACCTGCCTGTCCAGAGACTCTCACCCGCTCACCTGGGAGCGTCCACCTGCTACCTGCCTGCTAGCCTACCTGGAGGCTCAGCCGTCACTTGCCGTGACCACCCGCCTGTCAAGAGACTGTCCCCGTCACTTGCCGTGACCACCCGCCTGTCAAGAGACTGTCCACGTCACTTGCCGTGACCTCCTGCCCTCTTACCCAGGGACTGTCCCCGTCACTAGCCGTGACTGCCTGCCCGCACTTCCCTGGGAGCCACCCGCTTCCTTACAAGGACTGCCCCTTTGTATAGTTGCTCAGAGGTTCCACCTCCCAGACCCGTTACAAATTGCGAGCAAATTTGCAGAGTTACATAGAGAGATAGGTTTAGGGAGTAGGGACTAGTTGTAATTGCAGCCCTTTTTTTTTTTAAACAATGTGTTTATTGAATTTTGCACAAAAATCAGGACATACAATCTATAGGGCCAACAGATGCCCAAAACTGTGCCCCAACCTCTGGGCTTACAAAATGTACAAAATGAACAGTATAAAAATAAAAAAAAAAAAGGAAAATACATATACATAAAAGAAAACAAAAGAAAAAAGAATGGATTAATTACATTAAATTCCCCATATATTAGATGGTTGTGAGAAATAATTTATATCCGTAAGTGCTGTGAATGTCGCATGGCTCATATTTTGCTCTATTGCAAGATCGGAGGTGCAAGGTAGGGAGAGGGGCCCAGAATCGTCCCGCGCCTCACCCAAACTCAGAACGGCGCACAAAATATCCCGCTTCCTCAACATTCCCCATGTATAGACAATGGGCTGTTTAACCAAGGTTCCCATATTTTATCAGTTTTCTTCTTTGCCTTGAGTGTGTGTGCCAGAGCCCTTTCATATTGACAGTTCGTGTTTAGTCTGGTCACTATCTCCCCCACCGTAGGAATGCCCACTCCTTTCCATTTAGCCGCGTTAGCTAATCTAACTGCGATCAGAATATGTGACAAAATTCCTCTAATTTCCCAGGGGACATCCATTAATCCTATATGAAGTATTCCAATACTAGGTGTTATCTCCAGGTGAGTCCCCAGTACATCCCATATCAAACTATCCAATGCCCCCTATAGTGATTGAAGTTTTGGAGAAAACCACCACATGTGGCCCAACGAGCCTTCCCCATTGCATCCTCTCCAAAATAAAGATGATGATTCAGACCCGAAGTGTACCATCTGTGCCAGGTAGTAGTACCATCTCATGCGCGTCTTTTTAAGCTGCTCTAGGTGGTTTAAACACGACGAAACTCGCTGGACCTCATCCAAACCATCCCGCCAGTCCTGAGGGTCCATCGAAATTCTTAGATCCCGTTCCCAACGAGTCATATACGTCAATTTATCATCCAGATCTGGGTCGTTTAGAGCCCTATAAAGTATAGAAACCCCCTTAGAACCGGTCTTAGTGTGGAGAAAACAACCCATAGCTCTTATCCTTAGGTAGAATAAAAAAGGGGGATGTCTGTGTAGAGTGAAGTAAATGCCTTATTTGCAAATACTGGTAAAACAAGGGCCGTAGGTCCGGGAATCTCATAACTAGTTTATCAAAAGGAATTATTACATTGTCCTCCAATAGGTCTGCTAGCGATTGAACTCCAGCTGACACCCAACGTTGAAGGTTAATATATGGAATATGATATTCTAGAGCTCGTAAAGAGATCTCAGTCCTGGGGAGTAACAGCAGTTTGGATGCCAAATTCCTCCAACAATGCATAATAGCCTCCGATGTTGGTAACACGGCGACCATAGTGCTTCGCTTCACTACTTCTGTCTCCAATATCAATCTGGTAGAATGGTTTCGGGCAAGTAAGGACTCTATTTGCAACCATTTGTGGCCGCTGTCCATGTTCCACCAGTCCCTGATTCCCGTCAAGACTGCCGCTCTATACTAGGCTATGAGATTGGGCATGCCCATCCCTCCCATGTCATATGGATAATACAGAAGTCTACCAGACACCCTCGGTCTCCTAGTGTCCCAAAAGTAATTATTAGCCAATCTTAGAAGGGTATTTATGATTTTAGAAGGGATTTTAATTGGGATACACCTAAAATAGTATAACATTTTTGGGAGGACCTTCATTTTAAAAATATTTATCCTGGCTGTCCACGATGCAACAACGTTTTGTAACACCGCCAGCTCCTTCCGCACCGTATTTATCAGTCTAGTAAAATTTACTTCCACCAATTGTTTTGAAAGGGTTAAGGTGATACCCAAATAAGTCATTCCCTCCTGAGCCCACTGAAAAGGGTATGCCCCTTCCAGTCTTTGCCTAAGTGACAACGGAACAAGAATCGGCAGGACAACCATCTTAGCCGCATTCAGTTTATAATACGAGATGTTTGTAAACGTTTTGAGATCGGACATAATGGCAGAGAAGGACCTGTCCAGATCAGTGCACGGGATAACCACATCGTCTGCATATAGACCGATTTTGTGGGAGGACCCCCCCACCGAGATGCCCGAAATCTCTGAGTTACTTCTAATCTTTTCAGCCAAGGGCTCCATACATAAAGCAAATATGACTGGAGATAAGGGGCAGCCCTGCCTGTCCCATTTGTTATGGAGAAGGATTCAGAGAGGAAACCAGACGTCAAAACTTTAGCGGAAGGAGTGGAGTACAATGCGTTAATCGCAGACAGAATAGGTCCTTTTAGTCCAAATTTAAGCAAAACACTTTTAAGGTATCCCCAGTGCACCCTATCAAACGCTTTCTCAGCATCAAGCGACAGGAGTGCACTGGGGAGGAAGCTCAACTCTGCCACTTTGATCAGATCCAACATCCTCCTCGTACCATCATTAGCTTCCCTACCAGCTACAAAACCAACTTGATCCGAGGATATCAGGGAAGGAACGACACGATTTAGTCTAACAGCCAAGAGCTTGGTAAAGATCTTTACAACACTATTCAAAAGTGCTATTGGTCTAAAATTACCTGGAGAATCAGGGGTCTTTCCAGGCTTAGGCAATGTGACGATCGTAGCCTCCAAATTAGGTACTGCTACTTTTCCAGAGTCTCTCCAGGTATTATATAACCTGATAAGGTATGGGGTAAAAATTTTTTGGAAACCACAATAGTACTCATTAGCCATGCCGTCTGGGCCAGGGGTCTTGTGACATTTGGAAGAAATAATAACATCATTCAGTTCTACTTCTGTGAAGGGGGCATTCAATATTTGTAACTGTTCCCGGGAAACCTTCGGGAGCTTCAAATCACTCAAATATTGATCAATATCTGACTGTTGTGGCTGTGGGGTATCAACATAATCTTTTAGGTTATATAAAGATTTATAGTATGCAGTAAAGACTGCAGCTATGTCCTTCGGACTTCTGGCTATCAACCCTTTCGAGTCCCGTAGATGATCTATTCTGGATTTTGCAGCCCTTTTCTTGACCCGCCTGGCCAAAATGGCTCCCGGCCTATCTCCCATGGCGTAGTGACTAAGTTGGAACTTGCGGAGGTTATATTCATATACTGCCAGCAGATCAGAGCGCAGTTTAAATTTGAGCTGATATATGGCTTCAGTGGTAGCCGGAGAGGGGGAGGTTTTATTTAATATTTCTAGCTTTTTCAACTCAGTCAGGAGGTCATTCCTGTGTTGCTCCCTCTTTCTTTTCAATTGTGACGCTTGTTGTAAGAAGACTCCCCGTATCACCGCTTTGTGCGCTGTCCATAAAGTCTCGTCGGAAACTGTGCCATTGTCGTTTAATTCAAAATAAGATGTCAATTCTGCTGTTGCTTTTGTCATTATAGAGTCATTCAATAATAGAGAGGTGTTTAGTTGCCAGTGTGGTGTTGGGTTGAATTGGTGCGCAAGATGTACACATAGGTAGATCGGTGCATGGTCAGACCACGTAATCGTTCCAACCTCCACAGATATACATCTATTGAGAGCTCTATTGTCTACTAGGAATAAGTCAATCCTACTATATGACCCATGTCGGAGAGAATGAAAAGTATAGTCCCTTTCACTGGCATGAGTGTATCTCCAAAAATCGTGCAGACCAAATTCATGGACCAACTTGCCCAATTCTCTCCGAGGGCGACCCGATCTAGATGAGCAGTCTAAAGTACCAGCCATTGGCATGTTAAAATCCCCGCATACAATAACCTCCCCTTGTTTAAGTGTTGAAATGGTAGAGGACTTTTCGCACAAATGGGAGCTGGGCAGAATTTGGGGTGTATAGTGCTGAAATCGTATGAGGGGTCCCATCCAATGTACACACCAACACCAAGTATCTACCCATGGGGTCTGCACACATCTGAATGTTCTGGAAGGCCACCAAATTTTTTATCATAATACAGATTCCTGCTGTCTTAGTCTGGGCATTTGCAAAGAATATATGGGGGAATTGTGCCTGATGCAATCTATGATTATCTGCTGCCAATAAATGCGTCTCCTGCAGACACACAATGTCTGCCTTCGATTTCCTCACCTCCCTCCACAACATAGAGCGTTTGGCAGGTGAATTTAACCCTTTCACATTCAACGAGAGAAATTGTATACTCATAATTACACATAAAGGAGGAAATGGTTATGAGCCGCATACAAAAAATTTCTCTCCCCCCTGCCCCACCCCAACCCCTCCCCCCCCACACACCACCCCTCATGAGCCATTCACTGAAAAAAGCACATATGTCCTTAGAACGATCAGCAGTTATGTCAACAGGGGAAATATACCTCAAGTTAAATTGAAAAAAAAAAAAAAAACAGATAAAAAACAGTAAAAAGAAGGAAACAACACAGCGGAAAAAAGTCCGCAGAAAAAAACATAGAGAAAACTTCAGTCAAAAAAGTAAATTCTTCAGACATAAATCTGACCACGGGGTCCCGTGAGATTTTCAAATCTCGCTGTCACTCAGCAAGATTTCTCACAGTCCAGAGGATCACCAACCAGACGGCTTCTGTCGAACAACAAGAACAAAGGGAAAAAAAAAGGTCAGCAATCCTCTAACAGCTCCATCTCAGCCAGGATAGCGTCCTCGCCTCTCTTTCAGGTCGATACCCATTCCTGCGCAATTTTCTTGCCCTTAGCAGGTTGTCTAGGAGCATAGGCAATCTTCCAGGAAGCCAATTTCTCTTCCGCTTGTTTAGGGGTAAAACACGCTACCACGCCACTGTCACGGAGTACTAGTAGTTTTACTGGGTTGAATCCCCATCTATACCGTATGCCGGCCTCTCTCAATGCCCTGCACAGATGGGCAAATTCTCTTCTCTTTGCCAGGGTAGCCGCAGAAAGGTCTGGAAAGACCTGCAGATTTTGAAATTCCTCAGGCAGCCTGGGGGTTTTCCTTAGTTGGTATAGGAACATGTCCTTCGTAGTGAAGAAATGAATGCGTGCCAAGGTATCTCTAGGCAGGGTAGGATCTACGTGTCTGGGCTTCGGTGTTCTGTGAATCCTGTCCACCATTAATTCATTAGGGGCAACCTCAGGTAATACAGCCACCAGGAAGCGTGGCATGAACTCAGAGAGATCCTTATCTGGCACTTCTTCAGGGATTCCCCTAAGCCTCATATTGTTACGTCTGGATCTATCTTCTAAGTCATAAACTTTATCAGTGACTCGAGACATCTCTTCACTGAGTGCCTCATTTTCATCTACCAAGGCATTGATCGTTCTGGCATATTCTTCCATCTTGTTTTCAATGTGGGAAGTACAATCCCCAATGGAAGTAATCTCACCTTTCATCTCCTGTAACATTGCCTGCATATCTTCCCTCATGAAGGAGCGAATTGCAGCCAGAAATGCTTGCATATCTGCCCTGGTCATTGGTGCTGTGGGCTCATTATCCCTGCTGCTGTGTTTCACATTCTCTGCTTCCCCTCCCCGAGGAGTGTGAAGAAGCTGCAGGGGAAGCAGGTGCCATCTTACTCACTGTTCTTGTTGTTTGTCCCCTCTGGAAGAAAGCCTCCAATCTTGCCGGGGATCCTCTTTTTTGAGACCTTCCCCTGGTCATCATGGGCCCTGGGTGTTCTGCCGCCACTGGGTGTTAGGTAATAGGCTGTAGGACGATGCTGTGTGCTGCTTTTTGCTGGTTTTAATCCTGGCTGGCTGGAGCTATGCAGTTAAGCTGCTGCCACCTTGTCTTGCAGGCCACACCCCCATTGCAGCCCTTTTGAGGCCTAGGTTACAGCAGTTACTAGCACTTTTTGCCAGGCAGGTCTGTGCCAGTGCTGTGCAAGTGTTTTTCACAGCATTTGGCTAAATGTAGCTCAGCCAATCCTTTTGGGCCTGTAGCAGTGTCTGTTAGTCATTGGAGTAGCCTATCTGTGTTGCAAGCTACACCACCTGTGTATCTAATAACAAATTTTTACTGCATCTAACCCAGTAAATCTTTTTGGGCATAGTAGCAGTGTCTGGTAGTCAGTGGAGTAGCCCATCTGAAGCAAGCTACACCACCTGTGTATCTAATAATTTTTTACTGCATCTAACCCAGTAAATCCTTTTGGGCATAGTAGCAGTGTCTTGTAGTCAGCGGAGTAGCCCACCTGTGAAGGAAGCTACACCGCCTGTGTATCTAATTCTAATTTTTTACTGAATCTAACCCGAGGTTGGGGGGAGGGCAGAGGAAGGAAGCATGATCCTTACCTCGCCACCAACACAACAAGGACTTGGTCCTCCTGGATGCGCAAGACACATGAGTGCCTTCGGGCTGCACTACCTGCAACATGACCCTCGGATTGTCAGAATTCGAAGTAATCCTGACTACTGGGTTGCCACACTCTTAGATCCCCGATACAAAAGTAAATTTGCCGAAATAATTCCTGCCATAGAAAGGGATTCACGCATGCAGGAGTATCAGCATAGGCTGTTACAGAATCTTACACCTGCTTTTCCACAAAACACCAGTGGTGCACGTAGTGAATTTCACAGTTCTAACTTGCCAACCGTAGGACTGTCGAGTCTTCATCACTCAAACCGTAACAGTAACACCGTATCTGCTTGTAACACCAATTTTGTGGAATCGTTTCACCAATTTTTTAGACCATCCTTTGCAAGGCCACAGGAGACAAGAAGTCTGACACATAGTCAACGTCTAGAGAGGATGGTACAGGAGTATCTCCAAGTGAACATGTAAGCCATGACTGTCACTGGACCCTTGCTCATTTTGGGCTTCCAATGTGGAAAAATGGCCTGAGCTCGCCACTCACGCCTTGGAGATCTTGTCGTGCCCCGCAGCCAGCGTTCTCTCTGAAAGGGTGTTCAGCGCTGCTGGTGGTGTGCTGACAGATAAGCGCACGCGGCTGTCCACTGACAATGTAGACAGACTCACGTTCATAAAGATGAACAAATCATAGATCCGAAAGGACTTTTCTACCCCTGTGTCATCCTGGGGAGACTAAAAGCATGAGGATTTAGGAAAATCACCTCACCAACCATTTTAAGCAACTCTGGGGCAATTGATGTCACTTAATTGGTGTCTGTGCCACAATTTTTGGAAAAAATGGAGACTCTTTTTGGAGTCCCCTTGCTGTGTTTTACATGACGTTGGCATCGTCAATTCCAGGTGGGTCGGGTCGCTCCGCCCCCCTTTTAACCGTAAGAAACTACATACACTATGGCTTGGGGTAACACAGATGGCTGAGTCTGCAGAGCTGTTTACTCATACTATAGCCTGGGAATCAGAGGTCTGCTCCAAAGCTTCAATGTCTGCTAGTCAGAGTAGTAGCCCAGCTGTGAAGCAAGCTACACTGCCTGTGTATCTAATAACAGTTTTTAACTGCATCTAGCCCAGGCAATACTTTGGGCCTAGTAGCAGTGTCTGCTAGTCAGCGTAGTAGCCCACCTGTGAAGCAAGCTAAACTGCCTGTGTATCTAATAATTTTTTATTGCATCTAACCCAGCCAATCATTTTGGGCTAGTAGCAGTGTCTCGTAGTCAGTGGAGTAGCCCATCTGAAGCAAGTTACACCGCCTTTGTATCTAATAACAATTTTTAACTGCATCTAGCTCAGGCAATACTTTGGGCCTAGTAGCAGTGTCAGCTAATCAGCGGAGTAGCCCAGCTGTTAAGCAAGCTACACCACCTGTGCTGCGGACACTTAATTTTTTCAAAGGAAACGCTTCGGGCCCACGGGACACTCAGTCAAGAGCATCGGGAAGGCGCCCCAAGGCAAAGGGGCTGGGACTGGCGGTAGCACGCCTTGCGGCGGACCGCCAAGCTCGATCCTTATAAAAGCTTTTTAACTGCAGCAGCTTTAGGGGACGCTACTGGAGCTGGAATTACCACGGCTGCTGGCACCAGACTTGACCTCCAATAGATCCTTGTAAAAGGATTTAAAGTGTACTCATTCAAATTACAGAGCCAATTTAAATTACAGAGCTTAGCCCTGCCTCCACCGCGGGGGGTCTCGACCCACCAGCGGACAGGCACAAGTATTGGGAAAGGGGGGCTGGCCGTCAGGGTCCATCGCAGCTCTGGCACAAACCCAGCGACATGGAGGTCGCACGGGCAGGAACGGCCTGGCCGTGTCGGCTTCGCACTCCAGCGTAGTCCCTTTGCCCGCTCGCACCCGTAACCTCAAAGGGATGCGCAAGCGGCTTTTCTTCCCAGGGCTGTTCCTCGCCCAGCAGGAACGTGGGGGAGCTCAGGTCGGCCTTCCACCGTACTCCCTTACCTCCCTCGCCCTCTTTCCTTCTTCAGTTCTCCATCTAACCCCTCGGCTCTGTGGTGTCCGCTCTCCCTCCAGCTCTCTCCTTCTCACAGGTGGACTACCGAGTGTATTCACACTGTGGCGAATCTTTTGGGCCCAGGCATAAGAAGTCGTCGAGGTAATGGATAATATGTGCCCCCTTAGAAACGTCCTTGTCGACCCATTCGAGGAAGCAACTAAACGCCTCAAATAGTGAGGATATGGAGCACCCCTTCCCAGAAGCAGCCCAATAGGTGGACACTATTCGGAAGCATAGGTAGTAAGTAACCGGAACACCCCCTCAATGTCTGTTTTGGCCCTTCCCAACTTCTTGACCCGCCTGATTCCCTTGTCAAAGGAGGTACAGTATATACTACTGTACTTGGTTCCGCGTCATTTCCGGTGACTACCTCTTGAAGCTCATCAAGAGAATGCCAAGAGTGTGCAAAGCAGTCATCAAAGCAAAAGGTGGCTACTTTGAAGAACCTAGAATATAAGACATATTTTCAGTTGTTTCACACTTTTTTGTTAAGTATATAATTCCACATGTGTTAATTCATAGTTTTGATGCCTTCAGTGTGAATGTACAATTGTCGTAGTCATGAAAATACAGAAAAATCTTTAAGTGAGAAGGTGTGTCCACACTTTTGGTCTGTACTGTATATACTAGCAAAATTACAAGCTCAATGGCTTTCTGTGGATGTATATAAACAGACGTAAACAATGATGCTGAATAATTGATACAGTCACTACCTTACCCTACCCCATACCTAAACAAAGAGGTTTCTGCCTAGCTGCGGAGGTTGGCACCCTAAGGACGATAATGGCGCCCCCGCTCACTGGTGGCTGTACCTCAGAAGCCCTAGTTAACTGTGATATACGCTACCGTTCAAAAGTTTGGGGTCAACCAGACAATTTTATGTTTTCCATGAAAACTCATACTTTTATTTATCAAATGAGTTGCAAAATGATTAGAAAATATAGTCCAGACATTGACAAGGTTAGAAATAATGATTTTTATTAGAAAGAATAATTTTCTCCTTCAACCTTTGCTTTCGTTAAAGAATGCTCCCTTTGCAGCAATTACAGCATTACAGACCTTTGGCATTCTAGCTGTTGCTGAGGTAATCTTGAGAAATTTTCCCCCATGATGCCTGAAGTCCCTCCCACAAGTTGAATTGGCTTGATGGGCACTTTTTGTGTACCATAAGGTCAAGCTGCTCCCACAACAGCACAATGGGGTTGAGATCTGGTGACTGTCCTGGCCACTCCATTACAGATATAATACCAGCTGCCTGCTTCTTCCCTAAATAGTTCATGCATAATTTGGAGGTGTGTTTTGGGTCATTGTCCTGTTGTAGGATGAAATTGGCTCCAATCGATCGCTGTCCACAGGGCATGGCATGGCATTGCAAAATAGAGTGATAGCCTTCCTTATTCAAAATCCCATTTACCTTGTACAAATCTCCCACTTTACCAGCACCAAAGAAACCCCAGACCATCACATTACCTCCACCATGCTTGACAGATGGAGTCAGGCACTCTTCCAGCATCTTTTCAGTTGTTCTGCGTCTCACAAATGTTCTTCTGTGTGATCCAAACACCTCAAACTTTGATTTGTCTGTCCATAAAACTTTTTTTCCAATCTTCCTCTGTCCAGTGTCTGTGTTCTTTTGCCCATATTAATCTTTTGCTTTTATTAGCCACTCTCAGATATGGCTTTTTCTTTGTCAATTTGCCCTGAAGGCCAGCATCCCGGAGTTGCATCTTCACTGTAGACGTTGACACTGCCGTTTTGCATGTACTATTTAATGAAGCTGCCAGTTGAGGAGCTGTGAGGCGTCGATTTCTCAAACTAGAGACTCTAATGTACTTGTCTTGTTGCTCAGTTGTGCAGCGGGGCCTCCCACTTCTCTTTCTACTCTGGTTAGAGCCTGTTTGTGCTCTCCTCTGAAGGGAGTAGTACACACCGTTGGAGGAAATCTTCAGTTTCTTGGCAATTTCTCGCATGGAATAGCCTTAATTTCTAAGAACAAGAATAGACTGTCGAGTTTCACATGAAAGTTCTCTTTTTCTGGCCATTTTTAGAGTTTCATAGAACAAACAAATGTAATGCTCCAGATTCTCAACTAGCTCAAAGGAAGGTCAATTTTATAGCTTCTCAAATCAGCCAAACCATTTTCAGCTGGGCTAACACACTTGTGCAAGGGTTTTCTAAACATCCATTAGCCTTCTTACACAGTTAGCAAACACAATGTATCATTAAAACACTGGAGTAGTGGTTGTTGGAAATGGGCCACTATACAACTACGTAGATATTGCAATAAAAACAAGACGTTTGCAGCTAGAATAGTCATTTACCACATTTACAATGTATAGAGTGTATTTCTGATTCATTTAATGTTAGCTTCATTGAAAAAAAATGTGCTTTGCCTTCAAAAATAATGAAATTTCTAAATGACCCCAAACTTTTGAACGGTAGTGTATCAAAAAATACACTGATACATTAAATAGAAGCAGATATATCGCAAGGTATATATAAAGGAAAGGGTATGGTACACATCAGAGAATGGTTCAATAATCCGCCTCAACGTGTTTCCCCAACAGCTTCATCAGGAGGGATGATAATTCATGATGTTCAGCATAGTGTACCTAATAGCCAGGTGTCCATGTATAAATATCCCACTTCATCCAAAAACCCCTCCCCAGACTAGGAGACCCATTCCCATTTCTAAAGGTGAATTGTCATAGGATATATAGAATGGAGTCTGTCTACAAAAATGTACTGCGCCTGCGCTACTTCACATGAGCTAGAGGTCCTATAATGTCCATCCCCTAGTGTGCATATCCGGAAGTGACGTGGTTTACACTGAAACGCCAGATAAACTGATTGCCGCCGAGCCACTGGTACCCGTGACTGCGCATATCATATTATATGTTCCACACCGCAGAGCATAATGGCCTATATGTGTCCGGACCATCACCCTTGTCAGTAAAGTAACATACGGTTAGAGGATTTGTGTTTGTCTGTGCGTTACATAAGGTTAACTGATTACAGGGGCATAATGGGGGCATCATACATCCTGCATAAGAGGCATAATGGGGGCATTACACTGTGTGGGGGGCATCATACATACTACATAAGGGGCATAATGGGGGGATTACAATGTGTGGAGGCATCATACATCCTGCATAAGGGGCATAATGGGGGCATTACACTGTGGGGGCATCATACATCCTGCATAAGGGGCATAATGGGGGCATTACACTGTGTGGGGGCATCATACATCCTGCATAAGGGGCATAATGGGGGCATTACACTGTGTGGGGGCATCATACATACTGCATAAGGGGCATTACACTGTGTGGGGGCATCATACATACTACATAAGGGGCATAATGGGGGCATCATACAAACTGCATAAGGGGCATAATGGGGGCATTACATTGTGGGGGCATCATACATACTACATAAGGGGCATAATGGGGGCATTACATTGTGGGGGCATCATACATACTGCATAAAGGGCATAAGGGGGGCATCATACATCCTGTATAAGGGGCATAATGGGGGCATTACACTGTGTGGAGGCATCATACATCCTGCATAAGGGGCATAATGGGGGCATTACACTGTGGGGCAGTAAAGGGGTCCTGTACTATGAGAACAATACGTTTCCCCCCTTCCTGTCTCCATAGTTGGGTCGTATGTATCTATTACAGGAAACAGAACAAAAACCTTATGAGTCTTATAAAGGGGCAACACAAGACCCCAAAAGAGTCCCCGTGCTGAAGGGGTTAATGCCCCCTGCGCCCAGTAATGGGGGTCTCCACATACCTCCACCTGCAGAGCCGCCACCACATATATTGCTGCTCTGTGCGCACAGGAGCTGTGATGAGGTCACAGGAGGGGAGGAGTCAGGGGTCACATGATCAGGGGCCTCAGTGGATGCAGGACTCTGCTGTGCTGGTTGTCATGGTGCTGGATGAGCTGAAGTTTATGTGTGGGGTCAGGAGGGGTTTACAGTGTGGATGTAGCAGAGCCGCGTGTGTACGAGGTGTACGGAGCAGAGCCGTGTGTGTACGAGGTGTACGGAGCAGAGCCGCGTGTGTACGAGGTGTACGGAGCATAGCCGCGTGTGTACGAGGTGTGCGGAGCGGAGCCGCACGTGTACGGTGTGTACGGAGCGGAGCCGCCCGTGTACGGTGTGTACGGAGCGGAGCCGCGCGTGTACGAGGTGTACAGAGCGGAGCCGCGTGTGTACAGAGCGGATCCGTGTGTGTTCGAGGTGTACGGAGCAGAGCCGCGTGTGTACAAGGTGTACGGAGCGGAGCCGCGTGTGTACGAGGTGTACGGAGCGGAGCCGTGTGTGTACGAGGTGTACGGAGCAGAGCCGCGTGTGTACGAGGTGTACGGAGCAGAGCCGTGTGTGTACGGAGCGGAGCCGTGTGTGTAAGAGGCGTACGGAGCGGAGCCGCGTGTGTATTAGGTGTACGGAGCGGAGCCGCGTGTGTACGAGGTGTACGGAGCGGAGCCATGTGTGTACGGAGCGGAGCCGCGTGTGTACGAGGTGTTCGGAGCCGCGCGTGGACGAGGTGTACGGAGCAGAGCCGTGTGTGTACGGAGCGGAGCCGTGTGTGTAAGAGGCGTACGGAGCGGAGCCGCGTGTGTATTAGGTGTACGGAGCGGAGCCGCGTGTGTACGAGGTGTACGGAGCGGAGCCATGTGTGTACGGAGCGGAGCCGCGTGTGTACGAGGTGTTCGGAGCCGCGCGTGGACGAGGTGTACGGAGCGGAGCCGCGCGTGTACGAGGTGTACGGATCAGAGCCGCGCGTGTACGAGGAGTACGGAGCGGAGCCGTGCGTGTACGGAGCGGAGCCGCGCGTGTACGAGGTGTACGGAGCGGAGCCGCGCGTGTACGGAGCGGAGTCGCGCGTGTACGAGGTGTACGGAGCGGAGCCGCGCATGTACGGAGCGGAGTCGCGCGTGTACGAGGTGTACGGAGCGGAGCCGCGTGTGTACAGAGCGGAGCCGTGTGTGTTCGAGGTGTACGGAGCAGAGCCGCGTGTGTACGAGGTGTACGGAGCGGAGCCGCGTGTGTACGAGGTGTACGGAGCAGAGCCACGTGTGTACGAGGTGTACGGAGCAGAGCCGTGTGTGTACGGAGCGGAGCCGTGTGTGTAAGAGGCGTACGGAGCGGAGCCGCGTGTGGATGAGGTGTACGGAGCGGAGCCGCGTGTGTACGAGGTGTACGGAGCGGAGCCGCGTGTGTACAAGGCGTACGGAGCGGAGCCGCGGGTGTACGAGGCGTACGGAGCGGAGTCGTGCGTGTACGAGGCGTACGGAGCGGAGCTGCGCGTGTACGAGGCGTACGGAGCGGAGCCGCTCGTGTACGAGGCTTATAGAGCGGAGCCGCACGTGTACGAGGCGTACGGAGTGGAGCCGCGTGTGTACGAGGCGTACGGAGCAGAGCCGCGCGTGTACGAGGTGTACGGAGCGGAGCCGTGTGTACGAGGTGTACGGAGTGGAGCCGCGGGTGTACGAGGTGTACAGGGCGGCGCCGCGCGTGTACGACGTGTATGGAGCTGAGCTGCGCGTGTACGAGGTGTATGGAGCGGAGCCGCGCATGTAGGAGGTGTACGGAGCGGAGCCGCGCGTGTATGTGGTGTACGGAGCTGAGCCGCGCATGTACGAGGTGTGCGGAGCTGCGTGTGTACGAGGCGTACGGAACAGAGCCGCGTGTATACGAGGTCTACGGAGCGGAGCCGCGCGTGTACCAGGTGTACGGAGCGGAGCCACGCGTGTACCAGGTGTACGGAGCAGAGCCGCGCATGTATGAGGTGCACGGAGCAGAGCCGCGTGTGTACGAGGCCTACGGAGTAGAGCCGCGTGTGTACGAAGTGTACGGAGCGGAGCCGTGTGTGTACGAGGTGTACGGAGCGGAGCCGTGTGTGTACGAGGTGTACGGATCGGAGCTGTCTACGAGGTGTACGGAGCAGAGCCGTGTATGAGGTGTAAGGATCAGAGCCGCGCGTGTACGAGGTGTACGGAGCGGAACCGCGCGTGTACGAGGTGCACGGAGCGGAGCCGTGTGTGTACGAGGCGTACGGAGCAGAGCCGCGTGTGTACGAGGCGTACGGAGCAGAGCCGCGTCTGTACGAGGTGTACGGAGCGGAGCCGCGTCTGTACGAGGTGTACGGAGCGGAGCCGCTTGTGTACCAGTTGTGCGGAGCGGAGCCGTGTGTGTATGAAGTTTACGGAGCGGAGCCGCGTGTGTACGAGGTGTACGGAGCAGAGCCGTGTGTGTACGAGGTGTACGGAGCAGAGCCGTGTGTGTACGAGGTGTACGGAGCAGAGCCGTGTGTGTACGAGGTGTACGGACCGGAGCTGTCTACGAGGTGTACGGAGCAGAGCCGTGTATGAGGTGTAAGGATCAGAGCTGTGTGTGTACGAGGTGTACGGAGCGGAGCCACGTGTGTATGAGGTGTATGGAGCGGAGCTGTCTACGAGGTGTATGGAGCGGAGCCGTGTATGAGGTGTACGGAGCAGAGCCGTGTGTGTACAAGGTGTACGGACCGGAGCTGTCTACGAGGTGTACGGAGTGGAGCTGTGTACGGAGCGGAGCCGTGTGTGTTTATATTCTGTCTGTCAAAACATGGATAGAACATGAACGTGAAAAGCAGAGGTGTGAACGAGCCCTAGGACTGACACTGCGCCTCCTTTATTTCATCCATGCTGAGGTCTTCATTGAGGCTGTGGAGATGATGGGGCTGATTTATTGCAGGTTCATGCTGTTTGATCAATGTGCACGTGTTTAGGCTAAGTTTACACAAACCACTAGGTGGCGCTTCCTCTGTGCTAGGAATGTGTGCTTCCGTTTTGCCGCATCTTTCAGTGCGCGATGCCTCGCTCTAGACCATGCCCCTTTCCAGTAAGGCGACGCCCAGTTGTTGCAGAATGTCCTGAATAAGGTAGAAATGATGAAACAAGTTGACCACATAGGCGGCTTCTGTTGAATGAAATGAGAGAGTTGTAGCTGTGGAATATTGTACAATGGATAATACAAAAAAAAATAGGACTCGCACACCTTTAGTATTTAATTAATCCTCTATGTTGCCAATATACCAACATACTAATACTCGATGTGTCAGCGCACTGCGACTACTGATTACATGAACTCCAATATTGCTGTAAACATTAGGTGCTTAGTTAGCGGTTTTTGATCAACAAGCACAAAGGTTCCAACCACATCAAGGTGACATTTTAATATGGATGGTCCCTAACGACTATATGTCCTACCTCTCTATGTGCCAAACATTGAAAGTTACCATATTATGGTCGCTGCTTCCCAAATGCTCCCAGACCTGTAGATCTGAAAAATAGGACCCGCACACTTTTAGTATTAAAGTACAGGTGCACAAATACGCTATGTGGCAATGTACTAACATACACATGTTACACGATGCGTCAGAGCGCTGTGACTAATGATTACATTAACTCCAATATTGCTGTAAACGTTAAAAACGCAAGGTATTTAGTTCGCGTTTTTGATCAACAAGCACAAAGCCTCCAACCACGTCAAGGTGACCTTTTAATATGGATGGTCCCTAACCACTATATGTCCTACCTCTCTATGTGCCAAACCTTGTGTTGGAAAGATGGGTGGATAAGGGTGTTGAGCCCTGGAGGGGGCCATAGTGTGCTTACTAGTGATGAGCGAGTATGTTCGGTTAACCCTTTCAGCGAGTATGCTCGGGCGAGAACCGAGTATTTTCAGCGTATCACTCCCGTGTGCATGATTTGCGACTGTTTGACTGCTTTAATACATGTAAGGAATGCTTGTTTCTTAAGCATTAGTGCGCTTCTGGTCGGGTCTTCTGTTTACTTGCCCCTGTATCATCAAATGATGCACAACGCACTTACGGTAGTCTATAGTCGCCCCAATCATTTTGATGATGGCTCCTTCGCAATTTAGTGCAACCTCTTGAAGTGAGCTGGGTGTAAGTTAACTTTAGGAGCACGGTCTGGTCATTTTACACATTTTCGTGGATTAAACACTTTTGACTGTGCCAGGAAAGTTCTGATGTTACTTATCAATTACTTTTGTAAAGCCGCCTCTTCAGAGAGGAAGAGGACTAGAGCTCTAGCTCCACAATTTACCAGAGGAGCATGCATGGCTTATAAGTCTCCGCACTCTGACATGCCAGGCTTGGCTTGTCACTCTCCACAAGCAGAAATGTTATCCCATAGACATGTTTTGTAAAGCTGAAAAGCCCAACCACATCTGCCATTGTTATACGAGCTTGTATCGTACCGTCCATACTCCGTGAATATTATATGCCTTACAGCATACATGTCAAACTCTGGCTTGTGGGCCAAATCTGGCCCGCAGGGTTGTTATATTTGGCCCGCAATACCAGAACCGCCATCCCCATGTGGGGCTATTATTTGTATGGAGGACTAGGTGGGACCCATCATACTGTATACTGGATGACCCGTGACTTTGTCCAAGTTTTTCATTTTGACCCTCTGTGTGTTGGAGCTTGACATCCCTGCCTTACAGCAATGTGCTCAGGATTATATACACTGCTCAAAAAAATAAAGGGAACACTCAAACAGCTCATCCTAGATCTGAATGAATGAAATATTCTCATTGAATACTTTGTTCTGTACAAAGCTGAATGTGCTGACAGCAAAATCACACAAAAATCATCAATGGAAATCAAAATTATTAACCAATGGAGGCCTGGATTTGGAGTCACCCCCAAAATTAAAGTGGAAAAACACACTACAGGCTGATCCAACTTTGATGTAATGTCCTTAAAACAAGTCAAAATGAGGCTCAGTATTGTGTGTGGCCTCCACGTGCCTGTATGACCTCCCTACAATGCCTGGGCACGCTCCTGATGAGGTTGCGGATGGTCTCCTGTGGGATCTCCTCCCAGACCTGCACTAAAGCATCCGCCAACTCCTGGACAGTCTGTGGTGCAATGTGACGTTGGTGGATGCAGCGAGACATGATGTCCCAGATGTGCTCAATCGGATTCAGGTCTGGGGAACGGGCGGGCCAGTCCATAGCTTCAATGCCTTCATCTTGCAGGAACTGCTGACACACTCCAGCCACATGAGGTCTTGCATTGTCCTGCATTAAGAGGAACCCAGGGCCAACCGCACCAGCATATGGTCTCACAAGGGGTCTGAGGATCTCATCTCGGTACCTAATGACAGTCAGGCTACCTCTGGCGAGCACATGGAGGGCTGTGCGGCCCTCCAAAGAAATGCCACCCTACACCATTACTGACCCACTGCCAAATTGGTCATGCTGAAGGATGTTGCAGGGAGCAGATCGCTCTCCACGGCGTCTCCGGACTCTGTCACGTCTGTCACATGTGCTCAGTGTGAACCTGCTTTCATCTGAGAAGAGCACAGGTCTCCAGTGGCGACTTTGCCATTCCTGGTGTTCTGTGGCAAATGCCAATCATCCTGCACGGTGTTGGGCTGTCAGCACAACCCCCATCTGTGGACGTCGGGTCCTCATACCACCCTCATGGAGTCGGTTTCTAACCGTTTGTGCAGACACATGCACATTTGTGGCCTGCTGGAGTTCATTTTGCAGGGCTCTGGCAGTGCTCCTCCTGTTCCTCCTTGCACAAAGGAGGAGGTAACGGTCCAGCTGCTGGGTTGTTGCCCTCCTATGGCTCCCTCCACATCTCCTGGTATCTGCTCCATGCTCCGGACACTGTGCTGACAGACACAGCTACCCTTCTTGCCACAGCTCGCACTGATGTGCCATCCTGGATGAACTGCACTACCTGAGCAACTTCTGTGGGTTGTACTGTAGACACCGCCTCATGCTACTGTACCTCTAGGGGTGAGAGCAACGGCAAAATGAAAAAGTGACCAAAACAACAGCCCAAAAGGATGAGAACAGAGAAATAGTCTGTGGTCACCACTTGCTGAACCACTCCTTTATAGGGGGTATCTTGCTAATTGCCGATCATTTCTACCAGTTGTCTGTTCCATTTGCACAACAGCAGGAGAAATTGATTCACAATCAGTTTTGCTTCATAACTGGACAGGTAGATTTCACAGAAGTGTGATTGACTTGGGAGTTACATTGTGTTGTTTAAGTGTTCCCTTTATTTTTTTGAGCAGTGTACTTTTCCAAACTGTCTTTATCTGGTAATACACATCACAAGAAGGGGTTAAAACAATAAGAGTCCCAGTTTGTTTTCTTGTACCATATACCTTCCATAATAAAACCTTCAGATAAGCTTTAGTGGTTCTCCTGAAATGACCCCGATAGAGGACTCAAACCTGCACTATGTCTACAAGACTGAAGAATGTTCAAGTTACCTCTGTGTCAAAAGAACTGGGGTCAATATGGAGAGTTGTGTCCAGTGGCGGAAAACTGCGGCTTCAGATGATGGGCAAGCTCAGATGATGTTCATCACCATTATAAACAAGCTTGTGAATCAACTTGTGAAGACTCAGCATGCTGGGGAGTACAGATGATTAAAGTGGTTGTTTGGTCACAGAATACTGATTAATTGGATCGGTCATCCATATGAGATCGGTAGGGTCCAACATCTAACAACCCCGTAATGAACTGTTATTTGTTCTGGTGTCTGCAGATTAGAAACACTAAGAACAAAGCTGCAAAGTATAGCTGCATTTAATCTGTAGTAGTCAGTAGAAATTACTTGTGAGGCCACATCTAGAATGTGGGATCCAGTTTTGGGCTTCACATTTTAAAACAGATATTTGGAAGTTAGAGTCAGTTCAGAGGCAGCTAGATTATTACAAGGGACGGAGACTTCTCATATGTTGAGAGGTTGGAAAAGTTGGGCTTTTTTAGCTTAGAAAAACGAAGCCTCAGAGGAGATCTCACTTATATGTATAAATACATGTGAGATCAATACAAAAGACTTGTGTAACGGGATGGGTGGTGGAGCCACTGTGCCGTGGTGCAAGGAGAGACTCGGGAAAATAACTAGGGACCTCACGAAATTCAACTTCGGATGTACAGCGGCTTGACTACTCCATGACCCAAGGAGGGGCGAGGAAGGTGGACCAGGTGCTAATCCGGGTCTGACCTCGGGAAGATAGCAACTGACCCCCAAGGGACAGGAGGCAGGAACAGGCGGGCACGGCTGGTAGACTGGCAGGTGGGCACGGCTGGTAGACGGGCAGGCGGGCACGATTGGTAGACAGGCTGACAGACAGGCAGGTAAATGGAGATACATGCACTGGGACCTGAGAACTAACAAGAGTGTTTAGCAAACAAATTTACAACGTTGCACAGGCACCTCCATGTTGTAGGAGGTGCCTTAAGTAGTTTATTTTATTTATTTTACTCACTTACATAGCGCCATTAATTCCACAGCGCTTTACAGACATTATGGGCACTGTTCCCATTGGGGCTCACAATCTACATTCGCTATCATTATGTTCTTTTGGAGTATGGGAGGAAACCGGAGAACCAGGAGGAAACCCACACAAACTCCTTGCAGATGTTGTCCTTTTAGTGTAATCCAACCATTGGCCAGGGACATTCAGAATGGTGTGCGGCCCCTTAAGAGGCAGGAAGTGCGCGTGCCCCCCCCAAGCACAGTACTCGGGGATCTGTTAGTTGTGCGTGTACCCTGGGCAGTGTCAGTGTGTAAGGAGGACGGAGGAGTGGGACACTCTAGCCGGGGGCTGTGGCAGTAAGGGGGTCGGCGTCTCTGCCACGGGAGAGGGGCAGGAGGCAGAGACGCAGGCGCTACAACTTGCACATGACTTATTCCTTCCAAGAACCAGGGGCACTCATTACGTTTGGAGGAGAGGAGATTCCGGCAGCTAAATAGGAAAGGGTTCTTTACAAATAGAGCAGTCAGACTGTGGAATGCCGACCACAAGAGGTAGTAATGGCAGACACTAGAACAGTTTTTAAAAAATGGCTGGATGTTTTTATCACAACAAATGGCATTGGGGGTTTTAAATAATCTAGCGATAGAGAACGTGTAACTGGTGGAGGAAGGTTGACCTTGATAGACCGGAGTCTTTTTTTTAACAATCTTTATAACACCAGCTACTTAAGCTCGGCTACTATTCTTTGCGGCCACTGCAGCTCAGCTCCATTGCAGTGACTGACAGAGGGTGGAAATGTAGAGGGAGAAATTGTGCGAATGCCTGTACAGGTCGAATAAACTTGTTCATAAAATCTGTTATGGCAATCTGCCAACAGCAGGGGGTGTCATTGCGCCCAGGCGTCACGATGGGAGGGAATAAAGGAGACCACAACCCGGTGATGCTCAGCAAGAGTCCCTCACTGTGGGAGGGTCAAGCGTATATTTTTATAGGTTTTCCAAGGGGGTTTCCAGAACTGGGGCCCCTCTACAAAGACACTCAATTGTCTAATTAATCCAGTAGTCTTACTTAATTGGTTACACCCAGTTATGCAACATTACATCTATTACTTATCTACTTTAACATAATACTCTTGGCAGGTGGCCATCATCATCTCAAGTTCACTTTAAGCAAAGTCATTCTTGTTCTTAAAGTTATATGAAGCTCTCAATCGCCATCTTGGATATCTGTATGTCGCAGCAGAAATTCTTCTTAGCACAAAGTCTTATATAATTCAAACACATCACACAATTAATTTAAGAATCTGTTCCTTCACAAAATCTTTGCGAAAAGCGCGATATCCATTGAAGATGTTGATTAGGGTGAAGAGAATCAGTTGCACAGTGGAACTCTCTCATAGTAATGGTTATCTATCTCATTCACTTGAGTAGGATGGTACATCAAGAGGAGGCAAGAACATATACAAGAGAGCAGAAAGTAGTCATAGCTAAGATTGTAACTTTCATTACGGATGCTTTGCAGAGGTGAAATCTAGTACCATTGGATGAGAGACTTAGGGAGGAAACCTGAATCAAATTAATTTGGAATGGAAAATCTGTGAAACTGAGAAGGAAGTTGGCAAAATCCTGCTTTGACTCCCACAAAGACAGCTATTTATGAAGTGCAACCAAAAGAGTCATTCCACATACAGTTCCTGATGGTTTAATGGGAATGACTCCAAAACATTTACTAGGTGTCCATCATTTTTGAAGGTTGGTACTGTAAAATCTTTGGAAGTGCACCCCAGCCACCACCATGCTTCACCGTAGGCAGGGTGTTCTTTTTAGCATTTGCTTCATTCATCCTCTTTCAATAATACTTTTATCCATAGGCCTGAAAATGTTCAGTTTTGTTTCATCGCTCGACAGGACAGAATCCCAAAATTCCTGTGACTTATTGACATGATTTTGACACTATTAGAGCTGACAACTCTGGTCAGTGAAGGTGTACTTCTTGGAGATGGGTCATGTTTCCTTCAAGTCCAGGTAATGTAGTCAGTGTTCCTGGGACTTTGAATGTTTTTAGAGTTACAGCTGGAAGCAGTCTTTACAAGTTCAATATCTTTGCAATTCTTTTGTATTCTTTTCCTTGTTTCCACTAAGCAATGGTCTCTTCACAACTTTTTCAACCACTCTCGAGAACACAAGAATATTAATGAACCAAAGGGAGTTAACCATAAAGACTGGGCTAAGATTCCTCAGGAATGAGGCAAAACCGATGTCTGGGTATGTAGCAATGTTTACAGCTGGTGATAACTGCCATAATGATAATAATTTTTATTTTTATAGCGCCAACATATTCTGCAGCACTTTACAATTTTAGGGGGACTTATACAGACGTTACAAAATAAGCATAAATCATATCAAAAGGAGTGAGGGCCCTGCTCGCATGCTTACAGTCTATGAGGACATAGGGGGGGGGCACAAAAGGTATCATGTACATATGTTATATAATATAGCCATAATATACTAAATAGGGTATGTACATAAGACTACATGAACTGTTCGCCAGTCAGCACGTGTATATTACAGACTATTATGTGCATGAATGGTATGAATTTGAAGAAAATTTTAATATAGGCTAAACTAGGACAGTTAGATAAGTATGTTAAGGCGATAGGCCAGTCTAAAGAAATGGGTTTTTAGGGCACGCTTAAAACTGTGGGTATTGGGAATTAATCGAATTGTCCTGAGTAGTGCATTCCAAAGAATTGGCGCAGCACATGAGAAATCTTGGAGACGAGAGTGGGAAGTTCAGATTATGGAGGATTTTAGTTTAAAGTCATTGGCAGAACAGAGGGCATGGGTAGGGTGGTAGACTGCGATGAGGGAGGAGATGTAGGGCGGTGCTGAAGCATGGAGCGCTTTGTGAGTAAGCGTGATAAGTTTATATTGAACTCTGTATTGGATGGGCATAGGGAACAGGCATCGGTGTAGCGGTTGGAGAGGAATATGATCCTGGCTGTTGCGTTAAGGACGGATTGGAGATGGGAAAGTTTAGAAAGAGGGAGACTGATTAGTAAAGAGTTGCAGTAGTCCAGGCGAGAATGAATAAGAGCTACAGTAAGAGTTTTTGCCGAGTCAAAGGTAAGAAAATTTCTGATTCTAGAGATGTTTTTGAGGTGTAGATGACATGAACGAACGAGTGATTTGATGTGAGGAGCGAAGGAAAAATCTGAATCAAACATGACCCCAAGACAGCGGGCATGTTGCTGGGAGTAAAGGTAGAGCCACAAACGGAAATAGCAATAAAGGGCATAGGTAGGTTAGTGGAGGGAGGAAATACAAGTAGTTCAGTTTTTGGCAGATTCAGTTTTAGATAGAGGGAGGACATACTGTTAGAAACAGCGGAAAGACAATCACTGGTCTTTTGTAATAATGCAGGGGTGATATCTGGAGCAGAGGTTTATAATTGGGTGTCATCAGCATAGAGATGGTACTGAAAACCGAATCTGCTGATTGTTTGTCCAATAGGAGCAGTGTATAAGGAGAAAAGAAGGGGGCCTAGGACTGATCCTTGAGGAACACCGACAGTAAGGGGAAGGAGAGAGGAGGAGGAGCCGGCAAAAGATACAGTGAAGGAGCGGTCAGAGAGGTAGGAGAACCAGGAGAGAACAGTGTCGTTGAGGCCAATAGTGAGGAGCATAGTGAGCAGGAGCTGGTGATCCACAGTGTTGAATGCTGCAAAGAGATCCAGGAGAATCAGCAGGGAGTAGTGGCCATTAGATTTAGCTGTTAGTAGATCATTAGAGACTTTAGGGAGTGCAGTTTCAGTAGAGTCTAAAGAGCGGAAACCAGATTGGTAAGGGTCAAGAAGAGAGTTATCTGAGAGATAGCGGATTAGACGGGAGTGGACCAGGCATTCCAGGAGTTTAGAGATAAAGGGAAGATTGGAAACAGGTCTGTAGTTAGCAGCGCAGTTCTGGTCAAGGGATAGTTTTTTAAGTAATAGATGTATGCTGGCGTGTTTAAAAGAGGAGGGGAAAAATACCAGATGAGAGGGAGAGGTTGAATATTTTAGGTAGGTGAGTGGTGACAGCTGGAGAAAGGGACTGAAGAAGATGTGAGGGAATAGGGTCACTGGTGCAGGTGGTAGGGCGAGAAGATACAAGGAGCCTGGTCACTTCTTCCGTGACTGCATCTTGCTCATTTTCTGACTTTGAACCAATGTTGGAGGGAGGAGCATGCATAACATTTGGGGATTGGGAGAAAATTTCCTATCAGATATGGTCAAATTTTTCTTTGAAATAATTGGCCAGATTTTCAGCGCTGAGGTCGGTGGTCGAGGCCTGTGCTGTTTGATTAAGGAGAGAATGAAAAGTGTCATAGAGGTGTTCAGGATTATTGGACAGTAAGATGATGAAGTTGTTAAAGTTGGTTTGTTTGGAGAGGTGAAGGGCGGAGTTATAGGTTTTAAGCATAAATTTATAATGGATGAAATCTTCGGCCAGGTTAGATTTTCAACACAGCCGTTCAGCGCACCTGGAGCACCGCTAGAGAAAACGTGTTTGCGGCGTGTGCCAGGGTTGTTGCCATCTATGCCGAGTTGTTCTAAGTGTAGGAGGTGCGGCTTCATCCAGGGCGCATTACAATATTTCGTTCTAGTGCTTCAGTGCAGGGTCAGGACATGAGAGGGAGGAGATTGGGGCCAATGATGATTGCAACGTTTTCATAAATCTCTGGGTGGAAAGTGGGGGTGTCATGAGTAGGGTTACAGTTCTTGACAGATAATGAAAGAAGGTTGTGGTTAGAGAGCGGAAGAGGAGAGTTAGTAAAGTCATGTACTGAGCATAGCCGGGAGAAGATCAGGTCCAGTGTGTTCCCGTCTTCATGTGTAGGAGAATTAGTAAGTTGTGAAAGGCCGAAGGAAAAGGTTAGCGATAAAAGATGAGCGAAAGATGGGGAAAGGGGATCGCCAATTGGGATGTTAAAGTCCCCCACGATGAGAGTGGGGATGTCACAAGATAGAAAATTTGGAAGCCAAGTGGAAGAGTGATCCAGAAACTGATGGGAGGTGCCTGGAGGGTGATACATACATGCCAGTCACAGGGAGAAAGGCCGGTAGAGTCTGACAGTCTGCACCTCAAAAAGAAGGGAAGATAAGGGAGGGGTACTGGGGGGAAAAAGTGCATTTTGTTGAAAGGAGCAGACCAACACCTCCGCCTGATCTGTTGTTAGTTCTCGGGGTATGAGAGAAGTGTAGGCCACCATATGAGAGAGAGAGCAGCAGCGGCGGTGGTATCCGACTGCTGGATCCATGTTTCAGTGAGAACAAGAAGGTTGAGGGAATTGAGAGGAAAAAGTCATGGATGTAGGAGAGTTTATTACATGCTGACTGCACATTTCAAAGGGCACAATTGAAAGAGACAGAAGGCATGCAAGGAATATTAATGAGGTTAGCAGGGTTTCTGAATGTAGCAGGGAAAGGGTTCTACTAAGTACTCAAGATGCAGCTCATGAAGGGATGGAATCATTCTTGGATGGCAGGAGTCATTAAATGTGCAATTTTGTGGTGAATTTAGAGAAACCACATGTTATATTAGTTGTGTTGAGCTTTTTATATTGTTCTTGTTTCATTAGTTTATTGCAAACAGCAAAACGTTTGTAAGTTTTGGAAATAAACGGAATTTGGAAAGGAAGTTGAATAATTTTTATTGCAACTATATGTATAATAATTACTTTTATATTTGGCAGCACTTTACAATGCACAGGGTACTTGTACAAATAAGACTTTTCCATAGAAAAAGCTTGGTTATTATTCAAGGCAGTTCATAAAATGGTAGAGACAGAATCTAAAAATAAAAAACAGAAAATCCCATTGTATGATTTTTGCATAATTAATTTGCATTTTATTGCATGATATAAGTATTTGATCACCCATCAACTAGAAAGAATTCTGCTGGTTTTTCTTTAAGAAGCCCTCCTACACTGCATTCATAACCTGTATTAATTACACCTACATTTCCCACATTCTGAACATGAAAAAGGCTTCTTCCCTGTGTGGGCTTTCTGGTGGCTATCAAGATACTCTTTCCGAATAAAACATTTCCCACATTCTGAACATGAAAAAGGCTTCTCCCCGGTGTGGGTTCTCTGATGTTTGAGAAGATTTGATTTGTCTGTAAAACATTTCCCACATTCTGAACATGAAAAACGCTTCTCCTCTGTGTGGGTTCTCTGGTGTCGATCAAAATCCGCTTTCCGAATAAAACATTTCCCACATTCTGAACATGAAAAAGGCTTCTCCTCTGTATGGGTTTTCTGGTGGTTATTAAGATGCGCTTTCCGCATAAAACATTTCCCACATTCTGAACATGAATATGGTTTCTCCCCTGTGTGAGTTTTCACATGCTCAATAAGATTTGATCTCTGATAAAAACATTTCCCACATTCTGAACATGAAAAAGGCTTCTCCTCTGTGTGGGTTCTCTGGTGTCGATCAAGATCCGCTTTCCGAATAAAACATTTCCCACATTCTGAACATGAAAAAGGCTTCTCCCCTGTGTGGGTTTTCTGGTGGTTATCAAGGTGCTCTTTCCGAATAAAATATTTCCCACATTCTGAACATGAAAAAGGCTCCTTCCCTGTGTGGGTTTTCTGGTGGTTATCAAGATACTCTTTCCGAATAAAACATTTCCCACATTCTGAACATGAAAAAGGCTTCTCCCCGGTGTGGGTTCTCTGATGTTTGAGAAGATTTGATTTGTCTGTAAAACATTTCCCACATTCTGAACATGAATATGGCTTCTCCCCTGTGTGAATTCTCTGATGTATAACAAGATCTGATTTACGATTAAAACGTTTACAACATTCTGAACATGATAATGGCTTCACCCCTGAGTGAGCTCTCCGCTCCTTAGCTCCCTTTCTGTGCTCAACATTCTGTAATGAATCAGAAGATAGGACCACTTGATCATAAAATAGATCTTTTCTGTGACGGGCTGATGTTATATCTGAAGCAATGGCATGCTCTTCATATGTATCTGGTGTGATACCATGATCATCTGCTTTCAAATCTGAGGATATCATATGTCTTTCTGAGTTCATGGTAAAGGCATCTGCCAAGAATAAAACAAACATATTTGTAATAATGTAACTGTATATTTATATTGTTAATGTTATATTTATTAGGATTTCTATATGAAATAGCAAAATTCAGTTATTAACCAACTAAAAGTGTGATGCCAAAATAGATCTCAATCTATCGATAGAGCAAGATACTGATATTAGGACACTACACAGTTTTTCAGCAGTTTTCTGATTTCAGTGTTGATCCTTAAATGCACTTTAGCAGAGCAGGGCAGCGTGGTGAAGCAGGGCAGCGCGGTGGAGCAGGGCAGCACGGTGGGGCAGGGCAGCGCGGTGGAGCAGTATGGTAATGAACAGTAAAGCCCTGACATTAAACCAGATGCAAGCCTGAATTTATTAATTTATGTGCAATGACAATCTAAAATTATGTCATTCAGTCAAGGCGGAGTAGGAATTTTGTTACACAGCCACCATCTGCCTTTAGCAGTAGTGGCTGAGTGGCATTTAAATAGTTAGGTACACATTGCTTCCCCCCCATGAGTTATTATTGCAGCTGTGGGTCTGGTAAAGTCCCCCGTGGCTGCCATGTTGGTCCCCAGTGGCTCCCAATGCGCGGACTGTGTACAGAAGACACTGACTGTATGACTGTATGATGTCAGCCAGGTGCGTTTCATTCTGAAATTCTGCGGCGTTTTAGAGAAATTCATACTTTAATAGACTAGTCGGACAGGCGGGTTCCCGGCGGCTTCTCTCTGCCCGCTGTCTTAGATTGACAGGCCTCTGCCTACGTGATCTATTACTTGTATATGGGGAATTATTTTTGCATAACGAGCTGTGGTTTTTAATGGTGGTTTTTTTTGTGTTTTGGTCACTTTTTGATTTTTTTTTTATTATGCAGAATAAGCAAAAGCTGCAATTCTGACATAGTTTCTCATCTTTTTTTTAAGTCTGTTCATCGTGCTAGATAAATATGGAAATAGTTTTATACATGCAAGTTGTTATGGAAATGGTGATACCAAATATGCCAGGTTTGTTTTTTTTCTTTCAAATTAAGCTATTTTTTATTGCCAGCATTGGGCATTTGGGGATTTTTTTCTTGCATTGTTTAACACTTTTTTTATAGACTTTATTTACAGAATAATATAATTAATTATTGAGATAATACAGTGCAGAACCAGAAAATTGCACCCAGCATTTCAATTTTTGTTCTCAGATTCTTCATTGTAAAGTCTTACCGATAACAGGATTATGACCGCACCATGAGAGAGGGGATCCGCCCTTCAAGGACAGGAAACCTGCAGGCTTAAAAGGTTGGCACCTCTCCTCCGCACCAGTTGGATTACAGAGCACGATAGGACCTCCATTGGTTGTTGCCAAAACACAAATCTTACCCGCACCACAAATCACAACTAAAACTGTGAACTTATAAACACTAGTGAAAGAAGTGCTCACACACACGTGACGGGAGGGATTATAAGAGTGCTGTCATGGGTTCCGAAAAAACACATTACTGGTAAGTAACTAAGATTCACCCATGACAGCACCATGACAGAATTATAGAGAAAATTAAGAATTTAGGGAGGGACCACAGCCTGGAGCACCCTTCTTTCAAAGGTGAGGCCACGCCATCAAATGAAGATTGGCTACTCGTGGATGGTGAATTGGCCCCAGAGAGGAGATTTGGAATCTGCGGGAGGACCCACGAGTCGGTGACAGATATTGTCCTCAACCATGAAAAGCCCCTGACATGATGACTCTGTAGGAACGCAAGGAGTCTTCTTACTGCCAACTCAACTGCAAGTAATTCCTTCAACTTTGAGGAAAAAACTCTCTCATCCCCTTGTCCAAAAGCCCTGGTTTACTACGTCTTCTGGATGAGCCCCCCAATCCCTGTGACTCACATCCGTGGTGAACAACTGTGTGACTTTATTTACCCAGAGAGCCCACCTGGACAGATTAGTGACATTCAGCCACCAAAGGAGGGACTGCACTGACATTGGAGATAGCGTCAACCTTCATTCCAGGTGTCCTCTAAAGGAAATGTCATTTCTTAACACATCCTACTGCAAGGCTCTAGTATGGAACTGGGCTCACAAGACTGCCGGAATGCATGAAGTTAGAAACCTAGAAGGGACACAGCGCTTCTTCTAAGGGACAGGATGGGGAATTTCAGGGCCCTTAACATCTGGCCTCGGATCTTTTATTTTTTATCGCCTGGGAAATTATACTCCTGCACCTCTGAGTCCAGCAGAAGCCCAAAATACTCCTGTATTTTTAGGGGCTCTATCTTTGACTTTTTAAGGTTCAATAGCCAACCTAAACATTCTTAGGTGGATATCACCTCCTGTAACTGACTAATGCAATGCCGGGTCGAATTGCCTACAACCAGAAAATTATACAAATACGGTATAGTCAATACATTCTTCTCCCGGAGATGGGCCATCACCTCTTCTGGGAAGAGTAACTTTATTGCAGATTTTACACATTCCATTTTGAATGAAAGGATTCTCAGGAATTTAATAAATCCCTTCAAATTTATTATCATCTTGAAAGAGCAGTCTGGTTTCTTGATTAGAAAGAGAGGGGATTAAAACCCCTTCCCTCTTTCTGACACTGAAACTTCTAATAGGACAGCCTTCTGTACCAGCTGAGACTTCGGCCTCTGGGGCCCGTTGCCCTGCTGACAAAGACCTAGAGGGTATTGCCACGAATCTTCCATGCGGGATTGAGCGGAACTCCATTTCTAGACCGGATTTTATCAGGCCGAGAATCCAACTGTTTCCCAATATTTTTTCCCAGGCCGGGAAGAAGGACGAAAGTCTCCCCCCACATGGGCTGGAAATCACTGACTTTTCGGAATCCTGGGAGGAGGTTCCGAACATGAAGCTGCTACCTTTTCTTCTATGATCTTTCCATTTGTCTTGATCTGTGGAGGTCTTCCAACGAGTGAACCTTCTTTTCCGGAATGATCGCTTGTAGGCTGGGATGGACAAGTTAGAATATCCCTTTTTAGCATTGCCAGCCTTTTCCAAAGCTGAGCCAAACAGGTGTTCCCCCTCACATGGAATGGCACACAGTTTCATTCTAGCCTGGAGTTTCCCTGGCCAACATTTTAACCATAAGTGTTTGAAATGGCTGTGGATTTTGACGCTAAACAAACTTGAATCAGCCGAAGCGAAGATAGAAAAGCTGCAGCCCCTCGCATAAGTGGGACAGTGGCCAAGATATTGTATCTTGACATTGTGTCTTTTAACTGGGTTTCCAGATGATCCAACCAGATGATTAAGGATCTGGCTGCACATGTAGCAGCCATTGTTGGCTTTAAAGCACCAGTCAACATCTCCCATGTACATCTAAGCCGCTTTTGCTATGGCCGCATCCAGTTTTGGGGCTTTGTCCCCGTTTGACAAGGAAGGCTCATCCAAGGGAAATCTCCTCTTAATTGATGGGGGAAGGGAGCCTCTCTTTTCAGATCTTTTCTATTCCCTCTAAATTAGGGGGCAGATTTTTTCATACCTATGCTTTTTTTGGTCCAAGCCTCCAAACATAATGTCCTGAACTGATTTCTCGAGTTTTGACTCGACTATCCCCATTGTGGTCCAAACTGCCTTTACGAGTTTGTCCATCTCATCTATAGGAAAACAAAGAATGCCAACGTTACCGTCTGAGGAGAATTCATCATCATTATTTGAAACGCTAGACACATGTAACCCCGGGACCACTGGCTAGCCCTTTTTGCTCTTCTTACCTCTATGAACGTCTTCCTGGGAAAGGAATTTAAGGGACTTCCGCCATGATAATTGATCTTAAATCGGTGGCAGAGTTAGTGGTCTCCTCCGCTACTGTCTGCTCTATACAAGACTGGCAAAGTTTTTTTTTGGTTGGAGTCAGGCAATAGATTTCTGCAAAGCGCACACTCCTTGTGCTTAGACTTTGCTGTACACTTCTTTCCCTGGCAATAACTGCCAAAAAAGGGAAAGGCTACATCACTGAGTGAACTTTCACAAAGATCACTTACCAGTGTGAGGCAATCAAATAGTACGAGGTTTAAAGGGGAACCCACCTCAGCCAAAAGACCATCTCTAGAGGCCGAAAACTCGTCTACTTTCCTGGAGCTCCTCTGTCTGGATTTGCCACTGCCTGCAGACCTCTGTCTCTCACAGATACTGCCACCAAAACTACTGCTACGGGGTCGACGCTGTTCCGCCTGCTTCTGGGGCTTCTTATCAGGCTGCTGCTGCTCAGTGATATCCATTATTCTGGAGGGAACAATGCGCAAGGAAGTACCGATCCATGCTCCTGCCGTCATTTAGATGCCGGAGAAACGCTATTCCCCACCTCTCCAGGCCCTTCCGGAACCACCGGTTCCCACAGAGTTCCGGTCAAGTGGCTCACGCTTCATCCAGGAATGCCCCAGTTGTGCAATCTGGGCACGCCCCGGCCGCTGCTAACATGCTGTTCAGGCGCATACTGACATCGAACACGCCTTCTTCGCATCAGAGAGGCGCGCCTTCAGACCGGAAAACGCCAGCTGACGTGAATTCCAAGGAAGCACTGCACATGCTGCTGCCCTGTATCTCACTTCCAGGTGTGTGCCAACACCCGATGAGCCACGCTATCCTCTCCCAGGATGCTGCTCACCTGCGCCCACACACAACCGTGAAAGTCCTCCTGGACCTACCGTGGCGCTTCTAGGGACCCTGCACTGGGAGAGGCAGGGAAAATACCGTTGTCTGAACCGTCCGTCTGGGCCTGGGAGAATGATCTTCCGGTATAAAGGTTCCCTCATCAAGGACAGGAAAACAACTGATCTGTGGGAGAGGTGCTGCCCTTTTAAGCCTGTGGGTATCCTGTCCTTGAAGGACGAATCCCCTCTCTCGTGGTGCTGTCATGGGTGATCGATAAAATTCATTTTATATAATTCATCAATTATATTTTATTTTACATAATGCATCAGTGGCGCCCCTGCGGGTTCAGTCGCCACAGAGGTACTGCATCTCACACAGAGATGTGGTATCTCACGCTCAGGTAAGGAAAGAGTACTGCCCGGGACCCTAACACCTGCATCCAACACTACACTACTCCAGACCGGCAGGAGGGGCAAGATGCGTCGCTTCCTGCTGAGCCCTGTCCCTGGCTGGAGCGAGGGGAACCAAAGTCAGGGGGAACCATGTAGTGGGTGTGGGTGGAGGAAGAAGTTCAGGGGAGCACTTGTTAGGGATAGTCTATAGAGAGAAGCCATCTTGAAGAGATCAGGTCAGTCAGAAGAGGCCAGTGAGAGGAGCAGGAGCTCTAATCTGGAGGAGGGCCTAGCCAGAGAGGCCCAAGGCTGGAGAGAGAGAAAGGAGCAGGAAAGGCTCCAGAAACGTGGAAGGGACCCCAGGGGTACAGGTAGTGCTGGATGCCACCCGTACGCCCGAATCTGCCAAGAGGTGGAGGGGTCAGGTCGCACAGAGGGGACCGGTCCCTAAATTAACAGAGTTTTTTAAGCCACAACTAGGAAACCGGAGGCTGCAGTATTTCAGGTACTGTAGCCACAAGCCACATCTAATCACCAGAAAGGTGGCCATAGAGGACCCAGGGGACAGAGAAGACGTCGCCCGGCAAGATCCACGGCCACTGGCCCGATACACTGGGTGTGAGGTGCAGGGAGACGGCCAGAAGGAACACACAGAAGGGGGTCCCGTTACGTACTCCGGAGAGACCTGGGAGTTTGCTGAACCCCTCCCTGAGTAAGCACAGAACGCCTTGGGAAGTTACTCTAGTACTGGTAACTGGAAGTCTAAGAAACCGTGAGTAAACCCTGAGGACTGCACCTTACTGTCTCTGTGATCATTATCTGCGCCATCCTCTACACTACACCATAACATCAACATCTACACTGCCCTGGAGCTTAGCTCTACCTGTGGAGAGCTATACCAACTCTGCTGCATTACCAACAGCTCCAGAGGACCTGCTCCGCAGCGGTGGCTCCCTTTAGCCGCATACCACAGGTGGCGTCACGAACCGTATCTAAGAACTATAAATCCCCTGTAAATAAATATTCCCCTTTTGATTGACTGCCCTGGGTCACGGACCGGATCACCGCCACTGTGACATCTCCCCTAGCAATGACCGGCCCGGCACCGTGTACCCCACGGCCCAGGGGGCGCGTCACATCTAGTAGTGCGGGCCTAGGTAAAATAGGAAGCAGGTCAGTGAAGGCACAGTGAGCTGTCATAAGAACATACAGATGAATATGTAAGCAGCGCACCAGATAGAGCGCCTCCCACAAGCCGCCCCGAAGCATAGCATTATCTCCAAACTGAAAGTAAAGATTACACAAGAACCACAAGATTTCATCAACCAAGGTATCATATTAACCCCTTAACAACATCTGACGTACTAATACGCGTCTGTGCCCTGGGACTTAAGAGCCAGACCCGTATTAGTACGTCATGGCGATTGCGCGCGCACACAGGCTGTGTGGGCGCGATCGCCGCCGGGTGTCAGCTGATTGTCACAGCTGACACCCGGTACTATGTGCAGGGAGCGGTCCTGCACCGCTCCCAGCACATTAACCCCCGCGATGCTGCGATCAAAGTCGATCGAAGTCGATCGCGGCATTGCGGGAGCAAGGGGAGGTGATCGGCGATACTCACCTCCTCTTCCGGCTTCCAGCGCAGTCTGCAAAGGCTTCCCGGGTGTTGCCATGACGACCCGATGTCGTCATGACAACATCCGGGTCACCAGAGAGCAGGAAGATTGCTTGGACATGCGCAGTGCATCTCCAAGCAATCTTCACACTGTGCACTTCTGACAGCCTGCATGGCATAGGGATGGTGCTGCAATCCTGTGCCATGCAGGCGATCAGAAAAAAAAAAGTGAAAGTCCCAGAGTCGGACAAAGTAATAAAGTGTATAAACTGTGTGAAAGTGGAAAAAAAAAAAAAATAAAATAATGTGCAAAAATATAAAAAAAAAATAATACACCAAAAATAAAAATATAATGTACCCATCAATAAATATTATTATAAAAAAAAAAAAAAAACAATAAAAGTACACATATTTGGTATCGCCGCATCCGGAACAACCTGACCTATAAAACTGTCCCACTAGTTAACCCCTTCAGTGAACACGGTAAAAAAAAAAAAAACGAAGCAAAAAACAATGCTTTATCACCATACCGCCAAACAAAAAGTGGAATAACACGCGATCAAAAAGACGCATATAAATAAAAATGGTACCGCTGAAAACGTCATCTCGTCCCACAAAAAACAAGCCGCCATACAGCTCCATCAGCCGAAAAATAAAAAAAGTTATAGCTCTCAGAATAAAGCGATGCTAATTAATATTTTTTTCTATAAAATAGCTTTTATTGTGTATAAGCGCCAAAACATAGAAAAATGATACAAATGTGGTACCGCTGTAAACGTACTGACCCGAAGAATAAAGCTACCTCATCAATTTTACCACACGCGGAACAGAATAAAAAAAAAATAAAAAAAACAATTCCTGAATTGTTGGTTTTTGTTTATTCTGCCTCCCAAAAATCGGAATAGAAAGCGATCAAAAAATGTCACGTGCCTGAAAATGGCACCAATAACAACGTCAAGTCATCCCGCAAAAAACGAGCCGTCACATGACTGTCTGCCAAAATCTGGAAAAATTATAGCTCTCAAAATATGGCGATGCAAGAACTAGATTTTACAAAAAATGCGTCTTTTAGTGTGTGACAGCTGTCAGTCATAAAAACCCCATATGATTCTGGCATTGCTGTAATCACACCGACCCAAAGAATAAAGTCATCTAATCACTTATACCGCACAAGGAACGGCATCAAAAATAAACTCTTGGGTTAGGATTGGGCTAGGGTTAGGGCTGGGTTTGGGGCTAGGGTTGTGCTGGGGTTAGGGCTGGGTTTGGGGCTAGGGTTGTGCTGGGGTTAGGGCTGGGTTTGGGGCTAGGGTTGTGCTGGGGCTAGGGTTGTGCTAGGGTTAGGGCTGGGGTTGGGATTTTTTTCAAAAGTAAGAAAAAAAGATGACGATATGGCGACTAGTGTTGAGAGCAAGTGCTTGCTACTTGAGTTTGCATCGGGTGCTCTGGTATGCATTGAGTATCGTGGGTATTTGAGTGACATGCTCGAGTCTCTGCCCCATATGCTTCGCGGCCAAAAAACTTTACGGGGATTGCCTGCCATGCACGAGCGATCCCCGCATGTTTTTTTTTGGGTGTCTAATAACCGTGAAACATGCGGAGCAGGGACTCGAGCATGTCACTCGAGCACATGCTGTACATGGTGCATACCTGAGTACCCGATGCAAACTCAAGTAGCGAGCACTTGCGCTCAAGAATAATGACAACTTATTCAATATGATGACCTAATGTAAACAAATTCTGTGCTGTACCTCTGGGTTCAAAATGTTCACTATACACCTTAATAAAATCCTTGAGGGGTATAGTTTCCAAAATGGGGACACTTGTGGGGGAGCTCCACTGTTTAGGCACATCACGGGCTCTCCAAATGCGACATGGTGTCCGCTAACAAATTGAATGGAAAATCGGCTCAAATTGTTAGCGGATGCCATGTTGCGTTTGGAGAGCCCCTGTGTGCCCAAACATTGGAGCTCCCCCACAAGTGACCCCATTTTGGAAACTAGACCCCCCAAGGCACCTATCTAGATGCATAGTGAGCACTTGGAACCCCCAGGTTCTTCACAAATTGATTCGTAAAAATGAAAAAGTGAAAAAAAAAACACTTTTTCATTTTTATGAATCAATTTGTGAAGCACCTGGGGTTCCAAGTGCTCACTATGAATCTAGATAGGTGCCTTGGGGGGTCTAGTTTCCAAAATGGGGTCACTTGTGGGGGAGCTCCAATGTTTGGGCACACAGGGACTCTCCAAATGCAACATGATATCCGCTAACAAATTGTCGGCTCAAATTGTTAGCGGACACCATGTTGCGTTTGGCGAGCCCCTGTGTGCCCAAACTTTGGGGCCCCCCCACAAGTGACACCATTTTGGAAACTAGACCCCCCAAGGCACCTATCTAGATGTATAGTGAGCACTTGGAACCTCTAGGTGCTTCACAAATTGATTCGTAAAAATGAAAGAGTGTTTTTTTTTTTCACTTTTTCATTTTTACGAATCAATTTGTGAAGCAGCTGGGGGTTCCAAGTGCTCACTATGCATCTAGATATGTGCCTTGGGGGGTCTAGTTTCCAAAATGGGGTCACTTGTGGGGGAGCTCCAAAGTTTGGGCACACAGGGGCTCTCCAAACACAACATGGCGTCCGCTAATTATTCAAGCAAATTTTACAATCAAAAAGTCAAATGGCGCTCCTTCCCTTCCGAGCCCTGCCGTGCGCCCAAACAGTGTTTTTTCCCCAAATATTGGGTATCTGCGTGCCCAGGGGAAATTGCACAACAAATTTTGGGGTCCATTTTTTCTTGTTACCCCTGTGAAAATAAAAAAAATTGGGTCTAAAGTAACATTTTTGTGAAAAAAGTTAAATGTTCATTTTTTTCTTCCACATTCAAAAAATTCCTGTGAAGCACCTGAAGGGTTAATAAAGTTCTTGAATGTGGTTTTGAGCACCTTGAGGGGTGCAGTTTTTAGAATGGTGTCACTTTTGGGTATTTTCTGTCATAAAGACCTCTCAAAGTGACTTCAAATGTGATGTTGTCCCTAAAAAAATGGTTTTGTAAATTTTGTTGGAAAAATGAGAAATCGCTGGTCAACTTTTAACCCTTATAGCTCCCTAACAAAAAAAAATTTTGGTTCCAAAATTGTGCTGATGTAAAGTAGACATGTGGGAAATGTTATTTATTAACTCTTTTGTGTGACATATCGCTCTGATTTCAGGGCTTAAAAATTCAAATTTTGAAAATTGCAAAATTTTCGCCAAATTTCAGTTTTTTTTTCACAAAATTTTTTTTTCCACAATCATGAAGTACAATATGTCATGAAAAAACAATCTCAGAATCAGGGGGATCCGTTGAAGCGTTCCAGAGTAATTACCTCATAAAGTGACAGTGGTCAGAATTGTAAAAATTGGCCCGGTCATTAACGTGCAAACCACCCGTGGGGCTTAAGGGGTTAACCAGTGTAATGTCGCCCACCAGACAGTGTATGTAGCTTGCTGAGCACAATCCTGCTGACAGGTGCGCTTTAAGTTTACGAAAATCTGAAAATTTGTCCGAAAATTTAGAAAATTTTGCAATTTTCTAAATTTGAATTTTCATGCCCTTAAATCAGAGAAATATGTTACACAAAATAGTTAATAAATAACATTTGTCATATGTCAACTTTACATCAGCACAATTTTGGAACCAAATTTATTTTTTGGGTTAGGAAGTTATAAGGGTTAATAGTTGACCAGCGATTTCTCATTTTCCCAACAAAATTTACAAAACCATTTTATTAGGGACCACATCACATTTGAAGTCATTTTGAGGGGCCTTTATGACAGAAAATACCTAAAAGTGACACCATTCTAAAAACTGCACCCCTCAAGGTGCTCAAAACCACATTCAAAAAGTTTATTAACCCTTCAGGTGCTTCACAGGAATTTTTGGAATGTGGAAGAAAACAATGAACATTTAACTTTTTTTCACAAAAATGTTAATTTAGACTCAAATTTATTTATTTTCGCAAGGGTGACTGGAAAAAAAATTGACCGCAAAATTTGTTGTGCAATTTTTCCTGAGCACGCATATACCCCATATGTGGGGGAAAACCACTATTTGGGCGCACGAATTGAAGATGCGCCATTTGACTTCTTGAATGTAAAATTTGCTTAAATAATTAGCAGATGCCATGTCGCGTTTGGAGAGTCCCTGAAGTGCCGAAACAGTGGAAACTGCCCACAACGGACCCCATTTTGGAAACTAGACCCCTCAAGGAACTTCTCTAGATGTGTGGTGAACACCCTGAACCCCCAAGGTGTTTCACAGAAGTTTATAACGTAAAGCCGTGAAAATAAAAAAAAAAAAAACTTTTTCCACAAAAATGATCTTTTAGCCCCAATTTTTTTATTTTCACAAGAGTGAGAGGAGAAAATTGACCCCAAAAACTGTTGTGCAATTTCTTCTGAGTACGCAGATACCCCATATATGGGGAAAATACACTGCGTGCACGGCAGGGTTCAGAAGGAGAGGAGCACTGTGTGACTTTTTGAACTCAAAATTGGCTGGAATCAATATTCCTATATAGTGGAAACCCCCCAAGTGACCCCATTTTGAAAACTAGACCCCTTAAGGATTTTATCAAGGGGTATGGTGAACATTTTGAACCCAGAGGTACGACACAGAATTTAATAACATTAGGTCATCATATTGAATAAGTTGTCATTAGTCTTGAGTGCAAGTGCTCGTTACTTGAGTTTGCATCGGGTACTCGGCTATGCGCCATGTATCGCGGGTGCTCGAGTGACATGTGCGAGTCCCCGGCCCGCATGTTTCACGGTTGTTAAGACACCCAAAAAAACATGTGGGGATCGCTCGTGCATGGCAGGCAATCCCCGCAATGTTTTTTTGGCCACAAAGCATATGGGGCAGAAACTCGAGCATGTCACTAGAGCACCTGCTATACTCGGTGTATACCCGAGCACCCGATGCAAACTCAAGTAACGAGCACTTGTGCTCAACACTAGTCATCATTTTTTTCTTTACTTCTAAAAAAATCATAACCCTAACACAGCCCTAACCCTAACACAACCCTAACCCTAACACAACCCTAACCCTAACACAAACCTAACCCTAGCATAACCCTAACTCTAGAGTTTATTTTTTTCACCGCTCCTCGTGCGATATAAGTGATTAGACAACTTTATTCTTAAGGTCGGTGCGATTACAGCGATACCAGATTCATATCGGGTTTCTATATTTGGCAGCTGTCACCCCCTAAAGCGCAGGAAAATAATTTTTCCATATTTCGGCTGAAGAGTCATGTAACGGCTTGTTTTTTGCGGCACAAGTTGACGCTTTTCTTGGTTCCGTTTTCGGGCATGTGACATTTTCTGATCGCTTTCTATTCTGATTTTTGGGAGGCAGAATAAGCAAAAACCAACAATTCAGGAATTGCTTTTTGTTTTTTTTAAGCCATTCGGCGTGTGGTAAAATGTATTCTTCGGGTCAGTACGTTTACAGCGGTACCACATTTATATTGTTTTTTAAGGTTTGGGGCTTTTATATAATAAAAACTATTTTATAGAAAAAAATATTTTTTTGCATCGCTTATTCTGAGGGCTATAACTTTTATTTTTCGGCTGATGGAGCTGTATGGTGGCTTGTTTTTTGCAGGACAAGATGAGGTTTTCAGCAGCACTATTTTTAATAACATTCGTCTTTTTGATCACGTTTTATTTCATTTTTTGTTTGGCAGTATGATGATAAAGCATCATTTTCTTCGTTTTTTATTTTTTGACTGTGTTTACTAAAGGGGTTAACTAGTGGGACAGTTTTATAGGTCAGGTCGTTCCGGATGTGATGATACCAAATGTGTGTACTTTTAATGTTTTTTTTTTTTTTTTTTTATAATAATATTTATTTATGGGTACAGTATATTTTTATTTTTTCATTATTTTTAATTTTTTAAAATATTTTTACAATTTTTATTTTATTTTTCCCCACTTTCTGGCACTTTTTTAATTACTTTTACACTTTGTCCCACTATGGGACTTTCACTTTTTGCAGCCTGATCACTTGCATAGCATAGAGATGCAGGAGCATCTCTGTGCTATGCAGGCTGTCAGTCCTGCACTGGCACAAGTTAGTTAGAACGTGACAGAGAACGATCTAACTAACTTGCTGATGCCTGGTGACCCGGATGTCGTCATGACGACATCAGGTCACCACGGCAACTACCGGACCCAGCAGACACAGCGCGGGATCCCGGATACAAGGTAAGAGGGGTTACCTCCCCTTGCTCCCGGAATGATGCAATCAACTTTGATCGCAGCATTTTGGGGGTTAATGTGCCGCTGTGGGACCGCTCCTGGCACATATTACCGGGTGTTAGCCATAAGGCCCAGGGCACAGGGACGTACTATTACTGACATTGTCAGTAGGGGGTTAATAAACAATTAATATAAAGATTACAAATCCGGACAGGACACAGATTATTACATGTAATACAATTTTTTTTAATCTGTGACTTCTCTACATTTAGTGGTCACTACTCACCTGGGTAGTCATATGTAGGAATCTCCTCTTTACACTGCTCATCACCCCTCACATATGTCTCTGTAGTATTAATATGGGTCAGATCTTCACCCTGAAACAAATATTGTAAAAGTCACAGACAGATGGAGAAATCACATCTATGATCAGCTCTAATCCTGTCATCTCCACCGTTCTCATTACACAAGTATAAAACATATAATACTGGTGGATAAAACAAGACTGAGCACAAGACCTTCACAGCCATCTACACATCATAGGGGAGATCTCATGACACCTTCTCTCCTTCTACCTGATGATCCTGAGGAACATTGGGATCTTCTTGTTTACAGTCCTGTGGAAGAAGAGGATGGGGACATCTCTCTGGTGTTGTCCTCTTACTGGATAGATCTGGAGGAAACACATACAGGGACTGAATTCATTCTTTACATACAGATAATTATAGGCCATGTGTATTTAGTGCTGTCTATTACCTGGTGATTTGAGGGGCTGGGGAACCTCCATCATGACGTCCTTGTACAGATCTTTATGTCCTTCTAAATACTCCCACTCCTCCATGGAGAAATAGACAGTGACATCCTGACACCTTATAGGAACCTGACACATACAATGATACAGTCATCCCCCCGATCTCTTCATAGCGTTACTGTATAATATCCCAGCAGTGTCACCTCTCCAGTCAGCAGCTCAATCATCTTGTAGGTGAGATCTAGGATATTCTGGTCATTGATGTCCTCATCTATCAGGGGGTGAGGTGGAGGCCCCGTGATTGGGCTCAGGGGTCTTCCCCATCCCTCAGACACAGGGTCCTGACAGCGCTCACTAGAGGTCTTCTTCACTACTGTGTAATCCTGGTTATGGAGAGACACATTAATAAATCTCACTCCAGACATTTCCAGAGTCCTCACCTCTCCAGTTCTGTCCATCTGTTATTCCCATAGATAAGAATGATGTAATGTGACGCCATCAAAATCTCTCACCTCTCCAGTAAGACGGAAGAGGATCTCTAGGGTGAGGTGTAATATCCTCTCCGCCATCTTCTTCTTGTCCTTCTCCATCCACTAAGGTTTAAGGTAAATTTTCTAGAAGATAGAAGATAATGATGAACAACTCGCTGTTCACACGTTCAGTTTTTTCAGCTTCTTTTAACCCCTTCAGGTTTCTAAAACAGTTAGAAGAAGTGACCTGAAAACAGCAGATAAGACCCCAAAGTCCTGTCAGGTGGCACTCTGCTCTGAGGCCAGAGATGGGCATTATAGTGAGGTCACAGGACTCCGTCTGTTATTAGGGAGATTCACATTAAGGAGAAAAGTAAAAGGATCGTTCAATAATGACCTCAATATGAAGCGTGTGATCCAGGGAGCGGCTGCTGGAGACGTCTGGAGGAGCCTTCATTACATGAAGAACACGAGAAGAAGACGACGTCCAAGAGACCGAAGCCGAATCCTGCGAGAGAGTAATGGAGACGGCACCGACCTCCACCTGCAGAGCGGCCACCACATATATGGCTGCTCTGTGCGCACAGGACCTGTGATGAGGTCACAGGAGGGGAGGAGTCAGGGGTCACATGATCAGGGGCCTCAGTGGATGCAGGACTCTGCTGTGCTGGTTGTCATGGTGCTGGATGAGCTGAAGTTTATGTGTGGGGTCAGGAGGGGTTTACAGTGTGGATGTAGCAGAGACGCGTGTGCACGAGGTGTACGGAGCGGAGCCGCGCGTGTACGAGGTGTACGGAGCGGAGCCGCGTGTGTACGAGGTGTACGGAGCGGAGCCGCGCGTGTACGAGGTGTACGGAGCGGAGCCGCGTGTGTACGAGGTGTACGAGGTGTACGGAGCAGAGCCACGCGTGTACGAGGTGTACGGAGCGGAGCCGCGCGTGTACGAGGTGTACGGAGCGGAGCCGCGTGTGCACGAGGTGTACGGAGCGGAGCCGCGCGTGTACGAGGTGTACGGAGCGGAGCCGCGTGTGTACGAGGTGTACGGAGCGGAGCCGCGCGTGTACGAGGTGTACGGAGCGGAGCCGCGTGTGTACGAGGTGTACGAGGTGTACGGAGCAGAGCCACGCGTGTACGAGGTGTACGGAGCGGAGCCGCGCGTGTACGAGGTGTACGGAGCGGAGCCGCGCGTGTACGAGGTGTACGGAGCGGAGCCGCGTGTGTACGAGGTGTACGGAGCGGAGCCGCGTGTGTACGAGGTGTACGGAGCGGAGCCGCGTGTGTACGAGGTGTACGAAGCGGAGCCGCGTGTGTACGAGGTGTAGGGAGCGGAGCCGCGTGTCTATGGAGCGGAGCCGCGCGTGTACGAGGTGTACGGAGCGGAGCCGCGCGTGTACGAGGTGTACGGAGCGGAGCCGCGCGTGTACGAGGTGTACGGAGCGGAGCCGCGCGTGTACGAGGTGTACGGAGCGGAGCCGCGCGTGTACGAGGTGTACGGAGCGGAGCCGCGTGTGTACGAGGTGTACGGAATGGAGCCGCGTGTGTACGAGGTGTACGGAGCGGAGTGTGTACGAGGTGTACGGAGCTGAGCCGCGTGTGTACGAGGTGTACGGAGCGGAGCCGCGTGTGTACGAGGTGTATGGAGCTGAGCCGCGTGTGTACGAGGTGTACGGAGCTGAGCCGCGTGTGTACGAGGTGTACGGAGCTGAGCCGCGTGTGTACGAGGTGTACGGAGCGGAGCCGTGTATGTACGAGGTGTACGGAGCGGAGCCACGTGTGTACGAGGTGTACGGAGCGGAGCCACGTGTGTACGAGGTGTACGGAGCGGAGCCACGTGTGTACGAGGTGTACGGAGCGGAGCCACGTGTGTACGAGGTGTACGGAGTGGAGCTGCATGTGTACGAGGTGTACAGTGCGAAGCCGTGTATGTATGAGGTGTACAGAGAGCGGAGCAGTGTGTGTATATGATGTGTTAGGAGAGGATCTTTGTGTGGATAGAGCGGAGGCCTGCTCTCTCTCCTCACCGACCTAACCCTACTGAGAACTTGTGGGCCCATCTTAAACAGGAGTTTTACGGTGAAGGACACTGGATCGCCCACAGATGGAGAAGCTGACAGACTCCATGTTTGGAGCTTCTGACTGTTTCCATTTAGTTGCATAATAATTCTGCAGACAGAGATATTCTCCTAAGTCTCCTGACATCCAGTAGCTCATATGTAAGAGGGTGACCGTGACGGTCATGCGCCTCTTCCCTCTTAATGCACATAGTGCTGTGTTCTATGTTTATATATGAGCATTCATATGATCTAATGTCTGATGGGTTACTTATAGGTTCAATATAGGTAGGTGCGGGTAGACTATTAAATTGATAGAAGTAGTGCAGAGGTGGGCACTGTAGCACACAGAGTATGCAGTTATGGGTTGGGAAAGAGTTAAGGGGTTTAGGAGCTGCTCCAGTGTGGGAGTGGCAGGTTTAGTGAAGAAAGGAGTCACTTCCTGATTGCAGACAGAGTGAGTTGAGTGAGGGACAGTGACTAGTGAGGACCTGTCAAGAGGACACAGGAGAAAGTACAGGAGAAGGGTGTGTGTGTGTCACAGTCTGGGAGTTTTTGGACAACCTTATCTGGAAGGTGAATCCGAACAGTCTATACAGCGGGGACAACAGGAACAGATGTACATGTAGAGGTCAATGTGGGAACTTCGCCTTATGTGCCAAGAGCGGACAGCCTCATCAGGGAGGTGGATCCAAGCAGGTCAGGCAGTGGGACAGAGAATGGAGTTGCCCAGAGAGCTGACGCGCTCGGCGTTGGTCTTCATGTCCAAATCGGTGTCTGTGACTTTCATCACTGGTAAAGTGCCGCTGTATGTGAAGAGATCACAAAGAGACTGTATCACTTGTTACTCCCTGTATGTGACTGTGGCTGCAAGTAAAGAAGTTTCTATGTGTTTAAGATGGTCTGGTTTTCTCCTTCTGAAGGTTAAAAGATTCAACACCCGGGGCGGCGGGTCAGAAGTGAGTATGGAGGTCTCCTTCACGGAAGCACCACAACACACACACCCAGGGATTCTCAGAGTCCCCTTTTTCTGTAGCGGTCCAGGGTGAGGATTTAATCACTGAAACTGACATGCCACTCTCCACCGACTGTCACCCTGACCCCCGTTACACATACACAAGAGGCCGATGTCCATCAACTGCCGAAAGACAAAAACGAGTAACGCACACATTGTTTTTATTAATCCACAAAGCTGTAAATATCCTAGAAATCAAGACTGAGGGGTTTTTATTTGTTTCTTCAATTTGAACATTAATCTTTTGATCAATATATCCCGATTTATCTATCTGCACCCTCTACATAGAGCGAATTCTGCATCACTAAGATGAATGATGAAGGGCGTGTATGTGCATGAAGGAAGCTGTCAGTTTCTATGCACCTTCATTTACCTCACTATGGCTTGCAGTATAGCAACAAGCTCGGCTGTATGCGGAGGTAAAACATGGGATACTGTCTCTTTAAATTTTCAGGTTAGTTTATTTAGCAGTAATAAACTACCCTGGGGTCCATAAAGAAAACACAGCCCATTCGGCTAAAGAGACAAAACAAAATACAAAACTTGCAGCACAGTCCGTATCTCGGCCAAGGTCTGGCCAGTCACAATTAGCCACACACAGGTTCAGCACAGCATGTGCTAGCTCCTTCCTTCCTACTGAACACACCTGACTGTGAGGACTAGCTATTTAAAGCCAAGACCCTCCCCTGATTTGAGGAATGGTGGAGAACATCCCTCCCTGCACTTCATTATCCACTGAAAACATTCCCTTGTAAATGTGGTTCTATTAACTCTCTCTGCACCTACTTGTGTAGGAGAACTTGCATGTCTTCACATCACTGAGGCTAAGAGTCTCAGCACCACATGCCTCCCTTCTGACACACTACCAGTGACTTTGTCACAGGCTGTATACATGTGTGTATGTATATCAGCCATTAACTCCTTGTTTGGTCTAAGATGATGCATGGTGGCTACCAGACACATAGTTGATGGGAAGTATGTATCACAGAGGTGGTTGTCCTCTGTGATGTAAACCTGGAGTATTGCTGTAGTGCACATAGTACTAAGAGGCTTGTTTTTTGTGTCTGGGTCAGGTTTTGCGGGCATCCTGAGAGATGAGGGGTCTGGCTGCCCACATAACCCACCCATGGGTGTGGCTCACAGGGTAAAATGGAGTCTGCTTGTTTGACACATGGTCTGTGTGTGGAGGTAAGAAGGCCTCCTGTGTGTTAAGGCCGTTTATTTTCCTTTGTGGCATGGTTTATGAAGCACCAATATACCAGAATGGACATTTAAATGGAAACAGTTCCTGTGATACCTCACCACGCACTCAAGTGAGTAGCATTCCCACAATTGGTGTTAGAAGTGCGGGCAGCGTTCCTAGGGAACACATGTGACTGCTAGAGAGGTACTGCATGTCCTGGATGAAGGCGGCCATAAACCAGGGAGCAACTTCAGATAGCATGTAGGACCTGATTAAACACCTGGTTCAAGCTCAGCTGCAGCAGCAGTGCCAACAACAGCTGACGCAACAGGAGACAAATAAGCAGTTTGATTTACTCGCAAAGGCAGTTCGTGGCATGGAGGCAGCTTCGACTCCAAGGTCAGCTGATGATTTTTCCATCCGGAAGGCGGTAAGGAAAGTCCTGCAGAAAATTACCAAGGATGACGACATAGAGGCCTTTTTGACCATTTTTTAAAGCTTGCCGAGAGGGAGAAACTCCCGCCAGAGCAATGGGGGAAAGTACTGGTGTTATACTTAATGGGGTAACTTCAGAAGGCTTTCTATGACTTGGCCTTACAAGGAATATATAAAACTGAAATATTTGCGCGCTGGGCATATCACCGTGACAAACTGCCTCGCTCCCAAATGCTTGATGTGCTGCACTTTGTCCAAAAATGGTTGCATCCAGAGACCTCTATCCCTGTGCAGATGGTAGAGCAAATGTTAATCTACAGGCTGGTGCACTCCTTTCCGAGACCAATACAGACTCGCGTTGCCAGGGTGATCCCCGAAACGACGATGACCTGGTCAGAGTTTTTGAAAGGTATCAGGGGGTCGAAGATGCCTTGGGTAGTCAACCCACTCCATACTGGGTGTCCCAACAGAGGGAAGAGGCCCAAAATGGTATGGGGTGTCAGTAAAATATTAATCTCTTATGATAAAAAAAATACATAATAAGAAACTTTGAAGCTTTGGTTATTTTGAAGATCTTGGCAGAGACACCTATTCTGTACGTCAAACCTATAGGGCCCTTGTCAATATGGGTTATTTCGAGATATGGTTAATGACTAGTGTTGAGCCACCCTCGTAGTGTTCGAGTTCGGTTCGGTTCGTCGAACACCCGTGTTTTCGCTGAACTGTTCGTCGAACTGTTCGTCGAACACCGTTAAAACCAATGGCAGGCAAACAAAAACACATAGAAACACATAGAAAACACCTTCAAAGGTGTCCAAAAGCTGACAAACTGCTCAGAAGACGTAACTAACACATGGAAAAGTGACAAGTACATATAGTCATGCGAAAAGAAAAGAGGTGGAGGAGTAAAAGGAGGGGGAGACACAGATATAGGCATGTCATGACCTTCTAAAATCCAAAAAGTGAGAAGCCGACACGGCCAGTCCGTTCCTACCCGTGCCACCTCCGTGTCGCCGGGTTTGTGCCAGACCCTGACGGCCAGCCCCCCTCTCCCAATACTGGTGGGTCGAGCCCCCCCGCGGTGGGTGGGAGTAACATCTGCAGAAGAAAGACCATCTTCCAGCCAAACTAACATGTTGACTTCTTTTCGTGGACAATGTGATACGATCCCTTTCTTACGGACATGCCCATCGCTATAAATTCCAGATGAGGCACAAAAACAGCAGGTGCTTCAACGGATATCAAGTGCTCCTTCAAGTGGGCTCTCCACCACCTCAATTTCAACATCACAAATACTCCAGTCCTCAGAGGTGTCACCCCAATTGCACTTGCTTCCTCACAGCTCCCAAGTCTCCAGCTGCCCGTCTGAGTATGGGGTAACACAGATGGTTGAGTCTGCACAGCTGTTTACTCATACTATAGCCTTGGAAATGGAGGTCTGCTCCAGAGCTTCTGTTAATCCAGACGAGGAAATGATCTGCACTGATGCCCAGAATCTTTATAAGTCGGATCCAGGACCAGATGAAGAAGGTTCTGAGCATAATGTAGACCCTCGTTCCCAAACTGTAACTCCTGTTGGTGGAGACAATGATGAAGACGATGATGAGACTCAAATACCTGATTGGAGCGACAACTTGACTTTTTGGTCAGGGCAGGAAGAGGTTGGCTCTGAGGACGACGGGTGTGAGAACACACAGGGTGATGATGACGAGGTTGGAGATCCCACTTACTGTCAACCCACAGTCAGCCAGTCGATGAGGTCAGCAGAGGAGGTGGAGGAGTATGTGACTAGCCCAGGGGATGGGGATGACTTGGTACCCGGGCCTTTGCCTGGCCTTGGGGATGTCGCGGTGGTCGGCTCCCTGGCCCGTACCCTGGGGTCACTCTTTAAAAGGGTGGATAATTGTTAATTTTATAAGAGTTCGTGACGCCACCTGTGGTATCTGGTGAGAAGCACCAGCGCTGCAGCAGTCCACTGAGGCCCGTGATAAGGCAGCTCGATGGTATAGCTCCCCACAGGTGGAGCTAGGTCTCAGGGCAGCGTATGCAGGGGGAATGCAGGACAGGCGAGACCCAGCTGGGTCAGAGCAAGAATGGGAACGGACACGGTAGTCACTTCAGTACCTTTTACTGGTGGAAATTCAGGCACATCCCGGAGCACTGTAGGGTGTTGGGTGCATATCAGGATCCTCCCCAATGAGCGGGTATAGGGCCTCCTGTTTCTTGCCTCTGCGTAGTAAGTTTCTGACCTGCCGGGAGCTAGGCCTAACTTTGTCTCTGTCCTGCGCTGGCTGACCTTGTGGTAGGGCCTTCTCTTGGAGTTCACGCTCCCAGTATGCGGGGCCTAAGCATCTCCTGGCTCTGTTACGTATCAGCACCTTAGCGATCCTGGGACTTGTAGTTCTCCAGGGATTCCGGTTATGCCTTACTGGGTCATAGAGATCCCGGTAAGCTCAGATCCGGTGTCCGGTAAAGGCTTCGGGGTGAGCTGGTTAAGCTCCTCTGCCCCTTATGTACTAACTCGCCGCTCACCTTCGGCCTACTCGGGACCTCACTAGGCTATACACACTAACGGCAGCTTGCCGCGCTTCACCGATCTTATGGCGCCGGCACACCTTAAGCTCTATCTGGGCTCCCTGAATCTAGCTACCAGGAGCCTCGTGCTCCACTGCTGAACTATTAACTGAGTTCTCTAGACTAGACTGAGCTGCACTGCAGACTGACCTCTCTTAGGCTTCTCTACTGCAGGAACTCTTCAGAGGAACTGAACTGCCTAGCTCCACCTTCCCTATTTATATCCCTAACGGGCTCCCTCTGCTAGTCTGAGGTGGAAGGTGGAGATGTGTAAATGTTTATGGGGGCCTCTTGTGGAGGATTCCATCAATGCACTCTTCTAGGATCTGTGATACCAAGCGCAGCGGGGCGTCACAGATGCTATTGACGACGAGGTTAGGTTGTGCCTTCCTGGACAGAGACGGAGTACTGGAAGCACGTCAACAACTGCATCCTCAACCACAACTCTGCCTCTGACCACAAGTCGTAGTGGCTCTTCAGGTCGCATGGGCTCTAAGCCTTGCATAGCCTGGGCATTTATTCAGATCGATAAGGATGACCCAACTCGTGTTATCTGTAATATTTGTCACCAAAAGCTAACTAGAGGCCAAAAATCCATAGTTTGAGTACTTCATGCATGTACCGTCACATGGATATGAAGCATAAGTTGCAGTGGGAAGCTCACTGTGCTACAATGCGGCCTAGCGGGCTGGGCCAACCACCGTCTGCCCCATCTTGTGCAGCTGCAGCCTCTTCATCCTCTGTGACTGGGGGGACAGCAGTCACACATGTTTTTGGACGCAGACCTGCCACCTCTTTACCCGCAACAGCCAGTGTGATTGGCAGGTCGTCAGTTCATTGGGAAGTGGAAACACCTGCTGGTGTTGAGCGCTCTCCGACATCAAGAGCACCACCTTTGGATCAAGGCAACCTAACATGTCCGCCTGCATCTTCCTCACAGACCGGCAGTTTGCCGGGGACACCCTACTCAACCCCGTCTAAGCACAACAGTCAGCCCTCGGTCCCTCAGATGTGGAAAAGTAAAAGACCATTTCCTCCTAGACATGAGAAAGCTAAGAGGTTGAATTTCACCATCTTCAAGCTGTTGGCTACAGAAATGCTGCCTTTCCGCCTGGAGGACACAGTGGATTTTCGAGACCTTATGTCCGTCGCAGTGCCCCAGTAACAGATGCCCAGTCGACACTACTTCTCAAAGAAAGGTGCCTGCGCTCCACCAGCATGTCGCACACAACATCACCGCTTCTTTGAGAAACTCTGTGTGTGACAGGGTGCATTTCACCACAGACACTTGGACGAGTAGGCATGGACAGGGGCGTTACATGTCGCTGACTGGGCACTGGGTAACTATGATGACAGCAGGACAAGGGGCTGCTGTCCAAGTCTTACTGTCCCCAAGAGTTGTGCGTCAATCCTCTTTATCTCGAAGTTCCTCCACTGCTTCTGCCTCCTCAACCTCCTCTCGGTCCTCCACCTGCACCCAAAGCCTGTCTGGTAATGCCACCTGCTTTCTATCTGCACAGAAGGAATCCTGCACACCTCCTTACTATGCTGGCAGCAGGGCTCAACGGCATCAGTGTTTACTTTGAAATGTCTGGGAAATGTGAGTCACACAGCTGAGGAGTTGTGGTCAGCTCTGGAGACCCAGTTTCATGAATGGTTGTCTCCACTGGACCTGCAACCAGGGAAGGCCGTGTGCGACAATGCTGCAAACCTGGGTGCGGCCCTTCGCCGGGGCAATGTCACACACGTGCCTTGTATGGCTCACATGTTGAACCTGGTTGTCCATAAATTTTTAGCCCACTATCCCAGACTAGATGGCCTTCTGCAGAGGGCACGGTCGCTGTGTGCTCATTTCCACCATTCACATCCCGCAGCTCAATGACTTACATCTCTACAGAAGTCGTTGGGCCTGCCAGTTCACCGGCTGAAATGCGATGTGCCGACACGGTAGAATTCAACTCTGCACATGTTGCAGCGACTGTGGCAGCACCGACAAGCCCTGGTGCAATACGTTCTGACGTATAGCCTGGGCCAACGAGATCCAGAGGTGGGGCAAATCACGCTGCAGGAGTGGTCTCAGATCAGGGACCTATGAAGTTGACGCGCCCCCTGAGCCGTGGGGTATCGAGCCGGGCCGGTAGACGCTGGGGGTTGTAGTCACTGTGGCGGTGACCCGGTCCGTGACTCAGGGTGGTCAATCCAAGGGTAATTTGTATATATGGATTTTATAATGTTCGACTACGCCACCTGTGGAGTGCGGCCAAAGGGGCTGCCGCTGCGGAACAGTCCTCTGAAGCTGGTGGTTTTGCAGCAATGGTATTATTACTCACCACAGGAAGAGTGTAGCTTCAGGGCAGTGTGGGTGGATGATGGTGGTTGTAGTGCAGGGAGTCAGTAATGAACACAGAGTCCGTGTGATGCAGTCCCAAGATCTTTACTCACAGTTGTTGCAGTCCAGATAACAGGTACCAGAGCAATCTCCCCCGTCGTGCTGTGTGTACTCAGTGAGGGGCTCAGTCCACCCCCAGATAGCTCTGGAGTACTTAGCAGGACCCCCTTCTGTGTGTCCTTTCTCTGGCCTTCTCCCTGCACCTCACACCCAGTGACACTTCTATCCGGTATCCTCGGGCCTTGGCGGGCGACGTGTGTTCCGTGTGGCTACCTTCTTAGTGAGACTGGTGTGGACTTTGGCCTGCAGTACATGAAATGCTGCAGCCTCCGGTTTCTAGTTGAGCCTTGCTGTTTCTCCGCTAGTTGAGGGACCGGTTCCCCTTATCTGGCCTGACCCCTCTACCTCCTGGTAGCAGCGGGAGTATGGGTGGCCTTCTGCACGGCCCGTACCCCTAGGGTCTCTTCGGTTCCTGGAGCCTTCCTGCTCCCACTCCTCTCTTCTCTCCTTCAGTCCTGGGCCTCCCAGGCTAGGCCCGCCTCCGGAGCAGAGCTCATGCCGAGCCTCTGCTCCTGTCACTTTTCCTCCTCTGACTGGCTTGCTCTTTCTAAGATGGCTTCCTATTTTTACTCTCCCTGTCATGTGCTCTCCTAAGCTGCTCCCCTAAGCACCCACTACATAGGACCCTCCCACCAGCTAGGGACCTGGGACTGTGCTCTCCCTTAGGAGCAATCTCGCCCTACCCCCACTGCGGGTATGTGTTGGATGCAGGTGTTAGGGTCCGGAGCCATACGCCTTCCTTACCTGACGGTGAGATACCACACCTCTGGGTGAGATGCAGTAACTCTGTGGCGAGTGAACCCTCAGGGGCGCTACACACCCTTCTGCACAGTTTTGAAATGGCGACGAAGATGTTTAGTGCTGACGACGATGCCATTATCAGCATGACTATTCCGGTGATTTACATGCTGGAGCACACATTAAACAGAATTCAGAGTCAGGTGGTTGGACAAGAGGAGGTGGAGGAAGTAGAGGAGGAGTCATATGCGGAAGGGATAACATCTCCAAGGTCCAGACGGTTGGCAGCACCAAGGCGGCAGGCATGGGAAGGTGGGGGAGAGGGATTAACCAGGGCGCATGGTAGCAGCCAAACTGTTGAGGAAGGTGCAGGAGCAGAGGAAGAAGTGGAGGACGAACTGGCGATGGGCATGGAAGACTCATCAGATGAGGGAGACCTTGATCACATTTCTGTTGTGCGAGGTTGGGGGGAGAGGGCAGAGGAAGGAAGCATGATTCTTACCTCGCTACCAACACAACAAGGACTTGGTCCTCCTGGATGCGCAAGACACATGAGTGCCTTCTTGCTGCACTACCTGCAACATGACCCTCGGATTGTCCGTTTGATGGCCGTGATGTCTCGTGCACCTTGCCATACCGCTATCGGCACAATCTCTGACCATACTATAGCTAGTTTTGTGATAAATTCTCTGAAGCGCTCAGTGTCTAGTTTCGTTACTGCCATTAGTTATGCGCTCTTGTGATGACCTAGGTTGTTTCCCCCGGCCTGTATAACTAAGATGACCGGACCTCTTGCCTCTCTCCCTTCCCTACCTTGATTACCTCCATTAGTACCTGTGGCCATATCAGACCTCTAATAGCTCTCCAGTTGAAATATGTGTTATGAAACTCTAATTTCCTCCCGCCTGGGTGGACTTTCGCCCTTTTTCTGCCCAATATATATACGAGTGGCCTATCACCCACACTGTTGGCTTAGCGTCACCTGTAAAAGAAACAAACCACGTTAGGATAACAAGTCCGGTCTTATGTATCTCGCCAAACACGTGGATCGCCATCTCCCTATCCTCTGAACTTCCGTTTCTGACAGTCCTGCTCTTGCTGCTTCCATGGCCGAGCCTTTGCGGAATGAGTGTGTCCCGTAATCTTTGGGGTGGTTCCCTGCCGATGTTATGCATTTATTAAATATAGCTTTGAACTGGTATCTTGATAATGGCGTTCCATCAATGTGTGATAGGAAGAAATTACTTTGTGATCTGATGGTTAGATATATTTTTACTATTGTTACCCGACTCAGTGTACCATTTGTGGGTTGTAGAAGTACCCAAGTGCCCCTGCCCGCTGGAACCGTTTTCGATTGGTGTATGCGTAGACGTATTGCATTATTGGCTATGACTACGTCCTGGTGTAATAAGCCTCCACTGGTGGTAATTTTGGATTGAGGGACTAATTCGCTTATGCATAGCGCCCCGAAGAAGGCGATCACAAATGCAGTAGACAGTAGTGTTGCTTCAAATTGTGAGTGTCATGTTAATGGTGTTAGGGATATGATGTGAGAAATCAGTTTTAGTGACACGGGACGGGACGTCTACACTCCTGACTTGGCTGACCCCTTTTCCACCCTTTTATGGATTGTCTGATGATGAATCTTTGTCACATCTCCCCAATTCAGTAGTTGGAAGTGAAATGCTACTCCGGTCAGACACCGCTGCGCTGATGCCCCTGATATGCCCCTCATCATTAGCTGGTGGAGAAATTCTATGGTGACTTGTGATCTGGCTTGTTCACATTGGTCAACCCGTCTGCCTGCTACTAGTCGTGTCCACTCTTCCCATGCCTTACCGTATGCTTGCCACGTCGACGGGGCAACTGACGCTCTGATTAATGGCATCAACTATTCGCCACTAGATCCCATAGGGAAGGTGGGCAACTGTTGCCCGATGGGTGGGCGTTGCGGAAGAGCTCTGTGAAAATCTGCCAATTGAATTGTTATAAAGCGTTAGCAGCAGCTTTAGACCCCTCAGCATAGTGGCTAGCGCGGACCCATACATTGTGTTTTAGGCACAGGAATGCTAGCCTGCGTAGTAGGCCTAGCACTGGGAGAGACGATGATGCCATCTTATTAATGCAGTGCTCTAGGCTGGTGTTTTTTGTTATGAAGCGTATATTTTTGTTAGCCAGGCGCGCGCCCCTTATTTCTATTGCTACCACTATTGGGAAGAAAAATTATTTTCAGGGCTAGATGCAGATAAAAATTATTATTAATTTCAAAGCTGGTGGAGCTTGGTATAGATGGCCTAATACAATGAGTCCCACACGCTGCTAGAAGCCCAAATATTTTTTCAGAGCTAGATGCAGAAAAAAATTATATTCAATTTGCAACCTGATGGAGGTCAGTATAGATGGACTAATAGAACAAGTCCCACACACTGCTAGAAGCCCAAATATTTTTTCAGAGCTAGATGCCGAAAAAAATTATATTCAATTTGCAACCTGATGGAGGTCAGTATAGATGGACTAATAGAACAAGTCCCACACACTGCTAGAAGGCCAAATATTTTTTCAGAGCTAGATGCAGAAAAAAATTATATTCAATTTGCAACCTGATGGAGGTCAGTATAGATGGACTAATAGAATGATGCTATGCCCAAAAGGTTTTACTTCACTAGGTGCAGTAAAAAAATTGGTATTCTATACACAGGTGGTATATCTTGCAACACAGATAGGCTACTCCACTGACTAACACACTCTGCAATAGGCCAAAAAGGATTAGCTTTGCTAGATTTAGCCAAATGCTGTGAAAAAAACTTGCACAGCACTGGCACAGACCTGCCTGGCAAAAACTGATAGGAACTGATGTAACCTAGTCCTGAAAAGGACTGCAATTACAACTATTCCCTACTCCCAAGCTATCTGTAGATTTGTGCGAAAATTGGCTTGAAATTAACAAGGTATAGCGCACACAGCAACAGCGGTGCCGTCTAACACGCAGCTGCAGCAGTGAGAAAATGGTGGCGACGGGGAAAATGGCTGGGTCTTATAGGGCAAGGACATGTGACATACACTGCCAATGACACATGCCCTTGCTTGTGTGAAAAAAAGCACTTTGTTCCGTGTGTGCGCTGCTGATAGGCTGACAGATTGCACCTCCCCACTGTAAATGCGGGAAAGAGAAAAAAAAATGGAGATCTTCATTATTCCTGCAGAGATCCATCCCCTGCCCCTCCCCCGCCCCTCCCCCCGCCCCACTGTACACTCAAACTGCGTATTAACATTAATTTTCAGCATTACTGAGAAAAAATCCAGTTATGATTTTGGTGCACGAACAGTTATCGAACATAACCTCGAACAGCCGAATTTTTTTCAAATCGTTCGTGTTCGCCGAACGGCTCGAACACCGCCCAAAACAGCTCGAATTTGAGATTGGCGAACAGTTCGAGTCGAACAACGCTCATCTCTATTAATGACCTTTAAAAGGATCATTAGTTATGTTTAAAATATTCCAACATGAGATAATTGTGCACGTAGTCAAAATACAGTGCCTACAAGTAGTATTCAACCCCCTGCAGATTTAGCTGGTTGACACATGCGGAATTAACTTGGCATTGTGACATTTGTACTATAGATCAGCCTGGAAGTGGGAAATGCACTGCAGCAAATATTGGTTTTTTTTTTGTTTTGTTTTGTTTTTTTAAAACGTTAAAAGTTAATTCAGAGTGTCATTTATTATTCAACCCCTCAAACCACAAGAATTCTGTTTGGTCCCCCTAAAGTATTAAGAAGTAGTTCAGGCACCAAGAATAATGAGCTTCACATGTGTGGATTAAAGATCTCTTTTGCCAGCCTTTTCTGACTATTTAAGACCCTCCCCAAACTTGTGAACAGCACTCAGACATGGTCAACATGGGAAAGACAAAGGAGCATTCCAAGGCCATCAGAGACCAGATCGTGGAGGGTCACAAGGCTGGCAAGGGGTACAAAACCCTTTCCAAGGAGTTGGGCCTACCTGTCTCCACTGTTGGGAGCATCATCCATAAGTGGAAGGCTTATGGAACTACTGTTAGACTTCCACGGCCTGGACAGCCTTTGAAAGTGTCCTCCCGTGCCGAGGCCAGGCTTGTCCGAAGAGTCAAGGCTAACCCAAGGACAACAAGGAAGGAGCTCCGGGAAGATCTCATGGCAGTGGGGACATTGGTTTCAGTCAATACCATAAGTAACGTACTCCACCGCAATGGTCTCCGTTCCAGACGAGCCCGTAAGGTACCTTTACTTTCAAAGCGTCATGTCAAGGCTCGTCCACAGTTTGCTCATGATCACTTGGAGGACTCTGAGACAGACTGGTTCAAGGTTCTATGGTCTGATGAGACCAAGATCGAGATCTTTGGTGCCAACCACACACGTGACGTTTGGAGACTGGATGGCACTGCATACGACCCCAAGAATACCACCCCTACAGTCAAGCATGGTGGTGGCAGCATCATGCTGTGGGGCTGTTTCTCAGCCAAGGGGCCTGGCCATCTGGTCCGCATCCATGGGAAGATGGATAGCACGGCCTACCTGGAGATTTTGGCCAAGAACCTCTGCTCCTCCATCAAGGATCTTAAGATGGGTCGTAATTTCATCTTCCAACAAGACAACGACCCAAAGCACACAGCCAAGAAAACCAAGGCCTGGTTCAAGAGGGAAAAAGTCAAGGTGTTGGAGTGGCCTAGTGAGTCTCCTGACCTTAACCCAATTGAAAACTTCTGGAAGGAGCTCAAGAATAAAGTCCACATGAGACACCCAAAGAACCTAGATAACTTGGAGAAGATCTGCATGGAGGAGTGGGCCAAGATAACTCCACAGACCTGTGCCGGCCTGATCAGGTCTTTTAAAAGACGATTATTAGCTGTAATTGCAAACAAGGGTTATTCCACAAAATATTAAACATAGGGGTTGTATAATAATTGACCCACACTTTTATGTTTAAAATTTAATAAAATTCAACTGAGCAACATAACTTTTTGGTTTGTAAGATTTATGCTTCTGTTCATAAATCCTACTCTCGTTTGCAGTTTGAAGGCTCTAACTTATTTGCATCTTATCAAACCAGCTAAATCTGCAGGGGGTTGAATACTACTTGTAGGCACTGTACATATTCCATTACTAGGTTTGCCTCAATATGGAGAAGCTACTAATATATCAGCAAGTCGCCATATTGGGTTATGAAACTGTAAAAATAATCTTCAATGTATGTCTATGGGGCAAGATGGTATATAAGCAGAGACAGTTGTATGGAGAGGACATATCTCATACCTTGAGAATCTCCACCACGGATCATCTCATGCTTCTAAGACTGAATACGTGAATACGTGAATATAATTGTTTCCTATCTCTTTTTAACCTCTTTGTGTGCTATGAACTATTTATTTTCCATTTTTGTAATCACTTTTGAATGAACATTAAATAAGCTTTTGTTTTATCCACACAACTCAAGATTGCTTTTCTTCTATCTTCACCGTGCCATTACCTAAAGTAAAGAAGTGTTAATTTTTCTAACAATGTCCGAGATCCAAGGAGGCGGGGAGGTTATGTGGAAGTCCCAGCTGGTGCTATTATATGATGGAAATGTCACGGCCCAGGTCATATAGCCCCCGTTGTCCCCTGACCTCCGAGCTGATGAACTGTAGCCTGGGTCGCTGCTGTTCATACTATACCTATCTGGCCTGCAGTGTGAACTTTCCACACAGTGAGGGGCCATAAGCTTGTCTCGTAACGGTGAATAGTTGGCTAGATTAAGGGAGTTTGGTGACCCTTATGAGGGCCAAACTTCCTCTCCAGCTCATTGCTGGGAAGAATGTTGGTGTCTGTTGTATTCATGATGATGCTAAAGACTATCCAGTGGCCAGAGTGGACATTGAAACAGCCCAAGGTACTGAGTTCCACAAGGTCGACGTGATGTATTACTTATTGCACCCCATTATCATAGTCCGGGACTGTTGATTGTTTTCGGACTTGTGTCTTGGTTAAGAGATGTGTCACCCCTAAAGAAGTGTCACCACTCTCAGAGTCTGACGGGTTTCCCTTTTCTGTCCTTGCAGAATATGAGGAGGTAGTGTCCCCTGAGGCCGACATTCCTGAGTTAGGGGTGACCTGCAAAAATCTTAGGTTCGCCCAATATAGTGACCTAACTCTAAAGGAGGCATTCAATAATGTAACAGTCATAAATGGTATAGCACAAGAGCCAGGGACCGACACCAGGTTTCCCTATTTTATTGTACCTGGTTACTAAGGTCAGAAAGGAAATAGTGGAGCAATTGTTGGTACCATGACTATGTAGGTGGAGGATGATGGACATGGTCCATTCACATGTCTTGGGTGGCCATATGGGAGTGGACAAAACTCTAGAGTGAGTCACGTGGAGGTTTTATTGGCCCAGATGCAGAAATCTTAAAGTATTGCAGGTCCTGTCCCACCTGCTAGATAACCGCCACTCCTCTCACTTTCAAAGTCCCCCCATGCCATTACCCATCATAGAAGTGCCATTTGAGCAAACTGCCATGCCTGGTCGGTCCCCTGGTTAAACTTACTCATGGGCATCAATACATATTGGTCATCCTTGACTATGCTATGCGGTACCCTGAAGAGGTTTCCCTGAGAAACTCCTCTGTGAAAAGTATAGCCCACAAGTTGGTACACGTTTTTTCCTGGACCAGATTACCGAGGGAGATCCTGACCGTCCAAGGAACACCCTTTATGAGTAAGGTGATGAGGCACCTGTGTAGGCCCCTGCAAATTACACAACTGAAAACATCAGTGTACCATCCCCATATGGACGGCCTTGTGGAAAGGTTCAATAAAAGATAGAAGAGTATACTTAGGAAGGTCATAGAGAAGGACGGTCAAGACTGGGACTGTCTCCGCCATATCTGTTGTTTTCAATCCAGGAGGTTCCACAAGTCTTTACCGGATTCTTTCCATTAGAACTTCTGTATGGCCGACATCCTTGGGGTCTCCTTGATATAGTGAAGGAAATCTGGGAAGCTGAAGTAACGCCCCATCGGATCGTCATTAAGCACGTTACCCAATTGCAGGAGAAGATTGTGAAGGTGATGCCCATCATAAAAGGACATCTCATCCAGGCACAAGAGGGTCAATATAGGGTCTAAAACTGGTCAGCCAGGCTGAGGCAGTTCATCCCTGGGGACCAGGTCCTTGTACTAGTTCCCACAGTGTAGAGTAATTTCTTGGCCTAATGGCAAGGTCCCTATGAGGTTGTGCAAAAGCTTGGTGAAGTGAACTACAAGGTTCATCAACCAGGAAACTTAAATCCGTACAAAGTCAAGTCAATCTTATCAAGCTGTGGCAAGATAGGGAGCCTGTTGAAACTCCATGTTTGGTGATCATGGCAGAAGCAGATGTTGAAGGACTCGAATAGTGAAGATGCTGTTGTGACGATACAGAGTAAAATCTTAATAAGCCAGATGATTAGATTTCTTAATCCAAGAGAAATACCTTTTTGTGTTTTATTAGAGATTGCTGGCTGTGTTTTACTAATGTTCTGCTTGCTCCTCAGTTTATGTACACTAATTTAACTTGCAAAGTGTTCAGAATTCTACTAATCTCATTAGTATATCAGGATCCTCTAAACATTGTTCAAAAATCGTCTAAGCCCATTGTGTAAGTGTTGAAAGAAGTTCCGGCGGAGCCTTCACCACAGGGAGTCTCACATGTAGACCCATTTGATGTGGTCGACCTGAGAAAGATACCTCCACTAATGCACACTTAGCTTTGTGGGAGGAGGGTGAGAGCAGTTCTGCCATTTAGGGGGCTGAGCCCAGAGAAGCAGAAGGGACACATGCTTCTGGAGACAGAGTCAGTCTTGGGACAGAGATTCAGACAGAATGAGGAAGGAGAATGAGAGACATCCTGTAGGAGAGCAGATAGATTGCTTGGCATTATCTTCATCTACGGATTGTATCCTACAGCTCTTTGCTATCTCCAAGAACTTCTACCACCTCTTGCGGTTCCTGCTTGTGCTCCTTCGGCCACTGGCTTCTAGCAGTATCGTAACACTAGGAGAGTCACTGGTAGAGAAGGATCTGGATCGTACTTGCAAAACACATACTAAATCACAGCATTCAATATTAATCAGCGTCTTCTAAAGCCAACAAGACATTCTCATGTATTAAAAGAGGCAAGAACTTGCGGGACAGGAGAGTAATACTACCACATTACAAAGTGTTAGTGTAGCCTTGTCTCTGATATCCAGTTCAGTTCTGGGTACCAGTTTGTAATAAGGTGTCACTTTAAACACCACAGACAGTCCCAGTAATATTAGTAGTAATGGATGGGGTAATATAGAGGTAACACTCACCATGTCATCTGCCAGTGACAATTAAAGAGGCTGTAACGCAAATAGCCTGAGTAATGTCAAAATGCAGCTTTTTGCTATTTGCGTTAAAGCGTTGGATATAGTCCTGGGAAACCTTAGAATGTCATACATGGCTTTTCCATGGAGAGTTTGGAGTATTCTCAATTGTTAACTAATCGAAAACAATTTTTTTGGCTGATTTGGATTGTCATATATGGAGTTATGTAGATCAAAGGCTGGGGGTATCTGATCACTGCCTTCCACCCCCACTGTTAACAAGTAATTGACGCAGGTTATCTGATGGAGAGCAGACATGGAGTCTGTATACAGAGTATTGAACAGGTAGCTGTCACTGTTGGATAACTATTTGGGCAAGCAGATGTGTCCCTGTGTGCCTTCACTGGCACATGGGTATTAAACGCAGGGACTGGGGCTTTCATCTTGTGCAGTCACTCTGTACTGCCCAGCTGGGACAATGTAGAACAATATTTTACGTTTTTTTGTATTATAATTCTAGTTTTACAGAATCCATGGATAGATCCATGATTGGGGAGCAGATTCGCATCTGTGGGTAAAATTGAGAAAGTTTTGTTAACTGGCAATCCACAGGAGCGCAATATCTCCTTGAATTATAAATAGATAATTTTCATGTGTGGTATGTATAGATGACGGCTACATTGTTTCTATGCAATGTTCCTTTGGAAAAATATGACCCACATCAGAAATGAGGACTAAAACTGGATTAGAATCAATTCTTATAAGCAGTCTCCTTCTTACCCCAGCCGAAGGGGGAGTGAGGGGTCTGATGAGACCCATTATAACATCTCTTCTACCGTATATCAAGGTCAGATCCCGAAGAACCATATGATCCTTCAGTACCACAACCTTTTCGGTGGCATCTTCCCCGCAAAGAAATCTCATGGTCCAGTCATGCAAGGTTTATTTATTCTTTTTGACTGTTTCCTTTATGTATGACTTATTGGTTTTGCTTGATTTGTAACTTTTTTAACCCCTTAACAACATCTGACGTACTAATACGCATCTGTGCCCTGGGACTTAAGAGCCAGACCCGTATTAGTACGTCATGGCGATCGCGCGCGCACACAGGCTGTGCGGGCGCGATCGCCGCCAGGTGTCAGCTGATTGTCACAGCTGACACCCGGTACTATGTGCAGGGAGCGGTCCTGCACCGCTCTCAGCACATTAAACCCCGCGATGCTGCGATCGAAGTCGATCGCAGCATTGGGGGGGCAAGGGGAGGTGATCGGCGATACTCACCTCCTCTTCCGGCTTCCAGCGCAGTCTGCAAAGGCTTCCCGGGTGTTGCCATGACGACCCGATGTCGTCATGACAACATCCGGGTCACCAGACAGCAGGAAGATTGCGTGGACATGCGCAGTGCATCTCCAAGCAATCTTCACACTGTGCATTTCTGACAGCCTGCATGGCATAGGGATGGTGCTGCATTCCTGTGCCATGCAGGCGATCAGAGAAAAAAAAGTGAAAGTCCCAGAGTGGGACAAAGTAATAAAGTGTATAAACTGTGTGAAAGTGAAAAAAAAAAAAAAAAAACATTTGCAAAAATATAAAAAAAAAATAAAAAAAATAATCCACCAAAAATAAAAATATAATGTACCCATCAATAAATATTATTATAAAAAAAACAAACAAACAAACAATAAAAGTGCACATATTTGGTATCGCCGCGTCCGGAAGAACCTGACCTATAAAACTGTCCCACTAGTTAACCCCTTCAGTGAACACGGTAAAAAAAAAAAAAAAAAAAAAAACGAAGCAAAAAACAATGCTTTATCACCATACCGCCAAACAAAAAGTGGAATAACACGCGATCAAAAAGACGCATATAAATAAAAATGGTACCGCTGAAAACGTCATCTCGTCCCGCAAAAAACAAGCTGCCATACTGCTCCATCAGCCGAAAAATAAAAAAGTTATAGCTCTCAGAATAAAGCGATGCTAAAAAATATTTTTTTCTATAAAATAGCTTTTATTGTGTATAAGCGCCAAAACATAGAAAAATGATACAAATGTGGTACCGCTGTAAACATACTGACCCGAAGAATAAAGCTACCTCATCAATTTTACCACACGCGGAACAGAATAAAAAAAAAAAAAAACAATTCCTGAATTGTTGGTTTCTGTTTATTCTGCCTCTCAAAAATCGGAATAGAAAGCGATCAAAAAATGTCACGTGCCTGAAAATGGCACCAATAACAACGTCAAGTCATCCCGCAAAAAATGAGCCGTCACATGACTGTCTGCCAAAATCTGGAAAAATTATAGCTCTCAAAATATGGCGATGCAAGAACTAGATTTTACAAAAAATGCGTCTTTTAGTGTGTGACAGCTGTCAGTCATAAAAACCCCATATGATTCTGGCATTGCTGTAATCACACCGACCCGAAGAATAAAGTCGTCTAATCACTTATACCGCACAAGGAACGGCATCAAAAATAAACTCTTGGGTTAGGATTGGGTTAGGGTTAGGGCTGGGTTTGGGGTTAGGGTTGTGCTAGGGTTAGGGTTGTGCTAGGGTTAGGGTTGTGCTACGGTTAGGGTTGTGCTACGGTTAGGGCTGTGCTACGGTTAGGGCTAGGGTTGTGCTAGGGCTAGGGTTGTGCTAGGGTTAGGGCTGGGGTTGGGATTTTTTTCAAAAGTAAGAAAAAAAGATGACGATATGGCGACTAGTGTTGAGAGCAAGTGCTCGCTACTTGAGTTTGCATCGGGTGCTCTGGTATACATGGAGTATCGTGGGTATTTGAGTGACATGCTCGAGTCTCTGCCCCATATGCTTCGCGGCCAAAAAACTTTACGGGGATTGCCTGCCATGCACGAGCGATCCCCGCATGTTTTTTTTTGGGTGTCTAATAACCGTGAAACATGCGGAGCAGGGACTCGAGCATGTCACTCGAGCACACGCTGTACATGGTGCATACCTGAGTACCCGATGCAAACTCAAGTAGCGAGCACTTGCGCTCAAGAATAATGACAACTTATTCAATATGATGACCTAATGTAAACAAATTCTGTGCCGTACCTCTGGGTTCAAAATGTTCACTATACATCTTAATAAAATCCTTGAGGGGTATAGTTTCCAAAATGGGGACACTTGTGGGGGAGCTCCACTGTTTAGGCACATCACGGGCTCTCCAAACGCGACATGGTGTCCGCTAACAAATTGAATGGAAAATCGGCTCAAATTGTTAGCGGACGCCATGTTGCGTTTGGAGAGCCCCTGTGTGCCCAAACATTGGAGCTCCCCCACAAGTGACCCCATTTTGGAAACTAGACCCCCCAAGGCACCTATCTAGATGCATAGTGAGCACTTGGAACCCCCAGGTGCTTCACAAATTGATTTGTAAAAATGAAAAAGTGAAAAAAAAAACACTTTTTCATTTTTATGAATCAATTTGTGAAGCACCTGGGGTTCCAAGTGCTCACTATGAATCTAGATAGGTGCCTTGGGGGGTCTAGTTTCCAAAATGGGGTCACTTGTGGGGGAGCTCCAATGCTTGGGCACACAGGGACTCTCCAAATGCAACATGATATCCGCTAACAAATTGTCGGCTCAAATTGTTAGCGGACACCATGTTGCTTTTGGAGAGCCCCTGTGTGCCCAAACTTTGGAGCTCCCCCACAAGTGACCCCATTTTGGAAACTACACTCCCCAAGGCACCTATCTAGATGCATAGTGAGCACTTGGAACCCCCAGGTGCTTCACAAATTGATTCGTAAAAATGAAAAAGTGAAAAAAAAAACACTTTTTCATTTTTATGAATCAATTTGTGAAGCACCTGGGGTTCCAAGTGCTCACTATGAATCTAGATAGGTGCCTTGGGGGGTCTAGTTTCCAAAATGGGGTCACTTGTGGGGGAGCTCCAAAGTTTGGGCACAGAGGGGCTCTCCAAACGCAACGTGGTGTCCGCTAACAATTTGAGCCGATTTTCCATTCAATTTGTTAGCGGATACCATGTTGCATTTGGAGAGTCCCTGTGTGCCCAAACATTGGAGCTCCCCCACAAGTGACCCCATTTTGGAAACTAGACCCCCCAAGGCACCTATCTAGATGCATAGTGAGCACTTGGAACCCCCAGGTGCTTCACAAATTGATTCGTAAAAATGAAAAAGTGAAAAAAAAAAACACTTTTTCATTTTTATGAATCAATTTGTGAAGCACCTGGGGTTCCAAGTGCTCACTATGAATCTAGATAGGTGCCTTGGGGGGTCTAGTTTCCAAAATGGGGTCCCTTGTGGGGGAGCTCCAATGTTTGGGCACACAGGGACTCTCCAAATGCAACATGATATCCGCTAACAAATTGTCAGCTCAATTTGTTAGCGGATATCATGTTGCATTTGGAGAGTCCCTGTGTGCCCAAACTTTGGAGCTCCCCCACAAGTGACCCCATTTTGGAAACTAGACCCCCCAAGGCACCTATCTAGATTCATAGTGAGCACTTGGAACCCCAGGTGCTTCACAAATTGATTCATAAAAATGAAAAAGTGTTTTTTTTTCATTTTTACGAATCAATTTGTGAAGCACCTGGGTGTTCCAAGTGCTCACTATGCATCTAGAAAGGTGCCTTGGGGGGTCTAGTTTCCAAAATGGGGTCACTTGTGGGGGAGCTCCAAAGTTTGGGCACACAGGGGCTCTCCAAACACAACATGGCATCCGCTAATTATTCAAGCAAATTTTACAATCAAAAAGTCAAATGGCGCTCCTTCCCTTCCGAGCCCTGCCGTGCGCCCAAACAGTGTTTTTTCCCCAAATATTGGGTATCTGCGTGCCCAGGGGAAATTGCACAACAAATTTTGGGGTCCATTTTTTCTTGTTACCCCTGTGAAAATAACAAAAATTGGGTCTAAAGTAACATTTTTGTGAAAAAAGTTAAATGTTCATTTTTTTCTTCCACATTCAAAAAATTCCTGTGAAGCACCTGAAGGGTTAATAAAGTTCTTGAATGTGGTTTTGAGCACCTTGAGGAGTGCAGTTTTTAGAATGGTGTCACTTTTGGGTATTTTCTGTCATAAAGACCTCTCAAAGTGACTTCAAATGTGATGTGGTCCCTAAAAAAATGGTTTTGTAAATTTTGTTGGAAAAATGAGAAATCGCTGGTCAACTTTTAACCCTTATAGCTCCCTAACAAAAAAAATTTTGGTTCCAAAATTGTGCTGATGTAAAGTAGACATGTGGGAAATGTTATTTATTAACTCTTTTGTGTGACATATCGCTCTGATTTCAGGGCTTAAAAATTCAAATTTTGAAAATTGCAAAATTTTCAAAATTTTCGCCAAATTTCCATTTTTTTCACAAATAAACGCAAGTGATATCGAAGAAATTTTTCCACAATCATGAAGTACAATATGTCACGAAAAAACAATCTCAGAATCAGGGGGATCCGTTGAAGCGTTCCAGAGTAATTACCTCATAAAGTTACAGTGGTCAGAATTGTAAAAATTGGCCTGGTCATTAACGTGCAAATCACCCTCGGGGCTTAAGGGGTTAAGCACTGTACTTCTTTTGCATATTAAATCGAACATTTAATAAGTTTGTTTTTCATTGCTTAACACACCCACGATCTCGGAGAGAGAAAATAGCTTGGTTGTGTTACCAGGTATCCAGAGTGCAAGTAGTGAACTGCTCAGGAGCTTGGGAAAGCTGGATGTGCATGTGTACCAGTGTGTTGCCCAGTAAAGGCCTCCAACCCCTCCTCCAGCCGCAGGTACGGGTGAGTGCGACATAACAGGAACGGGTAATAGCAACACCTACTTGATAACGACCCTTAAGGCCCTAGTGGACCGACTATCCGCGCCACCAGGCACGGCAAATAATATTACAAAATGGCACCACCATTAGCCGGTGTGCATAAGGACGCATTCTTTTGCGGGATTCGTCCATTGGGATATGGATATATTATCACCCTAATTCCCAGCTCATGATCGATATAGCTATAAAGGGCTTCAACGTCCAAACTTGTCAATATGGTGGTATTAGAGACATTAATACCTCTCAGTTTCGAGACTATATCTTTAGTATCATGAATAAAAGATGGCAAAGTATGCACAAATGGTGCCAATATTTCATGTATATACCTACTAGTGCCTTCTGTCAAATTATTTCCAGACACTATAGGTTGACTGGGGATAGGGGTAATATTCTTGTGTACTTTGGGGAGGGCGTAAAACGTTGCAATCATTGGTTGTGGGTTATAAAGAATTTCAAACTCGTCCTCTGTGACAAGTCCATCTTCTAAACGCCTTTCTCAACATAGTTTGCAATACTTTGTCATCTTTTATTCATGATACTAAAGATCTAGTCTTGAAACTGAGAGGTATTAATGTCTCTGATACCACCATATTGACAAGTTTGGACGTTGAAGCCCTATATAGCAATATCGATCATGAGCTGGGAATTAAGGTGATAACATATTTTTTGAATATGAAAAGCAGGCAATTTGTACCACATAATCAATTTATTTTGTCACGTTTGAGGTTTGTGTTGACGCATTATTTTGTGTTTGATGATAATTTTTTATTATCAAACAAAAGGGACTGCAATGGGTACGACATGTGCACCTACGTTTGCAAATTTATTTCTGGGGTGGTGGGAGGATCAGCACGTTTTCAATGAGGATTTGAGTTTCTATACCAGTAATATTTTATTGGGGGGATGGTTTGTTGATGATGTTCTAATTTTGTGGGATGGTGATACGAACATTTTTCTGGATTTTGTTTCCATTTTGAATAATAACCAAATTGGAATGTTTTTTACATATGAAATTGGTTTAAAACAAATCAATTTTCTGGACCTAAAAATTCAGATTTCAGGGAGATTGTTGGTGAACGTCTGGAGATCACCTTTCATAGGGCGAAAAACCTGAGAGATCATCTCATACATAACCACTTTAGGAGAGATGAAGCAGTTAAACCCTTGAAGAGTAAATGTACATCTAGGGTTGGTTCTGGCCCACGCGGTGGCTGTTCCTTCAGTAGGTATTTGGTGCAAAGTACAGCATTTATTAATCCAGGGGACGGACGTGAATACTACATAAAAGACCATATAGATTGCAAGTCTAAGGGAGTAGTGTACTCGGCTAGATGCCCATACCGAAAATTGTATGTGGGAAAGACAATGCAGGAATTTAGGAGAAGCATCTCCAAACATCTAAGCTCTATAAATACAGATAAGGATTACCCCTCTCTCAAGACATATGAGAAGTCAACATGCAGATAAACCCCTGGATCTAACATTTATAGGTATACGTAAAGTGGAATTGGGTCCCAGAAAAGAGAATCTGGGTCAACTTTCATTGAGGGAGGAAGCAAGGTGGATCTATAAACTAAATTCACTTAAACCCAAGGGCCTAAATGAGGGGTTCAGTTATAGTGCTTTTCTGTGATACAGTATAACTAATGGGGTTAGATATATAAATGATACGTTAATAGCCATCTCGTTGACTTGGAAAGTATTTAAGAGTAATTACGGAGCTTGTTTACTGACTGGCATCTGCCTTCTAACTATAGGTATATATATTGAAAAAAATAATTTAATATAGGTCAACTCTGTCCTAACTTATCTTATCTATGGTTTCCCCCCCCCCCCCCGACACACACACACACATCCCCCCACTTTTTTTCTTATATCTTGGTTGAGAAATAGTTTTTTTAAAACATGGTTAAAAAGAATAGTTTAATGATGGCCTTGATATTAATTTGAGAAGGAGATTGAGTGTTAGCTCCTTTATCTCTTTGCCGTAGGCGCTGACATGTGCAGTGTCTCTGGAAACGCTCCACAGACAAAGTTACAAAGAATATACAGAGCGCATGCGCAGTGATGACAGCGCTCGTAGTGAATAGGTCTATGAATGGTGCCTCGTCTTTTGACGCCGCCCTATGAGGAAGCGTGACATTGCTGACCGCGATTGCCTATCGCGGCCAGCAAATGACCATGGAGATAAAAAATATGACCACCGAGGAATGGTAGGTGCAGAACCTATGATATGACGCGATGTAGGTATGTGAGGATATGGCGTCTGACATGGCGGTGATCCGTAGGCCTGTGGAAAATAAAGAGATGTGGGAGATATATATAGTGATGGGGATTGGACAATGGGACACTCTGACATATGACCCTCTTATCAGATTGGTTGAGAGATATTATGATATGATTGGCTTTTGCCTGTCTAATGGTATTAGAGCAGAGCCTTTAAAAAGGTCAGTATTGTGGTTTTGCACTCAGTATAGCTCCAGCCCCCTGAGGAAGCCCTTTTGGCGAAACTAGTTGGGGTGGCTATGTTGTGTTCGTTTTAATAAGCACTAAAAGTGTCAGTGAGTGATAGGACCAGTACAGAGAAATAGTCGGCACTCCGTAGTCCTCGTTAGTAATAGTGGTGCACGTGGAGAGATTATAAGCAAAATGTAGAAATCCCGGCACTCACGTGTATTCGATCAATTCATTTATTCCACATGTAGGAAAATTACAACAAGACGTTTCAGCCCCTTGCAGGCTTTTTTCAATTGTGGATAACAAGACAGCTTTCACACATATATAGAGAAATTTAAAGGAAATGACATCATACAAAATTTACAAAACAATATTACAAAAAATATTATAAAAATACAAAAGCTACAACAGAATATAGCACAAAATACAACATGGATAAAATAATAATGAAACATTATAGAAAACAAATAATATCTCCATACCAATACAAAAACAGAAACCCAAATGTTTTCGTATATCAGGTTTTTTAATTATCAAATCTACCTAATTAGAATGTATGAATGGACCATCCACAATTATTACAAATGATATAATTTTATAGAATATTTTTTGAACATCACTTATTATAGTTTTTATATATAAAAAACTTTATATAATTTATTATTTTTATTGATTTTATAATTTTTATTATTAATTTTATAATGCTCACTCCACATAATTAGTAGCCCCAACATATTGACACTAATCTTTAAAACAGTCTCAATAATCAAATCATGTCATATATAATTATATCTCAATTGCAACATCGCAAACCATGATTATTTCTTATATAAACGTCATATCTAGCTGAAGAATTTTTTATTATTCACCTTATAATGCTCTCTGGATTCAATATGTGAAAAGACTGATCTCTATGTATAGGCACCAATAACAAAATCTTTCTATATAGAATCATATCACAATTATAACATCACCATCTATAATATTTCTATCGAATCATGTTTATAATCATCCTACTATTAGTCCTATTATAAGGATAAATTAGCTCAAGGTGATAGAAAGTAAAAAATCTCAGAAACATATAATTTCATACCCCAAATAATGTTACACTACTGCAGAATATAGCTATATCCACATGATATGAAAAGGCGATCTGCGGATATGGCTATATTCTGCAGTAGTGTAATATATTATTTGGGGTATGTCTTTAAGCACAGCCACGAATGTAAGAGGTCTCACCTTCATGAGAACAAAATTTTGTATCATCCAGTTCCCTCAGAGCATATTCCGTGTCTTCCTTGAGAATAAACTCCACACGTAATTGACGAGAACACACTTGTATTCATTGCGTCCACACAAGCCTTCCTCAGCATTCTGTAGTTCCTGAATTAAATCTGATGAGTGTCTGTGGCCTGGTATTCAATCCGTTGAAGCTGGCACAGCTCCTGTAGTTGCCGTTTCTTGTTGCTGCTGTATATCCTCATGGTCCTCCTCCCAAGGCCGGGCTGGTGGGGTTGAACATGGAAGCATCCAAAACCCGCTGTGTATACTTATGGTCTACTTATATGTCTCCCTGGCTTTGGAGCCCTTTGGACGGTGTGTGCTAACACCAGTACCCTTGCAGCTCCCCCAAATCTGCTGGGCTGTGTAGTATCCCACCGTTGCCACCAAAATATGAAGACCCGGAGTCTTCAGTGGGCAGAACACTACTCAGACAACACACGGTGAGGGTAAAACAGTGTGGCAATACTTTATTGACCCACAAAAGAGGCAATAAACAGATAGAACAGTCCCAGCAAATACCCAAGATGTCGTTCCAGTGGTGTCGGTACATGAGTTCCCGGGGCTCATTTAAGATTCTTAAGTCTTGTGAGCCCAATAAGCGCTAGAATCACTGTCCTTGCCTTCAGAAAAATCGAGCATCACAAGGAAATCTGAGAGCAGCCATAGCCCTGGCTTCCTGTTGATGTTCAATATGTCCGAAGGCAGGGACAGGCAGGGGCACTGACTGGGTGCAGGGTTCATGTGATGTAACAACCCCGAGTCCCAACACCGCAGGAACGGTGCCACCACGGGAGCTGAGTATGAATGTTTTTATTTTAACGAGTACAAACTTAAGGAATGACAAGGGGTTGTCCTAGAATTGGACAACCTCTTTAAGAAGATACAATTTTCGATTAAAAAATTTCCAACATTCTGAACATGAAAAAGGCTTTTCTCCTGTGTGAATTCTCTAAAGTTTATTAAGAGTTGATTTTCAAGGAAAACATTTCCTACATTAAGAATATAAAAAAGGCTTCAACCCTGTGTGACTGCTCTGGTGACTAAGAAAAGATGATTTCTTCACAAAACATTTCCCACATTCTGAACATGAAAAAGGCTTCTCCCCTGTGTGGGCTCTCTGGTGGATATTAAGATGAGCTTTCTGGTTAAAACATTTCCCACATTCTGAACATAAAAAATGCTTCTCCCCTGTGTGGGTTCTTTGGTGTATAACAACATCTGATTTCCGGTAAAAATGTTTCCCACATTCCGAACATGAAAAAGGCTTCTCCCCTGTGTGGATTCTCTGGTGTATAACAAAACTTGATATCTGTGTAAAACATTTTCTACATTCTGAACATGAAAAAGGTTTCTCCCTAGTGTGAATTCTCTGGTGCTTAACAAAATGTGATTTCTGGTTAAAACATTTCCCACATTCTGAACATGAATAAAGCTTCTCCCCTTTGTGAATTCTCTGGTGACTAAGAAAAGATGATTTATTCACAAAACATCTTCCACATTCTGAACATGAAAAAGGCTTCTCTCCTGTGTGGTTTCTCTGGTGGGTATCAAGATAAGCTTTCCTGGTAAAACATTTCCCACATTCTGAACATGAAAAAGGTTTCTTCCCTGTGTGAGTTCTCTGATGTCTGATAAAACTTGATATCTGTGTAAAATAGTTTCTACATTCTGAACATGAAAAAGGCTTCTCCCCTGTGTGAGTTCTCCGATGTCTGATAAAACTTGATATCTGTGTAAAATTCTTCCCACATTCTGAACATGAAAAAGGCTTCTCCCCTGTGTGAATTCTCTGGTGACTAACAAAATTTGATTTCTTGTTAAAACATTTCCTACACTTGGAACAAGAAAATCTATTCTCTGCCGTGTGAATTTTTTGATGTTTAGGAAAAGACTTCTGGAGGGAAAAACTATTTCCATATTCTGAACATGAAAATGGCTTCTTTGCTTTAGGAGCAATTTGTTTTTTAATGCTTATGTTGTGACTCTGATTTTCCTTAGTAGTCAGTAATGAATCAGAAGACAGGATCTGTTTCAAAGGATCAGATGATTGATCATTGCAGTGAAGGGATGATGGTATATCTGGAGTAATGGCATTCACTTCAATTGTATCCTGTGTGATCTCAAGATCATCTGATTTAAAAATTGAAGATGTCAGCTGTCCCTCTGATCTCCTGGTACAGTCATCTGCCAAGAAGAAAACCAATTATTATTTTTCAATAAAAATATCCTTGAATTTTATATTTTTTAACATTTCTACTGTCTGTAAAAATGGCAAGTTATGTAAAAATAATGATTTATTCACCAAGACAATGACAGTTCACTGTTTAATAGAAAACCTCATAGGATGAACCAGTAGAGCGTGGTGTTCAACTGTTTGTTCATTCTGCCTCCCATATATGGAATCAAATATGGAATAAAAAGTCACCAAACAATGTTACGTAGGCAAAAATAACACCAATAAAAACTGTACTCATCTCACAAGTCCCCACTCAGGTCCATCATCTGTCAATGGAAAAACAGAGGTTTCCACGTTATTAGTGGCTCAAAGGCTCTTGAAAAGCAACATGGCTTCCATAAACCAATCCAGCAATATCCACTCTCCCAAAGTCAAATCTCCCCCTTGCTTCTGAGCCTTGCAGTGCGCCCAAACCACATTTATCATCCATGTATTTGGCATTACTATAGTGAGAAGAAGCCATTTAATTTATGGTGTGTGTCTCCTGGAGCACAATCTGGGCACTATGTGTTGGGTAATGAAATGGCATATTTGTAATTTCCACTGTTTTCTAATTTCTGGAAAGTGCCTGAGGAGTCAAAATAGTCACTACTCCTATAGATTAATTCACTGAGGGTTATAAAATGTATTCACTAGATGGGGATTTCCACTGCTCTGGTTTTCTGACATTTTGTCATATTAGGGCTTCTGTAAATGGTGGGTCCCATCTCCTCTGGGATCTGCTCCTGCGACATCTGCTTCTCTCAGCAGGAGCCGCCTTATTCATCCTGCAGGAGGCGCTGGTGATGGAGGAGACAGAGTAACCAGAAGCTCTGGGCGGCGCAGGCTCTGTCCAGCCACTAAGATTAGGGTGCCTGGGACCAGTAGTACCATCCAGTCTGGCAGTATGGGTGTGTGCTGTCCAGCTGGAGTAATCTGCTCCCTGCTTCAGCCATTTGGAAAGCACCGCACCCTACTAAAGCTGGAAGCATATTGCCAGAAGCTGCCAGATACAGCCTTGTTGTCCTCTGGTTCAGTCCTCTGTGCTCAGCTCCCGGCTTGTGTATTTGTTTCTGTTGTGACCTCGGCCCGTTTACTGACTACTCCTGTCTTCTGATTTTGTATTTTCTCTGCTCTCCTGGTTCTGATCCGGCTACCTGACTATTCTTCTAATCTCACACCACAGAACAGCAGGTAACACCATGGCCCAAGCTAGGGGTCTCTGTGTAAGAACAGATCCATGTAGTGGGGTTAAAGGGTGATAAACAAAGTAATCCCTGGGATCTGGAAAATGGAGTAGATAGCGCCAAACCTGTTTGTGGTAGCCATCTTTTGAACTGCTAGATGACCATGAACAGTGTCCCCAATACGCTGTGCCTGCAAACTATTCCAGCAAAATCTGCCTTCAAATAGCTAAATATTTAAGTACTGTAGTCAAAACTGTGATTATAGACAATAACACGTCTACTGAAATGATCCAACTCAACAGTCTTCTTCAGTAAAAAATTAGTAACTAGTGGTGAAACCTCTCTGGGGTAATTAGAGTATGGGGCTCGGTGGCTCTTGACAATCTAAACTATCGTAAGTGACAATATTTTCTGTCAGATGAGTTTTAAGAAGAAATATTAGACATTTAAATTTTAACTTTTTATAATAGTGCAGAGCTGAGGTGTCTTAAATTTGGACCTCGTGCATATGGAAGAGGTATTTTTTTAAAGACTACCAAGGAGTTATAGATTCACATAAGTGAGGCCGATCCCACCACAATCAAACTATCATACAGAATGAAGCTGTAAAAAAAGACATAGAATAAAAAATGTTACATCCGCAACAACAAAGTATGTATGAGGGGAGAATTCCAACACACTCATTTATGGTGGACCATTGGAGCTACTGAGTCCTGAGCAGAAGAGTAGAGAAAGTATTAGTGCCCCCATTTCAGGAGAGATTGTGCAGTAATCTGAATTCCTTAGGATCGAAAACATAATGGAATTTATGACGTGGAGTGAATCCATGAAACCAGGGCTCGAACCATGCCAACACATCTCCTGCAGGTGTGGGGCCCCTGAGGGTTCGACCGCCACAGGGATGCTGCACTTCTTCAATGGAGCGTAGTGTTCCTCCTCTGAGGTAAGAACAGTGTGATAGTCGTGACCCAACCTTTGCATCCAACACCACATTTCTCCACCAGAGGGAGCTAGAATGCACTAGGTGCTTCTCCCCTGGTTACAGGGAGACTGGGGAACCAAGAGTTAGGGGAACCAGTTAGTGGGTGAGGGTGGAGGACTTACAAGTTAGTTACACTTTAAATTTCATATTTAATAAAATGCCATCTTGGGTCTTGGTTCTTTGACTGCCTTCAATCGCTCTTTGACTGTCTCTATGCTGTCAATTGCTGAGTGGACTGTGACCTCCCACCCTAACGTGGATCCTGTGTGGGCCCGCATCAGATGGAGACACAGCCCTCGTGCCCTGGCCTTGGGACGAGGGTAGGTTGTAGACAAGGAATGTCTCAACCCGGTCAAGGACCAGGACCAAGAAGGCCCGGAGCTTAAGAGTGTGGCTCCATAGCAAATGGATCCCGTGGAAGATGCAGATGGAGCGGTGCACGCCACCTGTCCTCACCACCTGATATATTCAGAGGGAGTCCGGCTGAAAGAGGGGTACCGGCCCCCGACACTGCTACTCCAAGTCCTGGTCGGGAAAGCCCGGTAGGCCCTGAGGATCCCACCGGGTATCGGACGGAGCGGAGCTGCCACCCGTGCCCTTGTTCTGAGAGGAGCTCAGTGGGAGACCCGGCCTATTCGCACACACACGGACAGGAAAGGATTCGGTCTGTAGTTCAGGAACACTCTGGTGTAGGGTCCCGATCGAACGCTGGACTTACTCGGAGGTTGTCGGACCCCCGTCCCTGGTGACCGCAGGACTCTGCGGGGAGCAGGGGGTCGCCTTCCTTCTGCCGTCTCTAAAGTAAGTAAAGCCTTGGAAGTTCACCCCTATGGCCTCCGGACTGTTTATTCTGCGCCACACCGCGCGACGCGGCATCCGTTCTCCTCTACTACTACCCCCTCCATCCTGTCCCTCTGCCCTGAGGCCTTGCTCCGCCTGTGGGGAGTAGTAATAACTTTGGCCGCCATAACATCATGCCTCAGCGGACTTCAGCGGCGCTGGTGGCCTTCACCAGGTGCCACAGTTGGCGTAGTCGTAAATCAGCCACTCAACCCGGATAAGCCCACACCATCCTTTTTTAATGTGACGGCCCTGAGCACGGTCGGGTCCAGGCCACGGCTGCACCCCATCTCTACATCATAGGACCCGACTCCGAGTCCCCCATCTCCCAGGGTAAAATAAAGGGCTTCCGAGTAGAGGCGTCACACAGGCGTGAATAAATGTGTATTACAGCCATCAGCCACGCACAGCTTAGAGATATATCATGGCACAGGTGTAATTTTTTTTATGTAGTTTATCAAGATCCTGTTTGAAGTTAGTTGGTTTTAAAAGAAATTGAAAAGTCAGGATAAAGGGAAACTCTGTTGTTATTGTACAGAAATTCACACTTGTCCCTCACTGCACATTTAATGTTGTCGATCATAAAAGTGAAGTTCGGTCATAAAGACTGGACCTTGTCTTGAAGGGACCATATGAGAACATGAGAACATTCAGCAGCACAGAGGGGAGAGAAGGTAGATTCATCCAATAAGATATCAGGGATCTAGGAGGCCGACAGCATCATTACCCTCTGCTTTCTTTCACAGGCTCATCATAATATTTTTCTTAAAGTGATTTTTTAACTTGTCAGCACATTCTACGTACGCTGTCATTTGGCTTTGTAGTTTACAGATCTGGGCAGGTAACGGTCAGCGTCTCCTAATCCCAGGGATTAGGTGGATTCTCCAGGTTGTAAATTCTATAGAAAAGGACTTTCAACGCCCAAAGTCATTTGAACAGTTTAGGGTGGAGGAGAATGTTGTGGTCTAGCGGCAAAATGGTGATCACACGATTGTGATACGGCCGAACTACACCAGCGATAAATCAGCCGCAGCCGGTGACTGAGAAGAATCTGTGACTTCTCTGCATTTAGTGGTCAGTACTCACCTGGGTAGTCATATGTAGGAATCTCCTCTTTACACCACTCATCACCCCTCACATATGTCTCTGTAGTATTAATATGGGTCAGATCTTCACCCTGAAACAAATATTGTAAAAGTCACAAACAGATGGAGAAGTCCCATCTATGATTAGCTCTAATCCTGCCATCTCCACCGTTCTCATTGCACAAGTATAAACCATATAATACTGGTGGATAAAACAAGACTGAGCACAAGACCTTCACAGCAGTCTACACATCATAGGGGAGATCTCATGACACCTTCTCTCCATCTACCTGATGATCCTGAGGAACATTGGGGTCTTCTTGTTTACAGTCCTGTGGAAGAAGAGGACGGGGACATCTCTCTGGTGTTGTCCTCTTACTGGATAGATCTGGAGGAAACAGATACAGGGACTGAATTCAATCTTTACATACAGATAATTATAGGCTGTGTGTGTTTAGTCCTGTCTATTACCTGGTGATGTGAGGGGCTGGGGAACCTCCATCATGACGTCCTTGTACAGATCTTTGTGTCCTTCTAAATACTCCCACTCCCCCATGGAGAAATAGATGGCGACATCCTGACACCTTATAGGAACCTGACACATACAACGATACAGTCATTCCCCGATCCCTTCATAGCGTTACTGTATAATGTCCCAGCAGTGCCACCTCTCCTGTCAGCAGCTCAATCATCTTGTAGGTGAGTTCTAGGATCTTCTGGTCATTGATGTCCTCATGTATCAGGGGGTGAGGTGGAGGCCTCGTGATTGTGCTCAGGGGTCTTCCCCATCCCTCAGACACAGGGTCCTGACAGCGCTCACTAGAGGTCTTCTTCACTACTGTGTAATCCTGGTTATGGAGAGACACATTAATAAATCTCCCTCCAGACATTTCCAGAGTCCTCACCTCTCCAGTTCTGTCCATCTGTTATTTCCATAGATAAGAATGATGTAATGTGACGTCATCAGAATCTCTCACCTCTCCAGTAAGCCGGAAGAGGATCTCTAGGGTGAGGTGGAATATCCTCTCAGCCAACTTGTCTCTGTCCATATCCATCCTTGATGAGTAAATTGGAAAAATTCTCTGATGTAGAAGATCTTCACTGAGAGGATCTGATATTGTAGAGACCTGAATGAGAAGAAGATGAGCAGATGTAACATCATAAAAATCCTGTGTAATAATACAATTACTGGATATAATAAAGGAAACATATGATATTTATTATTTTACAGTATTTAGTTTTTTTCCTCGACATCTACTTATAAAACCTTTATATTTTAGGTCACAGACGCCAAGTAGTTACTTCCCCGCGGTTGGCAGCTGAATAAATTTCTCACAAGATGGTTGTTTGATGGTTTTACGAGATGGTTGGTTGTTCTTGGCCCCGACCCTTTCACAACTCCTGTTTTCTTGTTTAATCGCAAGAGAAACACATAACGAGAACCTGGAGAAAGGGTAAATAGTTCAGGTGGAGGGAAGATGGCAGAGGAGCATTGCTGAACCGTGAAGCTTCCTGGACACTGAGGCCAAATCCATCGTACCGGAGGGTATAAAGAGAATATGTGGACGGTTATCACTACTATCTACATTACTGTGCTGGAACTAGGAGAGGAATAATGGCGTTGTGTGAGGACTTCTCTGGGCTTCTGTCCTTCATCCTGCAGTCGTCTGAATGGATCTATTGTGGACGGGAACCAGCTAAGCCGCATTCTGTCCACAGCTGTTATGTCACTGTTCACACCACACAGAGACCCCAAAAGAGTCTCTGTGCTGAAGGGGTTAATGCCCCTGCGCCCAGTAATGGGGGTCTCCACATACCTCCACCTGCAGATCCGCCTCCACATATATGGCTGCTCTGTGCGCCCAGGAGCTGTGATGAGGTCACAGGAGGGGAGGAGTCATGGGTCACATGATCAGGGGCTTCAGTGAATGCACAGTGTGAACTGTGCGGCTCCTGTACCGTGATATCCGGAGTGAAGACGCTACATGGAGACGTCTCCGCAGTCAGTGACATTTCCGGCATTATTTGCCCCTCACTACGGGCACAATTACCCCGCGCCGCCTTTTCTACAGTTTTATGTGGGGAATGTAATGTTGGATTTTCCTGCTTGGAGGCAAATAGACGACACATGAGGTGATTATCACCAGTTACCGGATGTCTACTATATGGCGGCATATGATTGTGCTATCCACTTCATACCAGGAGCTAAAAGGCCGAAATCTCGTATGTTTAACCCCTTCCAAGGAGGGCGGCCCTGATAGACTATGTTCAGAGTCCGGCTAATGTTCATCCCGAAGAGTTAGACGAGTGTGCGATGTTTTTCTCGCCTGCATCCATATACAATGCGTTTTTAACATCGTCTTTTACTTACTATAATCCTCTATGTAACTTAATGCTGATTACAAAACTAAGAAAACAATCTTATATACAGATATCGATATATGATAGATAATAGATGTCCTGGAGGTATATAATTTCACAACCCCCTATATATTATAAATCTGTGCCCTTTAGAGCCTTTCATGTGGAACTAAAGGGAGTTTAGCCTTGTTTAACCTAATAAATAATTAAAAAAACGACATTGGGTCCCCCTATTTTTGTAACCAGCCAAGGGAGAGCAGACAGCTGAGAGCTGATATTATCAGGTTGGGAAGATCCCTGGTTATAGGGGCCATCCCCAGCCTAAAAATACCAGCCCATAGCCGCACCAGAAGTGGAGCAGCACATGAAATGCACCAATTATGGCTTTTTGCCTTTGCTCTTCCTAATTGCCCTGATGCGTTGACAATCAGTGTAATGTATCTTGGGGTTGATGACAGCTGTGATTTGTCAAAAATCACAGCTGGCATCAAGCCCTGGTGTTAGTAATGGGGTTGTCTGATGGACACCTCTCCATTACTGACCCAGTAGCCAAAAATAAAAATGCATACAAAAAAATATTTAATTTGAATAAACACTCACCGACATTTTTCCTGGTTCACTAATTTATTAAAATCCTCCTCCTAATATGTAACACAGACCCAGTTTCACCAGCACACCGCCAGCACAAGTCCGACACAGAGAGGAACATCCTATGTAGCATAGTGGGACAACGGTATCATGTAGATAGAAACTTATAGTTTTTCTTCTGAGAACGGCAATAGATAATTTGTGGGAGAGTATGAATGCTTTTTGCCAATCCTCCTCTGAAATTTGACTACCCAATTCCTTCTCCCAAGCCCCAGTAAAGGGTAGAGGATCATAGCTGGTGTTCATTTGTGTTGCTTTGTGTATATAGGATAGAAGTTTAGTGCAAGGACCTACTTGAGTGATTAAGGGTTCAAACGGAGCAAGTTCATCCTTTATATTAGTCAGAAATATGTGAAAATTTATAAATTACCTGAGCTGGAAATAAACGAGCCAGGATAGACCCCTACCTGGTCAGGATAGACCCCTACCTGGTCAGGATAGACCCCTACCTGGTCAGGAGCCACCAAGTTTTGTAAAGGAAGGAAAAGAGCCTGATCCAATAAGAACATGTCTCAATCTAACCCCATCTAATTTGGCCCAGATTAGAAATGAGGCCACACCTGAAGCTGGTGGGAAATCTGGGTTGTCAAACAAGGGCGTTAATGGACCCAACCTACGTGATATAGATGATGAGATTAGGACTTGCTCCTATGTATGCAAAAAGTGAGTGTTATTAATAGTTTAGTTTCTCCATGTATTTTATCAATCCAAGGTTGAAATGTGAGTGTCCAGAGAGAGAGGTCCTCTTCCAGTTTCATCCACTGCTTATTTTCCATAGACCTAAACCAGTCCACTGTTCTCATAAGAATCGAAGATTGATGGGATTTTTTTTTTTAGATCTGGCAGATTAGTACCCCATTTTATTGTTTGGGACGACACAATATTTCAAAATGTATCCTAGGCCTCGATGTTCCCCATACAAACTTGCTGTTAGAATTGTTGAGATGGGAGAAAAAGGTCTGAGGAACGCAGACAGGAACGGTCTGGAATATATAAAGAAGATCTGGTAAAATGTCCATTTTGATCACATTAAAACATCCAAATCAGGACAAGGGATTTAAGTTCTAATTAATTAGATTTTGAACTGTTTGTTCAAGGATGGAGGATATAATTTAGATGATACAGATCATCCACGTTCCCCAGAATTTGTATATCCAGGTACTTAATAGCATCTTTCTGCCACTTAAAGGGAAAGTTAGAAATGAATTATTGTGTCGGTTCAGCGTTAAAAGTTATGTTCATGGCTTCTGTTTTAGAGTAGTTGACTTTAAAATTGCTTCCATGGCCGAATTCTTTTAAATCCTTTATTATAGAGGGAAATGAGATCATTGGGTTTGAAACACAGAGCAACAAGTCGTGTGCATGTAGAGATAGTTTATAGTGATGTGAGTCTATAGTAACTCCACTAATATCTGGATTTTTACATAATGCTACCGCGAAATGTTCCATCACCAATGTGTATAGGAGAGGTGATAAGGTACACTCTTGCTTTGTCTCATTTTTAATAGAAAATGTGTCAGATAGAAGGCGGTTTACCCTATCGCTTTAGGGTCAGTGTAGAAGGATAGAATTTTAGATAACAAGAAAGAGTGCAACCTAATTTGTGGTAGGTTGCTCTTCAAGAAAGTCCAGTGCACTGTGTCAAACGCTTTTTTAGTGTAGGCAGAAACAAGGCACATTGGGATCCCCTGGGCTTTTGCATGTGAATTTAACAACAATGTTTTATCTGTATTATCACGAGCTTCTCTACCCTAACAAAACCAAGCTGATCGTTGCTAACAATTGAGGGTAGATAGTGGGAGAGCCATGTTGTAATTATTTTAGAAAATATTTTGACGTCTACATTAATGAATAATATTAGATGAATATTAGGGCAGGTATTTGGTCCTTTTCCAGGCTTTGATAAAACCATTATATAAGTTTCAAGTGATTGGGGGGTAAAGTCTTCTGAGATATTATTGAACACTAATGGTAATAACAGAGGTGCAAACATCTTATAAAATCTATTATTGAATCCATCTGGCCCAGGGCTCTTCCCGATAGGGAATGATTTCATGGCCTGTCCTATCTGTTGCTCAGTGAAAGCTTTGTCTAGTATCTCCTGCTCAGGGGTCTGTAAGGAAGGAACGGCAGTGTCCATAATATATTTATCAATTTTTGTTTCAAGAGTATTAGTGGTCTTGTCCATGAATATTATGAAGTGAGCTATAATAGCAATGAAATGCTTCAGCTATGTCAGTGGGGTTATGAATTTATAGCTGCGGTGCTCCTTTTATTTTGGATACGTATGTCCTTTGCATCCGTGGATGTAACTTCCTTGTCAATGAGAGACCACATTTATCTGTGAATTCATACGAGTACCTTCACATGCGATCTTGATATTTTGTATATGTTTCATCTAGTAAAGACCTTCGCTCCTTTCTTTTTTTCAATCAGATCATTTTTATTTAACAAAAGAAAGAAAGACCAACATTTTGATTTTGTCATATAAACTTTGTGACAAAAAAAATAAAAAGAAAGAAAAACCAGTAAAGAATACAAGAACCGGTTTACAATGATATAAATCCCAATATCACTCTATAGTACAATGTTTTGGAATAGTAATTTTACATTTGTACATAAATATCTGAATACTTCCGGACGGCTTTTTTTTCCCTATTGGGACGTCAAAAGAAAAAGAATATATCTAAGAAGGGGCAATTGTGTGGACTGAGACAATTATTATTTGCTGACACCTTGAGTATAAGGATATAAATTCCTGGTTTCCTGCAGGGATATGTACAAATGGTCCAGTATAGTATTTCTGAAGCAATACCTGGGGTATTTAACCATTGCTCCCATACGTGTATGAGTTTCTTGAGAGCGTTCCTTTTTATATAATCCTCTCTTTCCAAGCATAGAGTGTTATTTTTCCTGGATTTTAGTTCTGTTATCGTTGGGGGAGAATTGTCTATCCAATGTAGTGCCAACAACTTTCTGGCTTGGAATAATATTATTGAGCTATCTACTGCCATATGGGAGTCTGGATCTACGTCTTCTCCCAGGAGTCCTAGGATACAGATTTTAGGTTCCAACTGAAGTAATATCCCAAATGCAGATAGTACAAGAGTGATCACCCCCTTCCAGTAGTCGCCAATATTTACACATTTCCACATCATATGCATCAAGTGGGCGTCCTTTTGACCACATCTAGGACATGTGTCATCCATTTGTATTTCAATTTTAAATAAAATACTTGAGAATCTATATACCTCGTGGATGAGAAGAATTCGGGACAATCTTTGTGACTCTGACAATGAAAGTTTCGGTGTCAAAATCCAGTATTTCCCCCATTGCTCCTCAGATAAGGGACCCACATCCTCCTCCCATTTGGTCTTAACCATCAAAGGATATTTATCCAAATGTAACATAGTAACATAGTGAGATGTAGGTTTCCATGTAAGCAAGTGATGGCTTATTAAGGAAAAGTCTCTACGGCTATATGTATTGTGTAAAGGAGAATAATACGTACAATCCTTTAAGTCTGGATGTAGTATCCTCCATACATCGACCAGTTGGAAAGAAAAGAGCACGTTTAGCAAAGCTTTTGATTGTGATTTAGATTGGTGATTCCGGCGCAGGGATGCATCTAAAGAAGGATCCAAGACAAAATTTAAGTCACCTCCAATGATGATAAGGTCCTTAGCAAAAAGTAAGTATTGACGGCCTGTCTTAATTTGGTCACAATTTGGGAGATAGTTTACCAAAGTCAAAATTTTGGAGTAGAGATCTTAAACACATACCTCTGTCAGAGTGTTTCTACAATAGTATGCAGCAGTGATCTGTGGCGGCCTATACTCAGCACCTTAGACTTCGAAACAGCATTTTTCTGGGACGCCAAGATGAATAATATCTGTTATAAAACTGAGGTACAGTATATGATCGCCTCTAAAGTGTGACTCCTGAAGAAAGAGAAAATGTACGTGCTGTTTATCCCTACGATAAAACACTTGAGCTCTTTTCTCTGGAACATTAAGTCCTCTGACATTTAATGAGCAAGTTTTCAGTTGTGTCATATTACAGTTATATGAAAAAGTTTGGGCACCCCTATTAATCTTAAGATTTTATAAAAATTGGTGTTTTTGCAGCAGCTATTTCAGTTTGATATATGTAATAACTGTTGGACACAGTAATGTTTCTGCCTTGAAATGAGGTTTATTGTACTAACAGAAAATGTGCAATCTGCATTCAAACAAAATTTGACAGGTGCATAAGTATGGGCACCCTTATCATTTTCTTGTTTTAAATACTCCTACCTACTTTTTACTGACTTACTAAAGCACTTTTTTTGGTTTTGTAACCTCATTGAGCTTTGAACTTCATAGCCAGGTGTATGCAATCATGAGAAAAGCTACTTAAAGTGGCCACTTGCAAGTTGTTCTCCTGTTTGAATCTCCTCAAAACAACTGTAAAATGATCTGAAAACAAAGTTTGTTCAACATAGTTGTTCAGGGGAAGGATACAAAAAGCTGTCTCAGAGATTTAACCTGTCAGTTTCCACTGTGAGGAACATAGTAAGGAAATGGAATAACACAGGGACAGTTCTTGTTAAGGCCAGAAGTGGCAGGCCAAGAAAAACATAAGAAAGGCAGAGAAGAAGAATGGTGAGATCAGTCAAGGACAATCCTCAGACCACCTCCATAGAGCTGTAGCATCAACGTGCTGCAGATGGTGTCACTGTGCATCGGTCAACTATACAACGCACTTTGCACAAGGAGAAGCTGTATGGGAGAGTGATGCGAAAGAAGCCGTTTCTGCAAGCACACCACAAACAGAGTCGGCTGAGGTATGCAAAAGCACATTTGGAGAAGCCAATTTCTTTTTGGAAGAAGGTCCTGTGGACTGATGAAACCAAGATTGAGTTGTTTGGTCATACAAAAAGGCGTTATGCATGGCGGCAAAAAAACACAGCATTCCAAGAAAAACACTTGCTACCCACAGTAAAATTTGGTGGAGGTTCCATCATGCTTTGGGGCCGTGTGGCCAATGCCGGCACCGGGAATCTTGTTAAAGTTGAAGGACGCAAGGATTCCACTCAGTATCAGCAGATTCTGGACAATAATGTTCAAGAATCAGTGACAAAGTTGAAGTTACACAGGGGATGGATCTTTCAGCAAGACAATGATCCAAAACACCGCTCCAAATCTACTCAGGCATTCATGCAGAGGAACAATTACAATGTTCTGGAATGGCCATCCCAGTCCCCAGACCTGAATATCATTGAACATCTGTGGGATCAGTTGAAGAGGGCTGTCCATGATCGGCGACCATCAAACTTAACTGAACTGGAATTGTTTTGTAAAGCGGAATGGTCAAAAATACCTTCATCCAGGATCCAGGAAATCATTAAAAGCTACAGGAAGCGACTAGAGGCTGTTATTTTTGCAAAAGGAGGATCTACTAAATATTAATGTCACTTTTCTGGTGAGGTGCCCATACTTATGCACCTGTCAAATTTTGTTTGAATGCAGATTGCACATTTTCTGTTAGTACAATTAACCTCATTTCAAGGCAGAAACATTACTGTGTCCAACAGTTATTACATATATCAAACTGAAATAGCTGTTGCAAAAAACACCAATTTTTATAAAACATTAAGCTTAAGACTAAAAGGGGTGCCCAAACTTTTTCATATAACTGTAAATGGAAAAAAAGGGGGAGGGGAGGAGAGAAAGATTAAGAGAGGAAGTATAGACGGTAGATAGTAACGTCTACCTCTCAGTGTCTAAGAAGTATAGATTATGAATATATCGAAACAGTAGGAAATTGCGAAACAAGCAGATCCCAATGCAAGTCCCTAACTGTTGGTTGTCTTTACAGGCGTTAGTCAAACCTTCAGTCCTAGGCTTCCTATTAGTGGGAACCATGGAATACATAGCGAGTAAAGTAATACAGCCTGATATTACAGTAATATAATGTGAAGTCAACTTAAATGCCGTTCTGAGATATGAACGGAGACATTATGTATAGCGGAAGAGTGGCACCTAATGCTCTATTTACATATATCTTATTATATGCTTAAAGAAATAAGTAAGCATCGGCAAACTGTCTCTCATCAGGGAAGACAAGATTAATTTCAGGAGCTCATATGATTGGCAGGTTCCTTTCCCATCTGGCTGCATCACCATAAAGTTCCTGATCCATTGAAAGCCTTCTGTGACGTGCTGGAACTCTCTGGGGCAATGGTGGAGCAGGTGGCCAGTCAGATATATGGATTCTGGGAATGTCCAGGACATCACAGAAAGGTCTCGTCACTTTGATCTTTCAAAGTATACAATGTTCCATTTTTTTTGGACCTGCAGCTGGAAAGGGTACCACAGGAGTACATCAGGCCATTTTCCCGGATGGCATCAAGTAGTGGTTTCAATACCCTTCTTTTAGCAAGTGTCATTCAGGATAGATCTATGAGCAATTATATGCGTTTTCCATTGAAATCACCAGGACCCAACTCCGCTGCTTTCCTCACTACGGCCTCTTACATTGAAAAAAATGTATGTGACAGATAATGTCCCTTGGATGCTCAGGATCTGAACCATAATTGCCTAATGTACGGTGCGCCCTGTCGGTCTCCAGCTCCTTATCAATAGGATCACCAAGGATATTATTGATTAATGTCAATAGTGTTGGCATAATCACTTGAGCATTGATGCTTTCAGGTATACCCCTTATCCAGATATTATTGTGATTTTTATGGTCATCAACCAAATTAAACAGACTGTTTATTTATGAGCATTTTGATGGCCTCTAACTTGGACGACATTATCCTCTAATCCCTGTACCTTGTCAGTAAGCTGTGACCGGATAGAAGTGAGGGGACGTATTTCAGTATTGTATGTGGTCTCCAGCCTCTGAATATATTGCTCCATATCTTCTTTAGTAGGGATAGACACAATCTGATATACAAATAAGTTATGTTGTTCCCCACATCAGAATAACCTGTGGCTGGGAGGTAAATGTCCCTGTGAAGCAAGCACTGCTCAGTATGTGGGTTTCGGTGAGAGCACAGGGAGATTTATGGAGCTGTCTGGCATCATCAGGGTTAAGACTGCTTCTTGCTGAGATGAGGCAGTAATAGCTCTGGAGCAGGAAGATAAGACCTTCCATAAGAAATTGCATACCAGACATGCTGACGGAGGTGGAGGACCTCAGATTAACCTCCGATCTCATCTTTCTTTCCTATATCAGACGTCATGTTTGAGGCTGTAAATTGCTTATAATTCCCCCAGGAACACGGTCTGAAGAGAGTGCTCTCAGTGTGTGCGTTCTCTCGGTGCTATGTCCATGCCATGGCCTTCCTGTTGATGTTCAATACATCCAAAGGTGGCGTTGATTAGGAGCAGGATTGTGTGATGTAACAACCTTATGTGAGCACTGGAAACACAAGTTGTGACACCAATGGAACGGTGCCAGAATGGGAGGTGCGTATCATTGTTTTTTATTTTAACATGGCCAAACATGAGGAATGAGAAGGAGTTGTCCTAGTAGTGGAAAACCCCTTTAAAAAGATACAATTTTAGATTAGAATGAAAAACGCCACTCCCCTGTGTGACTTCTCTGAAGTTTAAAAAAAGTTGATTTCCAAGGAAACCATTTCCCACATTAAGAACATAAAAATGTCTTCTCTCATGTGTCTGTACTTTGGTGACTAAGAAGTGATGATTTATTCACAAAACATTTTCCACATTCTGAACATAAAAAGGCTTCTCCCTTGTATGAGTTCTCTGATGCTTGTTAAGAGATGATTTCTCAGCAAAACATTTCTCACATTCTGAACATGAAAAGGGCTTCTCCCCTGTGTGAGTTCTCTGGTGATTAACCAAAACTGACTTCTGGCTAAAACATTTTCCACATTCTGAACAATAAAAAGTCTTCTCCCCTGTGTGAGTTCTCTGGTGATTAACCAAAGCAGATTTCTGGCTAAAACATTTTCCACATTCTGAACAACAAAAAGGCTTCTCCCCTGTGTGGGTTCTCTGGTGTTTAACCAAATCTGATTTCCGGCGAAAACATTTTCCACATTCTGAACAAGAAAAAGTCTTCTCCCCTGTGTGAGTTCTCTGGTGATTAACTAAAGCTGATTTATGGTTAAAACATTTCCCACATTCTAAACATGAAAAAGTCTTCTCCCCTGTGAGTTCTCTGGTGACTAACCAAAGCTGATTTATGGCTAAAACATTTCCCACATTCTAAATATGAAAAAGGCTTTTCCCTTGTATGAGTTCTCTGATGCTTGTTAAGAGTTGATTTATCAGCATAACATTTTCCACATTCTGAACAGGAAAAAGGCTTCTCCCCTGTGTGAGTTATCTTATGTCTGATAAAACTTGATTTCAGCTGTCCCTCTGATCTCCTGGTACAGTCATCTGGCAAGAATAAAACCAATCATTATTTATGAATAACATATCCTTAAAATTTATATTGATGAATATTTCTACTTAAACGCTCTTCAAAAATGCACTTTATGTAAAAGTATCATTATCTACCAAGAAAACATCGCAGAAAAATCAACCTTACCAACACCAATCAGATAACAAATGCACTAGCAATTTAGTGTTTGTTGGGTGTACTGGGGTGTCTGTCCATGTGGGGTGCGCTTATATAGTGCTGGACAGCCCCCCTGATCTAATAGTATGGGCATCATCACTATCCTAAGCCAGACACTGCATCACACCTACCTGTGTGACTGGCGTCCTATGCAAGCTTCATCTGTGTGCATCTTTAATACTAGGCAACCACACCCTCCATGAATTGGTAGGTTTGTGAGTGGTTGCTCCATAAGTATTTTGCACCTGCGCTGCCCCCACCTTTATCATAGGGGTCTGCGGCATCCTGTAGCATTTGTTATATGATTTGGTGTTGGTAAGGCTGTATCTTTTTCTGTGATTTTTTTAAAATTTTGCCCTATGTTAGCCGTCATTATTCACCAAGACAATAACAGTTCACAGTCTAATAGAAAACCTCATAGGATGAACCAGTGGATCGTAGTGTTCAACTGTTTGTTAATTCTGCCTCCCAAATATGGAATAAAAAGCCACCAAACAATGTTATGTAGGGGAAATAATACCAATAAAAACTTCTACTCATCTCACAAAAAACAAGACCACACTCAGCATCCATGTATTTGACATTACTATAGTGAGAAGAACCCACTTAATTTATGGTGTGTGTCTCCTGGAGCACAATCTGGGCACAATGTGTTGGGTAATAAAATGATATATTTGTAATTTTCAATCTTCAACATCCACTGCGTGCTAATTTCTGAAAAGTGCCTGTGGAGTCAATATAGTCACTGCTCCTATAGATTATTTCCCTGAGGGTTATAATTTCCAAAATGGAGTCACTTTATGGGGATTTCTACTGCTCTGGTTTTCTGCAATTTGGTCACATTAGGGCTTCTGTAAATGGTGGGTCCCATCTCCTCTGGGATCTGCTCCTGGGACGTCTGCTTCTCTCACCAGGAGCCGCCTTATTCATCCTGCAGGCGGCGCTGGTGATGGAGGAGACGTCGGAACCAGAAGCTTTGGGTGGTGCAGGCTCTGTCCAGCCACTAAGATTAGGATGCCTGGGACCAGTAGTACCATCCAGTCTTGCAGTATGGGTGTGTGTGCTATCCAGCTGAAGTAATCTGCTCCCTGCTTCAGCCAACTGGACAGCACCACACCCTACTAAAGCTGGAAGCATATTGCCGGAAGCTGCCAGATACAGCCTTGTTCTCCTCTGGTTCAGTCCTCTGTGCTCAGCTCCCGGCTTGTGTATTTTTCTCCTGTTGTGACCTCGGCCCATTTACTGACTACTCTTGTGTCTTTTGATTTTGTATTTTCTCTGACCTCCATGTTCTGACCCGGCTACCTGACTATTCTTCTTGCCATCTCACACCTCAGAACACCAGGCAACACTGTGGAACAAGCTTAGGGGTCTCTGTCTAAGTCCAAATCCATATAGAGGGGTTAAAGGGTGATGAGCAAGGCAAACCCTGGGATCTGGAAAATGGAGTAGATAGCGCCAAGCCTGTTCATGGTAACCATCTTTTGAGCTGCCAGGTGACCATGAACAGTTCCCCCAATACATTGTGTCTGCAAACTATTCTATCAAGATCTGCATTCAAATAGCTAAATGGCGCTCCTTCCCTTCTTAACCTGTCATGTGCCCAGACAGTAGTGTACAACCATATATAGGGGATTGTCGGATTCAAGAGAATTTGGAAAATAATTTGTAAGGTCCATTTGTTTCCTATTATCCTTTGTGAAGAATTCCAAAGTTATCACCATATAAAGTGACACACGTCAGATTTGAAAAATGGGGCCCTGATAGGAACACAAAACTGGTTGCAGGAAGGGGTTAAATCAGAGTATTTTGGGCACTAACTACTGTAGTCAAAAACTGTGAGTATAGACAATAACACATCTACTGAAATGACCAATCTCAACAGTCTCCATCAGTAAGAAGTGAGTAACTAGTGGTGAAACCTCTCTGGGTAATTGGAGTATGGGGCTCGGTGGCTCTTGGCAATCTAAACTATCGTAAGGGACAATATTTTCTATCAGATGAGTTTCAAGAAGAAATATTAGACATTCAAAGAGAACTTTTTATAATAGTGCAGAGATCAGACGTCTTAAATTTAGCTTAGAGATATATTATGGCACAGGTGTAATGTTTTCTGTACAGTTAATCACAATCTGGTTTGAAGTTAGTCGATTTTAAAAGAAACTGAAAAGTCAGGATAAAGGGAAACTCTGTTGTTATTGTACAGAAATTCACACTTGGCCTCCCTGCACATTTAATGTTGTTGATCATAAATGTGAAGTTTGGCCAGAAAGACTGGACCTGGTCTTGTAGGGACCATATGAGGACATTCAGCAGCACAGAAGGGAGAGAAGGTAGATTCATCCAATAAGATATCAAGGTTCTAGGAAGCCAATAGATCATTACCCTCCGCTTTCTCTTACAGGCCCATCATAGTATTTTTCTTCAAGTGATTTTCTTATTTGTGAGCACATTCTACTTACGCTGTCATTTGGCTTTGTAGTTTACAGATCTGGGCAGGTAACGGTCAGCATCTTCTAATTCCAGAGGGTAAGTGGATCTTCGAGGTTGTAACCTCTATAGAAAATGGCTTTCAGAGCCCAAAGTCATTTGAACAGTTTTGGGTGAAGGAGAATGTTGTGGTCTAAGAGGCAAAATGGCGATCACACGATTGTGATACATCCGGACAACACCACCGATAAAGCAGCCACAGAGGGTGACTGAGGTAAAACTGTGACTTCTCTGAATTTAGTGATTACTACTCACCTGGGAGGTTATCTGTAGGAATCTCCTCTTTACACCACTCATCACCCCTCACATATGTCTCTGTAGTAATAATATGGGTCAGATCTTCACCCTGAAACAAATATTGTAAAAGTCACAGACAGATGGAGAAGTCACATCTATAATCAACTCTAATCCTGCCATCTCCACCGTTCTCATTACACAAATAGAAAACATATAATACTGGTGGATAAAACAAGACTGAACACAAGACCTTCACAGCCGTCTACACATCATAGGGGAGATCTCATGACACCTTCTCTCCATCAACCTGATGATTCTGAGGAACATTGGGATCTTCTTGTTTACAGTCCTGTGGAAGAAGAGGACGGGGACATCTCTCTGGTGTTGTCCTCTTACTGGATAGATCTGGAGGAAACACATACAGGGACTGAATTCATTCTTTACATACAGATAATTATAGTCCGTGTGTATTTAGTCCTGTCTATTACCTGGTGATGTGAGGGACTGGGGAACCTCCATCATGATGTCCTTGTACAGATCTTTGTGTCTTTCTAAATACTCCCACTCCTCCATGGAGAAATAGACAGCGACATCCTGACACCTAATAGAAACCTGACACATACAATGATACCGTCATCCCCCCGATCCTTTCATAGTGTTACTGTATAATGTCCCAGCATTCCCAGCAGTGTCACCTCTCCAGTCAGCAGCTCAATCATCTTGTAGGCGAGTTCTACGATCTTCTGGTCATTGATGTCCTCATGTATCAGGGGGTAAGATGGAGGTCCCGTGATTGGGCTCAGGAGTCTTTCCCATCCCTCAGACACAGGGTCCTGACAGCGCTCACTAGAGGTCTTCTTCACTACTGTGTAATCCTGGTTATGGACAGACACATTAATAAATCTCACTCCAGACATTTCCAGAGTCCTCACCTCTCCAGTTCTGTCCATCTGTTATTCCCATAGATAAGAATGATGTAATGTGACATCATCAGAATTTCTCACCTCTCCAGTAAGACGGAAGAGGATCTCTAGGGTGAGGTGTAATATCCTCTCCGCCATCCTGTCTCTGTCCATATCCATCTTTGATGGGTAAATCAGGAAAATTCTCTTATATAGAAGATCTTCACTGAGAGGATCTGATATTGTAGGGACCTCAATGAGAAGATGATGAGCCGATGTAACATCATAAAAACCCTGTGTAATAATACAATTACTGGAGATAATAAGAGGAAATATATGAGGAGATTTATTATTTTACAGTATTTAGTTTTTTTTGCATTACATCTAGTAATAAAACCTATATATTTTAGGCCACAGACAACAAGCAGTTTCTTCCCTGGAGTCAGCAGCTGAACACGTTTCTCATAGACTCATCTTCCTTATTGCTAATTCTCATCTCATTTACAGACACTAGAATCGGCATTAGCAATACTGCAGGAGATATTCATTACACGTAACATGAGAAATAACTACTTCATGAGGAGGACTTTTTCAACTTCTACTACGGCTCTAGAAACATATTTAGCCAGCGTCTGTCACTGACTACATCTCCACCGGCCGTCTATATGAATGTTTTCCGTCTTCCCCGGACTGTAATCTTCCATCATGTTAGATCTCATGTCTGAACAGAAAAAAGGCTTCTCCCCTGTGCGAGTTCTCTTGTGCTCAACCAAATCTGTTTTCTGGCTAAAACATTTTCCACGTTCTGAACAGGAATAAGGCTTCTCCCCTGGGTGAGTTCTCTGATGTTTGATTAAACTTGATTTCTCTGTAAATCATTTTCCACATTCTGAACAAGAAAATGGCTTCACTCCTGTGTGACTTCTCTGGTGATTAACCAAATTTGATTTCTGGTTAAAAAATTTCCCACACTTGAAACAAAAAAATCTATTCTCTGCTGTGTGAATGCTTTGATATTTAAGAAAAGACTTTTCGAGGGAAAAACTATTTCCATATTCTGAACATGAAAATGGCTTCTTTGCTTTCGGTGCAATTTGGTTTTTAATGCTTATTTTGTGACTTTGATTTTCCTTAGTAGTCAGTAATGAATCAGAAGACAAGACCTGTTTCAAAGGATCAGATGACAGATCTTTGCTGTGAAGGAATGATGGTAAATCTGGAGAAATGGCATTCACTTCAATTGTATCTTGTGTGATCTCAAGATCTTCTGATTTAAAAATTGAAGATGTCAGCTGTCCCTCTGATCTCCTGGTACAGTCATCTGCCAAGAATAAAACCAATTATTATTTATGAATAACATATCCTTAAAATTTATATTGTTGAATATTGCTACTTAAACTCTCCATAAAAATGTACTTTATGTAAAAGTATCATTATCTACCAAGAAAACATCACAGAAAAAAAATCAGCCTTACCAACACCAAATCAGATAGCAAATGCATTACCATTTTAGTGTTGGTTGGGTATACTGGGGTGTCTATGTAGCGTCGGCGTCCCTGCCTTCTGCTAGGCAGGGACGCTGTTCCCCTCACCTCTCTGCTCCGAGCCCGGCGTCCTCCTCCCGCTCTGCTGGCAGCGCGCGCTCCTTCCCGGCCACTGTGCTTAGGGCGCGCGCGCGCGCTCCCTCCTTCTTAAAGGGGCCGCGCGCGCCGTCCTAAGGAGTCCCCGGCCAATGGCCGGAGGACTTCACCATATATAAGGCACCTCCTCCAAAATGGAGGTGCCCGAGCAATGTTGTTGCACTGTTCACTACTCTGCTTCAGCCCTCAGGTCCCGTTGCCAGTTACCTGCCAGATACCTGCCAGATTCCTGCCAGCCTGCTGTCTTATTCCTGCCTGATATTCTGCTACCTGCCTGCTAGCCTGAGGTCCGACGGTCTGCTTTACTACTCCTGTCAGTCTGTCTAAGGACCAGCTTGCCCGCTCACCTGGGAGCGCACATCAACTACCTGCCTGATTGCCTGAGGTCCGACGGTCTGCCTTCCAACTCTTGTCAGTCTGTCTATGGACCAGCTTGCCCGCTCACCTTGGAGCGCACATCTGCTACCTGCCTGCTAGCCTACCTGGAGGCTCTGCCGTCACGTGCTGTGACCACCTGCCTGTCCAGTGACTCCTGCCCGCTCACCTGGGAGCGCTCATCTGCTGCCTGTCTGCTAGCCTACCTGGAGGCTCTGCCGTCACGTGCTGTGACCACCCGCCTGTCCAGAGACTTCTGCCCGCTCACCTGGGAGCGCTCATCTGCCGCCTGTCTGTTGTTCTTCCTGGAGGCTCCGCCGTCACATGCTGTGACCACCCGTTTATCCAGAGACTCTCGCCTGCTCACCTGGGAGCTCACGTCTACCATCAGCCGCCACAGGTCGTACCAACCCTTTTCCCAGAGACTGCCCCGGTCACTTGCCGTGACCATCTGCCCGTTCACCCAGAGACTGCCCCGGTCACTTGCCGTGACCATCTGCCCGTTCACCCAGAGACTGCCCCGGTCACTTGCCGTGACCATCTGCCCGTTCATCCAGAGACTGCCCCGGTCACTTGCCGTGACCTCCTACCCGTTCTTCTAGAGACTGTCCCGGTCACCTGCTGTGACTGCCTGCCTGGTTGCCACCCGCTCCCTTACAAGGACCACCCCCTTGTATAGTAGCCCAGAGGTTCCGCCTCCCAGACCCGTTACAGTTTGCTCGGGCCATGGAACCCGGTGGCACCCAAGCTCCCTCGCTCTCGGACCTCTGTCATGAACTGTCCCGCCAGAGGTCCCAACAGGAGTCCATCCTGGGTCACCTGCGGAATGTCAATTCTCGTCTGGACACTCTGACTGCTCCACCAGCAACCACCGCCAGTGCCATGACTCGCAACCCGGCAGCTCCGCTGTCCACCAATACCATGGTATCCTACCCCGGACCCCGGCTTTCTGCACCTCCTCGCTTCGGAGGCGACTCCGCCCAGGCTCGGGGCTTCATAAATCAGTGCACCCTGCACTTTGAACTCCTGTCCCACCAGTTTAACTCCGACCGGGCCAAAATTGCCTTCATCATGTCCCATCTCACCGGGGAGGCCCTGGCCTGGCTAAATCCTCTATGGGAGAGAGGAGACCCCCTGGTGTCCGACTTGCCTGCCTTTCTCATGGCTTTCCGGAAAGTCTTCGACGAACCCGGACGGAAAACCTCATCCGCATCATCTCTGCTACGCCTCCGTCAGGGAAGTCTCACCGTGGGCCAATATGCCATACGGTTCCGTACCCTTGCCTCGGAGCTGGCCTGGGATAACGACGATCTGGTATCCGTCTTCTGGGAGGGTCTGCCCGGCCGTATTAAAGATGAACTTGCCGGTCGGGACATTCCTACCACTCTCGATGACCTAATAACTCTTGCCACCCGGATTGACCTACGGTTCCAGGAGCGTGCCAAAGAGGTCACCCGTGAGAGGAGGTTTCCACGTCTAGCTCCTACTTTTCAGAAATCCGTCTCTCCCCAGGTACACTCTCCTGAGCCTATGCAGGTCGACCAGACCAAGATGGTCAAAACCCGTCAGGACTTACGCCGTGCCGAAGGGAGCTGCTTCTACTGTGGCAGTAAGGAGCACCGGATCCGTACCTGCCCGGAGAGGTCGGGAAACGCCTGTGTCTAGGTTCGCTCATAGAGGTCAACCTAGACAAGAATAAATCCTCTCCATCTCTGCTACTGTCAGTCTCTATTATCTGCGGGGAGAATCGTTATTTCGAACTAGCCCAACTTGACTCTGGAGCGGCCGGGAATCTTATCTCACAGTCCCTGGTAGAAAAATACCGCATTCCCACCAAACCTCTGGCTGTACCAATATCTGTCGCTGCTGTGGATGGGGGCCTCTTACCACGTCCCATCCAACTCATCACCGAATCCGTAACTCTGCAGGTGGGAATGCTGCATTCTGAGAGCATCTCTTTTCATGTTCTGCCTGGACTCTCTCACGCCCTCTTACTAGGTCTACCTTGGCTCCAGAGACATGCACCCGTGCTTGACTGGCAGACCGGAGAAGTCCTTCGCTGGGGACAGGACTGTCATAAGACTTGTTTGGTTCCTGTTCATCCCGTCCTTCCTTCTCCTACCCCAACTAATCTACCTGGACTTCCGATTCCCTATTGGTCATTTGCTGATGTCTTTAATAAAAAGGAGGCAGAGACATTACCCCCTCATAGACCATACGACTGTCCTATCGACCTGTTACCTGGTACTACTCCTCCCCGTGGGCGTATTTACCCATTGTCCGCTGCTGAGACCCGGTCGATGTCCGAATATATTGAGGAGAATTTGGCCAGGGGATTCATCCGGAAATCTACCTCCCCGGCGGGAGCAGGCTTCTTCTTCGTAAAAAAGAAGGACGGCTCTCTCCGTCCCTGTATAGACTATAGAGGCCTTAACCAGATCACGGTGAAGAATAAGTACCCCCTTCCGCTCATTCCAGAATTATTTGATCGCCTGAGGGGGGCTAGAGTCTTCACCAAACTGGACCTCCGTGGGGCGTACAACCTGGTCCGTATCCGTCAAGGGGATGAATGGAAGACTGCATTCAACACCCGGGACGGCCACTATGAATATCTGGTAATGCCCTTTGGTCTCTGTAACGCTCCTGCCGTCTTTCAAGAGTTGGTCAATGACATCTTCTGGGACCTTCTCTACTCCTGCGTTGTGGTGTACCTGGACGACATCTTGGTCTTCTCTCCGGATCTCCAGACTCACCAGAGGGACGTTCGTCAGGTCCTGCTCAGGCTCAGGCAGAACCACCTCTTCGCTAAATATGAGAAGTGCCTCTTTGAGCAGACCTCGCTTCCGTTTTTGGGCTACATTATTTCTCAGACCGGCCTACGAATGGATCCAGAGAAACTGTCTGCCATCGAGAAATGGCCCCGACCGGAGGGGTTGAAGGCCATTCAGCGGTTCCTGGGCTTCGCCAACTACTACCGCCTCTTCATACCGCACTTCTCTTCCCGGACTGCCCCAATTTCCGCGCTCACCCGTAAGGGTACTAATCCCAAAGAGTGGCCGCCCGAAGCAGAGGAGGCCTTTCTTTCCTTAAAAACAGGCCTTCTCTTCCGCCCCGGTGCTGCATCGTCCGGACGGCAACAAGCAGTTCTTTCTGGAGGTTGACGCCTCCTCCTCTGGAGCCGGAGCTGTACTTACTCAAAAATCTTCTTCCGGGAGGATGGTAACTTGCGGCTTCTTCTCTAAACTCTTCTCCTCCTCAGAGCGCAATTATTCCATAGGAGACCGAGAGTTATTGGCCATCAAGCTGGCATTGGAGGAGTGGCGTTACCTACCCGAGGGGGCTCTTCATCCGGTAATAATTTACACTGACCACAAGAACTTGGCTTATCTCCAGCATGCCCAGAGACTTAATCCACGCCAAGCCCGGTGGTCCTTGTTTTTTGCTCGCTTTGATTTTGTTCTACATTTTCGCCCGGCTGACAAGAACATCAAAGCAGACGCCTTGTCCCGATCCTTTCTGGTATCTGATCTCGAGGAAGAACCTAAACATATCATCGATCCCGCCAGAGTATTGCAGGTGGCTCCCGTGAGTCTAAATCGTCTCCCTCCCGGTAAGACGTTCGTATCGGTACCTGATCGGGAGAAGATCCTACACTGGGGTCATTCGTCTAAACTAGCTGGCCACGCCGGTCAGAAAAAGACCCTCCAGCTTATTTCCCGGCACTACTGGTGGCCTAACCTGCGCAAGTATGTAATAGACTTTGTTTCTGCCTGTGTGTCCTGTGCCCGCAACAAAGTTCCGAGACACCTGCCAGCCGGTCGCCTTCTTCCTCTGCCAGTACCTGCTGCCCCCTGGCAGCATATAGCGATGGACTTCATAACTGATCTTCCCGTCTCTGCCGGTTGTACGGTCATTTGGGTGGTCGCTGACCGCTTTTCCAAGATGGCTCACTTCATTCCCCTGCCAGGCCTCCCGTCTGCACCCGAGCTGGCTAAAGACTTTATCCGCCACATCTTCTGTCTTCATGGCCTGCCCCGTCACATCGTGTCGGATCGTGGGGTACAGTTCACTTCTCGTTTCTGGAGAGCCACTTGTAAATTGCTAGACGTCACCCTGGACTTCTCCTCCGCTTACCATCCACAGTCTAATGGTCAAGTGGAGCGGATCAATCAGATCCTGACCAGTTACCTCCGGCACTTCGTTAATGCCCACCATTCTGACTGGGTGGATCTCCTGCCATGGGCCGAATTCTCGTACAACAATCACAAGAGCGAATCTTCCTCCAAATCCCCGTTTTTTGTAGTTTTCGGTCAGCATCCTCGGATCCCGTTTCCCGTCTCCACCTCGGTGGACAATCCGGCTGCGGAATCTCTTGTTAACAAATTTTCCTCCACATGGGAGAGTACCCGGTCCGCACTCCTTCTGTCATCCGAGCGTATGAAAAGACATGCTGACAAAAAACGTCTGGATCCTCCTCAATTCCGTCCAGGGGATAAGGTCTGGCTCTCGTCCAAGTATGTCCGGCTCAAGATTCCTTCCTATAAGTTAGGGCCTCGGTTCATCGGTCCTCTGGAGGTCATCAGTCAGATCAACCCGGTGGCCTATAAATTGAAATTCCCGGCCAACTTGCGGATCCCTAACTCCTTCCATGTATCTCTCCTCAAACCTGTGGTACTTAACTCTTTTTCCAAGTCTACAGGCACGCCTCCTGCTCCGGTTTCCGCTGAAAACGAATTTGAGGTAGAGAACATTCTGGCCACCAAAAGGGTAAGAGGGAAGACCTTTTTTCTAGTAGATTGGAAGGGGTTTGGTCCTGAAGAGAGAACGTGGGAGCCCCGGGAGAACATCCATGCCCCTCTCATCCTTGCTAAATTTCTGTCTGGCCTAAAAAAGGGGGGGCCTAAAGGGGGGGGTACTGTAGCGTCGGCGTCCCTGCCTTCTGCTAGGCAGGGACGCTGTTCCCCTCACCTCTCTGCTCCGAGCCCGGCGTCCTCCTCCCGCTCTGCTGGCAGCGCGCGCTCCTTCCCGGCCACTGTGCTTAGGGCGCGCGCGCACGCGCTCCCTCCCTCTTAAAGGGGCCGCGCGCGCCGTCCTAAGGAGTCCCCGGCCAATGGCCGGAGGACTTCACCATATATAAGGCACCTCCTCCAAAATGGAGGTGCCCGAGCAATGTTGTTGCACTGTTCACTACTCTGCTTCAGCCCTCAGGTCCCGTTGCCAGTTACCTGCCAGATTCCTGCCAGCCTGCTGTCTTATTCCTGCCTGATATTCTGCTACCTGCCTGCTAGCCTGAGGTCCGACGGTCTGCTTTACTACTCCTGTCAGTCTGTCTAAGGACCAGCTTGCCCGCTCACCTGGGAGCGCACATCAACTACCTGCCTGATTGCCTGAGGTCCGACGGTCTGCCTTCCAACTCTTGTCAGTCTGTCTATGGACCAGCTTGCCCGCTCACCTGGGAGCGCACATCTGCTACCTGCCTGCTAGCCTACCTGGAGGCTCTGCCGTCACGTGCTGTGACCACCTGCCTGTCCAGTGACTCCTGCCCGCTCACCTGGGAGCGCTCATCTGCTGCCTGTCTGCTAGCCTACCTGGAGGCTCTGCCGTCACGTGCTGTGACCACCCGCCTGTCCAGAGACTTCTGCCCGCTCACCTGGGAGCGCTCATCTGCCGCCTGTCTGTTGATCTTCCTGGAGGCTCCGCCGTCACATGCTGTGACCACCCGTTTATCCAGAGACTCTCGCCTGCTCACCTGGGAGCTCACGTCTACCATCAGCCGCCACAGGTCGTACCAACCCTTTTCCCAGAGACTGCCCCGGTCACTTGCCGTGACCATCTGCCCGTTCACCCAGAGACTGCCCCGGTCACTTGCCGTGACCATCTGCCCGTTCACCCAGAGACTGCCCCGGTCACTTGCCGTGACCATCTGCCCGTTCATCCAGAGACTGCCCCGGTCACTTGCCGTGACCTCCTACCCGTTCTTCTAGAGACTGTCCCGGTCACCTGCTGTGACTGCCTGCCTGGTTGCCACCCGCTCCCTTACAAGGACCACCCCCTTGTATAGTAGCCCAGAGGTTCCGCCTCCCAGACCCGTTACAGTCTATACATGTGGGGTGCACTTATATAGTGCTGGGCAGCCTTCCTACCCAGCATTGACATCATCAGTATCCTAAGTCAGACACTGTGCATCAAAACTACCTGTGTGACTGGCGTCCTATGCAAGCTTCATCTGTGTGCATCTTTAATACTAGGCAACCACCCCCTTCATGAATTGGTATGATTGTGAGTGGTTGCTCCATAAGTATTTTGCACCTGCGCTGCCCCCATCTTTATCATGGGGGTCTGGGGCATCCTGCTAGTGCATTTGTTATATGATTTGGTGTTAGTAAGGCTGTATCTTTTTCTGTGTTTTTTTTTTATTTTGCCCTATGTTAGCCGTCATTATTCACCAAGACAATAACAGTTCACAGTCTAATAGAAAACCTCATAGGATGAACCAGTGGATCGTAGTGTTCAACTGTTTGTTAATTCTGCCTCCCAAATATGGAATAAAAAGCCACCAAACAATGTTATGTAGGGGAAATAATACCAATAAAAACTTCTACTCATCTCACAAAAAACAAATCCCCACTCGGGTCCATCACCTGTCAATGGAAAACCAGAGGTTTCCACATTATTAGTGGCTCAAAGGCTTTTGAAAAGCAACATGGCTTTCATAAACCAATCCAGCAATATCCGCTCTCCCAAAGTCAAATCTCCCCCCCTCTTCTGAGCCTTGCAGTGCGCCCAAACCACATTTAGCATCCATGTATTTGACATTACTATAGTGAGAAGAACCCACTTAATTGATGGCGTGTGTCTCCTGGAGCACAATCTGGGCACAATGTGTTGGGTAATGAAATTATATATATTTGTAATTTTCACTCTCCATCATCCTGCGTGCTAATTTCCGGAAAGTGCCTGTGGAGTCAAAATAGTCACTACTCCTATAGATTATTTCACTGAGGGTTATAATTTCCAAAATGGAGTCACTTTATGGGGATTTCTACTGTTCTGGTTTTCTACCATTTTGTAATAACAGGGCTTCTGTAAATGGTGTGTCCCATCTCCTCTGGGATCTGCTCCTGGGACGTCTGCTTCTGTCACCAGGAGCCGCCTTATTCATCCGGTAGGCGGCGCTGGTGATGGAGGAGACGTCGGAACCAGAAGCTCTGGGCGGCGCAGTCTCTGTCCAGCCACTAAGATTAAGATGCCTGGGACCAGTAGTACCATCCAGTCTGGCAGTATGGGTGTGTGTGCTGTCCAGCTGGAGTAATCTGCTCCCTGCTTCAGCCAACTGGAAAGCACCGCACCCTACTAAAGCTGGAAGCATATTGCTGGAAGCTGCCAGATACAGCCTTGTTCTCCTCTGGTTCAGGCCTCTGTGCTCAGCTCCCGGCTTGTGTATTTGCTTCCTGTTGTGACCTCGGCCCGTTTACTGACTGCTTTTGTGTGATTTTGTATTTTCTCTGACCTCCATGTTCTGATCCGGCTATCTGACTATTGTTCTTGCCATCTCACACCACAGAACATTAGATAACACGGTGGCCCAAGCTTAGGGGATCTCAGTCTAAGTCCAAATCTATGTAGAGGGGTTAAAGGATGATGAGCAAGGCAAACCCTGGGATCTGGAAAATGGAGTAGATAGCGCCAAGCCTGTTTGTGGTAGCCATCTTTTGAGCTGCCAGGTGACAACGAACAGAAGAATTCCAACGTTTTCACCATATAATGTGACACACGTCAGATTTGAAAACTGGGCCCAGATAGGAACACAAAACTGGCTGCAGGAAGGGGTTAAATCAGAGTATTTTGGGTACTAACTACTATAGTCAAAACTGTGAGTATAGACAATAACATCTACTGAAATGACCAAACTCAACAGTCTCTATCAGTAAGTAGTGAGTAACTAGTGGTGAAACCTCTCTGAGGTAATTGGAGTATGGGGATCGGTGGCTCTTGGCAATCTAAACTATCGTAAGGGACAATATTTTCTGTCAGATGAGTTTCAAGAAGAAATATTAGACGTTCAAAGAGAACTTTTTATAATAGTGCAGAGCTGAGGTGTCTTAAATTTAGCTTAGAGATATATCATGGCACAGGTGTAATGTTTTCTGTATAGTTTATCACAATCCTGTTTGAAGTTAGTTGGTTTTAAAACAAACGGAAAAGTCAGTATAAAGGGAAACTCTGCTGTTATTGTACAGAAATTCACACTTGGCCTCACTGCACATTTAATGTTGTAGATCAGAAGTGTGAAGTTTGGCCAGAAAGACTGGACCTGGTCTTGTAGGGACCATATGAGAACATTCAGCAGCACAGAAGGGAGAGAAGGTAGATTCATCCAATAAGATATCAGGGATCTAGGAAGCCAACAGCATCATTACCCTCCGCTTTCACTTACAGTCCCATCATAATATTTTTCTTCAAGTGATTTTCTGGCTTTGTGGTTTACAGATCGGGGCAGGTAACGTCTCCTAATCACAGGGAGTAGGTGGATCCTCCAGGTTGTAAGTTCTATGGAAAAGGCTTTTAAAATGCCCAAAATCATTGGAACAGTTTTGGGTGGAAGAGAATGTTGTGGTCTAGAGGCAAAATGGTGATCACACGATTGTGATATAGCTGGACTACACCACCGATAAAGCAGCCACAGCCAGTGACTGAGAAAAATCTGTGACTTCTCTGCATTTAGTGGTCACTACTCACCTGGGTAGTCATATGTAGGAATCTCCTCTTTACACCGCTCATCACCCCTCACATATGTCTCTATAGTATTAATATGGGTCAGATCTTCACCCTGAAACAAATATTGTAAAAGTCACAGACAGATGGAGAAGTCCCATCTATGATCAGCTCTAATCCTGCCATCTCCACCGTTCTCATTACACAAGTATAAACCATATAATACTGGTGGATAAAACAAGACTGAACACAAGACCTTCACAGCCGTCTACACATCATAGGGGAGATCGCATGACACCTTCTCTCCATCTACCTGATGATCCTGACGAACATTGGGGTTTTCTTGTTTACAGTCATGTGGAAGAAAAGGATTGGGACATCTGTCTGGTGTTGTCCTCATGCTGGATAGATCTGGAAGAAACACATACAGGGACTGAATTCATTCTTGACATACAGATAATTATAGGCCGTGTGTATTTAGCCCTGTCTATTACCTAGTGATGTGAGGGGCTGGGGAACCTCCATCATGACGTCCTTATACAGATCTTTGTGTCCTTCTAAATACTCCCACTCCTCTATGGAGAAATAGATGGCGACATCCTGACACCTTATAGGAACCTGACACATGCAATGATACCGTCATCCCCCGGATCCCTTCATAGCGTTACTGTATAATGTCCCAGCATTCCCACCTCTCCAGTCAGCAGCTCAATCATCTTGTAGGTGAGTTCTAGGATCTTCTCGAAATTGATGTCATCATGTATGAAAGGGTGAGATGGAGGCCTCGTGATTGGGCTCAGGGGTCTTTCCCATCCCTCAGACACATGGACCTGACAGCGCTCACTAGAGGTCTTCTTCACTAATATGTAATCCTGGTTATGGAAAGACATGTAAATAAATCTCCCTCCAGACATTTCCAGAGTCCTCCCTTTTCCAGTTCTGTCCATCTGTTATTCCCATAGATAAGAATGGTGTAATGTGACGTCATCAGAATCTCTCACCTCTCCAGTAAGACGGAAGAGGGTCTCTAGGGTGAGGTGTAATATCCTCTCCGCCATCTTGTCTCTATCCATATCCATCTTTGACGGGTCCATAAGGAAAATTCTCTTAAATAGAAGATATTCACTGAGAGGATCTGATATTGTAGGGACCTGAATGAGAAGATGATGAGCCTATGTAGCATCATAAAAATCCTGTGTAATAATACAATTACTGGAGATAATAAGGGAAACATATGAGGAGATTTATTATTTTACAGTATTTTAGTTTTCTTCTTTACATCTAGTAATAAAACCTATATATTTTAGGCCACAGACAACAGGCAGTTTCTTCCTTGGAGTCTGCAGCTGAACACGTTTCTCAAAGACTCATCTTCCATAAAGCTAATTCTCGTCTCATTTACCAACACTGTAATCAGCATTAGCAATACTGCAGGAGATATTCATTACACGTGACATGAGAAATAACTACTTCATGATGAGGACGACATCTTCATCTTCTACTACGGCTCTAGAAACATATTTAGCCAGATTTCTTCACTGACTACATCTCCACCGGCCATCTATATGAATGTTTCCCGTCTTCCCCGGACTGTAATCTATCATGTTAGATCTCATGTCTGATTCACACACAGAAGTTTGAGGCTTTGATACATGGTAAGGTTTTTAATATTATACAGAGTAGGACTATCCAGAATGGGTTCATCTTGCCATGGTGGGATAGCTTTCATGCTATTTTTGATCAAAAACAGTGTTGCTAAGAACCCTATTTTATTTAAATGCACTTTTGATTTTTATTTATTTACAGCAGGGTTTATGATCATTTTTCTTCTTATAGTTTTTTTCTGATTTATGGCCATAGTAAACATGCATTTATGTGCGGCATGGATACCAACTTAAACCAAGCTCAAATTCTGTGTTTTTTCATGGGCACCATAGTGGCCCTGTGGGCTGCTGCTATGGATGATACACCCCTAACTATCCAACTATCATATGGTAAAAATCTCATAGGTCCTGGATTTATTAGTATCTGCATGAAGAATGGGGCTAAGCGAGTATTTATTAAAGGGAATCCACTCCACCGTCTACCCCACGGCCAGCAAGCATCAGAATCTTCACTGAATAAAAAGCCATTTCACAGCAAACAGACCTCTAATATGAGGCATACAGGTATGTATAGATTCACATTTCTATCACTTGTATGCCAATATTAGAGGTCAGATAAGTCCCAGGGGGTGACAGATTCCCTTTAATCAGCCGTGGGGTAATCATAAAACCAGATATGTATCAAAGTATTGTAAGGTGGCTAATGGTTGCGTAGTCGATGGGAGGTATGTGTCACAGAGATGGCTGGTCTCTGTGATGTAACCCGGAGTGTTTCTCTAGGGCAGATAAGCACTAAGAGGATCGTTTGGTGCACCTGGGAGCCGGTTTACGGGTAGCTAGGAGAGAATGGGCGGGTCCAGCTACCCACATACCTCACCTCTGGGTGTGGTTAACAGCCTATAAAATAGAGGCTGTTGTTTGGCACATGGTCTGTGTGTTTGGAGGTAGAAGGCCTCTTGTGTATGTTTGTCTTCAGACCAAGCCAGGATACTAGACGCTACCCCAGCTTGTGTGCCACACAGGCCTGACTGAGCAGAGACCTGCTAAGGACATTTACTTTGTTTGCCTGATCTAAAGGCTATTTTCTTTTCTGTTTGGCTTCTGGGTTTATGAAGCAATAAACCCACATGAACTTTTAAAAGGAACATGCCTCCTGTTTTCCTCCCGTCGCACCCAAGTGAGTAAAACCTCTACAATTGGTGTTAGACGTGCGAGCAGTGTTCCCAGCAGAGACGTTTGACTGCTACAGGATGGACTGCATGCCCTGGGTGAAGTCTGTCGCAAGCCAGCAAGCATCGCCAACAGGCTGTTGTTACAGCAGATCCAGCAGCACTAGTAGGAACAATGGCAGCAGATGCAGCTTCTCGCAACCGCCATCCAGGGCATGATGAGCGCTCCAACCCCAGGTCCGACTGATGACTCCCATGTCCGGGAGGCGGTATGATGGGCTTTGCAGAAAATGACCCCGGGGGATGACGTTGAGGCCGTCCTGACGGTGTTTCAAAGGGTCGCCGAGAGGGAGGAATTTCCGCAAGAGCAGTGGACAGAGGTACTGACGCCATACTTGACGGGAGAGCCCCAGAAGTATGCCTAGTAGGCGTACTATGATTTTGCTTTGCAGGACACCCTATTTAGCTTTGCATAGTACGTCCTATTTAGCTTTGCAAAGTACGCCCAAAAGGTGTACTATGATTTAGCTTTGCAGGATGCCAAAGAGTATGGCAAGCTAAAAACTGAGATTCTCGCACGCTTGGGGGTGACAATGATTATCAGGGAACAGCTGGTTCATATCACCGGAACAAACCAAACCACCTCGCTCCCAAATGTTTGACCTGTTGCACCTGGTCCAGAAGTGGCTGCAGCTGGAGTTCTCAATGCCTGCGCATAGTGGTAGAGTGGATGGTGATGGACCTGTTTGTGCACTCCCTGCCGAGGCCCATACAGCCTTGGGTTGCCCAGGGTGACAAGGTCCAAAGGGACGAGGGAGGTGGTGCCCAAGGTCCATACGTGTGATGATGTTTGCTGGAGGTGTCACGGCCCAGGCCATATAGCCGCCTGTTGTCCCCTGACCCTTGAGCCGGTGGACTGCAGTATAGGACACCGTTGTTCATATTAAGCTTATCCGGCCAGCAGTGTGAACTGTCCACCCAGCGAGGGGCCACAAGCATGTCCCGTGAAGGTGAACGAATGGGAGGTAACAGCACTACTAGACTCGGGGAGGGAAAAAGTCGGCGTTCGGTGCATTCATGGTGATGCTAAGGACAACCCATGGCCAGAGTGGACATTGAAACGGCCCACGGTACTGAGTCTCACGAGGTCGGCATCATTCTGGACTTGTTGCACCCTATTATTATAGGCTGGGACTTTTGTTTGTTTTGGGATCTGTGGGGGAAGGGTTCTGGGTTTGCTGGCTCAGATAAGAAAACAGTTAACCCTAATGAGGTGTCACCACACCCAGAGTCAGACATGTTTCCATTTGTGTCCTTGTGGGGGATGAAGAGGTGGTGCCCCCTGTGTCTGCCATTCAAGAGTTAGGGGTGACCAGCGAGAATTTTGGGTCTGCCAAACATAGGGACCTAGCTCTGAAGGAAGCCTTTAATAATGTCACTGTTATAAATGGGGTTGCACAGGAGCTGAGGGTAACACAAGGTTTCCCCATTTTATGATGAGTGGGGAGTTGTTGTACTGGGTCAAGAAAGTGAGGGAGGAGCGTGCGGAGCAGTTAATAGTGCCGGGCCCGTTTAGACAGAAGGTGTTGGACATGGCCCATTCACATGTCTTGGGGGGACATCTGGGAGTGGAAAAAATGAAGGAACAGATCATGCAAAGGTTCTATTGGCCTGGATGTCACCGGGAAATATTTAAGTATTGCAGGTCTTGCCCTATGTACCAGTTAACCGCCCCCACCTCTCACTTTCGAAGTCCCCTCGTGCCATTGCCAATTATTGAAGTGCCGTTTGAAAGAATTGCTATGGACTTGGTCGGTCTCCTGGTTGAATCTGCTCGTGGGCATCAATATATATTGGCTATCCTGGTCTATGCCACACGCTATCCTGAAGCGATTCCACTGAGAAACTCCTCCGCAAAGAGTCTAGCCCGTGAGTTGGTCCACGTTTTTTCACGAACAGGCTTACCAAAAGGGAGATACACAACGACCAGGGAACTCCCTCTATGAGTAAGGTGATGAGGGAGTTATGCAAAGCCCTTCAAATCTCCCAACTGAGGACTTAAGTATACCATCCTCAGACAGATGGCCTAGTCGAAAGGTTTAACAAGAATCTAAAGAGTATGCTGAGGAAGGCCATAGAAAGGGATGGTACAGACTGGGACTGTCTCCTACCGTATCGGTTGTTCTCTAACCGAGAGGTTTCACAGGCCTCTACGGGGTTCCCGCCATTCAAACTCCGGTATGGCCTACATTCGCGGGGTTACCTGGATGTCACAAAGGAAACCTGGGAAGCAGAGGTCACGCCCCACAAGAGAGTCATCGAGCACGTTGCTCTGATGCAGGAGAGGATTGCGAAGGTGATGCCCATTGTAAAAGAACATCTCCTCCAGGCACAAGAAGCTCATGCCAGAGTCTACAACCAGTTAGGCAGAGTGAGGCAATTTAATCCGGGAGACAGAGTCCTCGTGCTAATTCCTACGGTGGAAAGTAAGTTCTTGGAAAAGTGGCAAGGGCCGTATGAGGTGGTGGAAAAAGTGGGTGAAGCGAACTACAAGGTTCATCAACCGGGACAACGTAAGGCGTACCAGATATACCACGTCAACCTCATCAAGCCGTGGCAAGACAGAGAGGCTGTGGAAGCTCCATGCTTGCTGGGCAAGCCAGAAGGTGACGTTGGAAGAGTCGCAATAGCGGAAACGCTAACGAAGGCCCAGAAACAGCAGTGTCGGGAGTTGATACAGAAGAACAGGGATCTGTTCTCGGAATTGCCGTGATGCAAAAGTGTCATAGAACACGAGTTTCTGACGGAGCCTCATGTGCGGGTAAAACTTGAAGCCCTATCAGATACCTGAGGCCCGACGAGAGTTGATCTTCAAAGAGGTAGCTTGTATACTGAAGCTCGGTGTCATTGAAGAATCCAAGAGCGGTTGGTCGAGCCCGATCGTCTTGGTCCCAAATCCCGATGGTGAGTGGAGATTCTGAAACGACTATCGGAAGTTGAATGAGGTCTCCAAATTTGACGCATATCCCATGCCACGCGTTGATCAGCTGATCGAGAGACTTGTGCCAGCAAGGCACATAACCACCTTGGATCTGACAAAGGGATATTGGCAGATGGAAAAGGAAAGGAAAAAAAACAGCTCACCTCCATGAACCAGCTGGGTGTCTCCGGGATCTGTGATCAGCGCTGCTGCTTGCGCTCAGTAGACAGGTAATAGAAATGACGATGATCCAGCTCCATAGACTCCAATGGTAAAAACAAATGTCTTTTATTTAGAATTTTTTTTTAAAAAAATATCCAGATGGCGATAATGTAACTTCAGCTGGTAGAAGAACAATATTAGAAGGGAAACACAGGGGCACCAAGGATGGGTGCTCTACCAGACCAATATTGGCAGATCCCCATGGCACAGGTAGCCAAAGAGAAGACTGCGGTTCCTACGCTTGACGGATGCTTCCAGTATGTCCAGATGCCGTTTGGACTGCAGGGGGCCCCTGTAACCTTCCAGAGAGCCATGGATCGCATCCCATAAGAAATATGGCGCAACATACCTGGACGATATTATTATCTTCAGTCCAGACTGGGAGAGTCGTCTGGAAAAAATCCAGACTGTGTTTGATGCTCTGAGGAAGGTGGGGCTTTCAATAATCCAGAAGAAATGTGGCATGGGGAAAGAAGAAGCCAAGTACCTCGGATATGTAGTGGGTAGAGGCGACATAAAACCCCAAATTACTAAAGTAGAAGCAATCCAAAATTGGCATAGACCGCTGTCGAAAAAGCAAGTCAGAGCCTTCCTGGGAATCGTGGGGTACTACAGGAAATTCATCCCAAACTTCACCATGATGGCCGCACCCCAGACTGACCTCCTTAAAGGGACAAAATCAGCCATGGCCAAGTGGACTGCAGAGGTGGAGACGGCTTTTCAAGAGATGAAACTGGCTCTGTGTAGGCAACCGGTCCTGGTTACCCCGGACTTCAAGAAAGAGTTTATACTTCAGACAGATGCCTCAGATGTCGGTTTAGGAGCAGTCCTTTCCCAGGAGATACACGGGGAGGAGTACCCTGTCCTCTGAGTAGAAAGCGATCCTCCTGCGAGAAAAATTATTCGGTCATAGAGAAGGAATGCTTGGCCATAAATTGGGCAGTGGATACTTTACGGTACTATCTGTTAGGTCAAAAATTTAGATTAGTATCCGACTATACCCCACTCGGATGGATGAGGGCTTAACCTCTGGTTTTTAGCCCTACAGGACTTCTACTTCCATGTAGAACATAGAACATGGAAGCTACATGGTAATGCCCATGCCCTCTCGAGAATCCAGTCTGGCAGTAGAAGATGCCAAGCCACACGGCTTTAGGCAGAGGGGGTAGATATGTAAGGTGGGTGGGTCCAGCTACCCACATACCTCACCTCTGCTCTGGGTGTGGTTAACAGCCTATAAAATGAAGGCTGTTGTTTGGCACATGGTCTGTGTGTTTGGAGGTAGACGGCCTCCTGTGTATGTTTGTCTTCAGACCAAGCCAGGACACTGAACACTACCCCAGCTTATGTGCCGCACAAGCCTGGCTGAGCAGAGACATGCTAAAGGCCCTGTCACACATAACGAGATCGCTAGCGAGATCGTTACTACGTCACGGTTTTGAGATCGCTGGAGAGATCGTTGGGGAGCCGTCAAACATGTAGAATTTGCCAACGATTTCGGCCGCCCCAGCGATCTAACTAACGATCTCGTTGGTCGCTGGGACGCTTTCACACAGCAGCTATTTCAACGATCCACACTCAACGATCCACACTTTGAAGGACTGCACTGTGTCAGAAAGGCGTGCATAAAATTACCTTTCCGCGCCCACTCATCTCCGATTGGTGGACGCTACTGCGTTCTGATTGGCGGCAGGTTTAAAAAAAGGCGACGTTGCGGCAATTCCGTTCCTTTGTTCCTATCTGCGCTCTGCTTTCGGATCGTAGCAGTGTTCTCCGGGCAAGATTCATCCATCTGGGATTTGTTGAAGCCTTGTCAGCATCCTGATTTTTGGATCCTAGTTGCGTTCTACTGCTGTGATTCCATTCATTTGTGGATTTTCTTCAGCTGTGACTCAACATCGACTTTTGGGTTCTTCAGGCAGCTGTATTGCTTTGTTTACGTGGTAAGTTATTTTAGTGGATTTTTGCCACACCATACAAGTATACATTTGCTTATACATTGGAGGCCATTTTTAAGGGAGTCAATAAATGGTGTGCAGTACTTTTTACTATGTTTTAAAATGTTTCATGTATGCTCACTGTATGCTATCCTTTTCAGATGGCTTTCAAAAGTGAAGAGTTTGTGAGGGAAATGATTGACCTCTACCGCTCCCTGCCGTGCCTTTGGCAAATAAAATCAACAGACTAGTGCAATAGAGAGAAAAAGAGGGAGGCATACCAGCAATTGATTGCCCTCTTTAAAAGGCATGGCCCCAACGAGAAGGTGGATGAAGAGCTGGTGAAGAGAAAGATCCAGGGTCTACGCACCGTATATAAGAAAGAATTCAACCGGGTGGAGAAGTCAAAGAAGTCAGGTACCGGCACAAATGAGGTTTATGTGCCGACATTATGGTATTATGACTTGCTTGCCTTCACCCGTGACCAGGAGCTACCTCGGCGAATGGCGTGTACGATGCGGCCGACCCCGGAAGAAGACCCCGACATCCGGACTGACTCCCCTGTTGAAGATGTAAGTACCTTCTTTGCTTCCCTATAAATAGCATTTATACTTTCAATGTACATGCCATAGTTTAGCCGCCCCTCATATTTGTTTTCTAGTGCACGTGTACCCATGCTGGTCATAACATACCTGATGGATGTTGTAACCAAATCTTAACTTTAATTTTGTGTTCCCACAGCACCATCGGCAAGATGACGACATCTCGGCTACGGAACGTGGTATGGAGGAGGCGAGTGTGCTGTCAAGAAATGAGGAACCTATGGCATCGGCGAATGAAGACCCTATGGCCTCTACAAGTGAAGACCTTGTGCCTCGGCGACAAAGAAAATCAAGGAAAAGAAAGGCCAGCTTGCCGCCATCGCCAGATCTAATATCTCTGGCGAACAAGATTCTACTGCTGCAGACCCAGGCCAAGCGGGACAACTTTGCAACATTTGCTGGCGAGAGACTACAGAGGCTGGATGACCGACAGAGGGCGCACGCAGAAAGGGTCATGTTTGAGACTTTAAAATAAAGCGGCAGCCGGTGAACTTAATGAAACTTCTACTGTACATACTCTGATCGACCCTGGCCATTTTCAACAACATTCTTGGACCCATAAGCCGGACCCACTTCGCAGCACACCAGTGCAGAGGATCCGGCATCCACAAAGCCTTGCCCCCCCCAGTATCCCATGTGTTCTAATTCTTTTGTTTCCCCCAGGCATGGATACACAAATACAGGTAATCGATATGAAGAACTGTAGTGATGTTTCATTTCAATTTTTGTTATCATTTTGTAAATATTGTTAATGTAATACTTATTTAAATTGTTAAAATTGTTCACATTTTTGTTTGTTTATAAAAAAAAAAAATTATTGTCCTCTTTTTTAACTTTACCCCTGCCCTCTGATCTCACCCTGATTGAAATAAAAAATTTTTTTTGTTGCCTTATTTTCTGCTTTACCTCTTTCCGAGGGTGGGACCCCTCTCCCCTGCCCACCGATCCCTTCCCAATCTCCGTTCCCTCCCGTTCCCTCCCCTCCATTCCCTACCCTCTATTCCCATCCCTGCTCTCCGCTGGTGATCACCTCCTCCCCTTCTCCTCTTCCGGCTCCAGGCTTTATCACCTGTCTTCTGTCTTCTCCCTGTGTCCTCTGGTCTTCTTCACAGCTGGTCTTCTTCCCCTCCTCTTCCTACTTCCCTTCTTTTAGTCTTTGGGGTCATAGTCATGGTGCACGGTTTGGCAATGATCTGCCATACCATGCACCATGAGTCTGACTCAGATTATAGGTTGTATATACTAGATTCTTGATAGGGCGTTGATCCAGGGAACTAGTCTGATTGCCGTATGTGGAGTCAGGAAGGAATTTTTTTCCCCAAAACGGAGCATGGTTTTTTTTTTGCCTTCCTCTGGATCAACATGTTAGGTCTTCCTTCTAGTTTTCATACTATGTTCCTATTCTTTCCTCTTCTCTCTTCTTCTTGAATTAGCTGGCATCTGTGTAAGCCGACTTCAGACGGCTTTCCTGCCCCCACACAACTTCAGCTGATAACATCAATAAGTAGGCGGCAATGAAAGCCGACTTCAGACGGCTTTCCTGCCCCCACACAACTTCAGCTGATAACATCAATTAGCAGACGGCTATTAAAGCCGACTTCAGACAGCTTTCCTGCCCCCACACAACTTCAGCTGATAACATCAATAAGCAGGAGGGTGTGAAAGTCGACTTTGGAGTGGGCTTTCCTGCACCCGCACTGCTTGTCAGGCAGTATCACACAGGATAGGATTAGATACACAACTCTTCAGGCAGTATCACACAGGATAGGATTAGATACACAGCTCGTCAGGCAGTATCACACAGGATAGGATTAGATACACAACTCTTCAGGCAGTATCACACAGGATAGGATTAGATACACAACTCGTCAGGCAGTATCACACAGGATAGGATTAGATACACAGCTCGTCAGGCAGTATCACACAGGATAGGATTAGATACACAACTCGTCAGGCAGTATCACACAGGATAGGATTAGATACACAACTCTTCAGGCAGTATCACACAGGATAGGATTAGATACACAACAAAGTGTAGACAATAGTGGATATAAACTTCAATTTTTTTTTATAAAAATATAAAAAATATAACCAACCAAAAAATATCACCTACATAACAAAAAAAAATGTACTGGCTGCCGTGACGCTCATGGGCTGCCACAAATCTTGCCAGCATCACTCCGTGCTGGTGGATCTCTTCACTCAGTCTCCGTTGTGACGCCAGGAGATCTTGTAGTGTTGGGATTTCTACGGAGGTAATAGTTAAACTTAAGTCCAATAATTCTGTACATTAATCAAATTAAGGCTATGTGCCCACGATGCACCACACCCGGGTACCATCCACACATTAGAATGCGCTAATTACGCAAGTACAGATGCAGTATTGCGGAATTGGCGCATTATAATGCAAGTCAATGGCGGCGCAAAAAAAAACCCTTCTGCAAAATAATTGGTAGTGCTGCGTTTTTTTCCGCTATGATAATCTGCAGGGGAAATTTCCGCAGCATGTGCACAGCACATGCGGATTATCATTGGGGAACATGGCAGGCCTTCTACCATGCGCTTTTAATGCGTTTCCACAGCAGCAAAAACGCTGCAGAAACGCCTTAAAAAACGCATCGTGGGCACACAGTCTATCAGGTACACGTTTGGTATTTAACACTTACGGTTTTCGGGTTGCTCGGATGATGACGAGCTAATGGACCACCCGGATCCCCTGGCATCACCGGCTAGAGAAAGACACAACACTTCATAGTACATGACAGCCCTATACTTTCCAAGTTGTATGGACTGTATTTCATGTGAAAGCATTACCGTAAGATGAAGCTGCACCTATATCACGGAGTGATGCTGGCGAGCCGGTAGATGAGCGCTGCTGGGGCTCCAGGGCTGGAGGTGACTCCCTTGGGGGCTCTGGGGCTGCAGGTGCTGGAAAACAAATAACATTAGATACCTAAGGTAATTGCAGTTGTAACTAATGTGGTGCCATATATTGTGCTAACATATTTTAAAACCACTCACCACGACGGGCCAGGGTCTGTGACCGGATGCTGACGATACTGTCGGCAGACCTATATTTCAGGTCTGCCAGCTTTTTTCTGATTTGGGTAGCAGAGCGCTGCACCCCAAATCTCTGGACCAGGCCCCGACCAATCCTGTGCAGCACCGCCCGCTTATGGAGCACTGGATGCTCAGAGTGCACATGGCACTCATAATCAAGTGCATCCAGGTGCTCCACAAGGTAGCGCACCTCAGAATCACCCCAAGGAGATGCTCTCACCCTGGATGCCATAATGCTGCTAATAAGCTAGGCCGCAACTACGTCGTTAGACCCGCCCACGACGCATCGTCGGTAACCACGCCCAAGACGCATCAACGTCGTCCATAGACCCTGCGGATTATTACAGAACACTACTGCGACTTGAATTATTAGCATGTCAGACTACAGACGCTGTATTGATAATGTGTCATCTGTAGAACGCAGCAGTGTCTCTAGTCTGACGGTCACACAGGAACACTGGTGTTTAGGTGGTTTTAAGTAGAAATATGTATCTATATTTTTATATAGGTATGCATACTTCTGTGTCTGTGAGTATCTGTGTGTATATCTAGTTATCTGTATATAAGTGTGGATATGGGTGTAGATTTTTATGTATCTGAATATGTATGTGTATACGGATGTATATGTATACATATGAGTATACATATGAGTACAACAGTGGCGTACCGCCATTGGTGGCAGGCCACATAACTGCTATGGGGCCCGTGGCCGTAGGGGGCCCGTGAGCCAGCGGACCCCATAGCAGTCTCCCCCATTCTGTACCCCACGCTCCGCTGTTTGATTGCCGCCGCCGCCCACTGCCACCGTGTTCAGACATGGCCACGCCTTTAATTGTGCTTGAGTCGGCCCTGCTGCGGCATTACTACAAGACACAGCCGCACAGCACACTACATGCAGCCATTACTGAGTACAGTGCTGGTGGGTGGCGGTTAATCAAACAGCGGCAACGCTGCTACGATGCACCACGCTGTGTCAGACAGTGGAGCTGCCAGCTGCTGTCGTGATGAGAGAGACGCGCTGCAGAGACTGAAGCAGCGGGGAATAAGGAGAGGTAAGTATGTATTTATATATTTTTGTAAATCAGTCAGTACTGATAATACTGGAGGACTGTGGCTGCCTTTTAACCCATGGGGGGCTGCATTATACTGTGTGCTCTCCCATCCTGGTATACAGGGCTGCGGAGTCGGTAAGCCAAACCGACTCCTCAATTTACATGACTCCGACTCCACCTCCCTCATACATGGCACATGTGATACATTAGGGTCATTACACTGTGCATGTGGAGGCTAAAAAGGAGGAATTCACCATCGGGGTATCATACTGTGTTAAGGGGGAGACTTTTGTTGGCATCAAATTTTTATGGGGCTATGAAAGAGGAATCTAGGAGTTCAGAAAGGAAGAAAGGCTGGAAGGTTGTGAGATCTGCTCTTCTGTGTCCCCAACAATTATTTACTTTTTTATTTTTTTTGTGGGGGGGTCCCAATTATAACTTCTGCTATGAGCTCCCATGATTCCTATGTCCGCCCCTGGAGTAGTACACGTATGTATATACGGGCCCTTACTACGGAAACAATGATAAACAAATCTTTTGCAAAGTTTAAACACAGTTTATTAAACACAGTTTATTACACAAATCAATACAAAACTGAAAGTAGTGTATAATTGTCAGTAGTTGCCCACTATAAGTTCTGATGTTGCCAAGTAACAGCACCAGGACCGTTAAAATACTGGCAGTAGTTGTCGCGGCTGGTCTTCGCATCATGGGTGTTTCTGCCATATCCCACTGGTTGAAGGCCTGCAATTGCAGGATCGTTTGAACGCCATTCTCCGAGCTCCACTTCCCCATCGGCTAGGTCCACAGAGTCCACGAAGCCAGGCGGACAGTACGTAATTGCATCACGTCGACGAAGAAAGTTGTGAAGCGTGCAACAGGCCAAAACAACAGAGTCTATTGATGTAAGCTTCATGTTAATTGGCGTGTGAAAAACTCTGAAGCGGTTGGCCATGATACCGAAGGCATTTTCGACAACACGACGTGCCCTTGACAAACGATAATTGAAAATTCTTCTTTCCTGGGTAAGACTTTTTTGGGGGAACGGTTTAATAAGATTGGGATGAAGTGGGAAGGCTTCATCGCCGACAAAAACAAAATTAAGGTTACCTGTAGTCTCTGAGTTGGGAGGCAAGTGTAGGTCACAGTTGTCCAATCGCTCTCCAAAAAGTGTGTGCTCTAAAACACCACCATCAGAAACCCTGCCGTTCATGCCAACATCTACATTTATAAATTCGTAATTGGCGTTAACAAGGGCCATCATGATGATGCTGAAATAGCCCTTATAATTATAAAAATAGGATCCGCTATTTGGTGGCTGAGTGATTCGGACATGTTTCCCGTCCAAAGCCCCACCACAGTTCGGGAACTGCCACAGCTGCTCAAAATCAGAGGCAATCTTTTTCCATTCCTCCTCCGTGTTGGGAAACTGTATGTAACTACGTAGACTGTGGTAAATTGCATTACATGTCTCCGGGATTAGAACACTGAGCATGGGCCTTGAAATGGCTGCAGAAAAATGCAAGTCTTGGAGTGAGCGTCCGGTGGCCAGGAATCTCAGTGTGACTGCCAATCTTTCATCTGCCGGAATGGCAGCACGCATCGCTGTATCCTTCCGTTGAATACGTGGCGTAACTCGTTCCAGTAACTCTTTAAAAGATTCCTCTGACATCCTCAGATATTTGCGGAAATCATGAGGATTCTTCTCCTGAAGCTCTCTTACAAGTTGCATGTGGGACAATTTAGACCTGTTCTGCAGCCACTCTCTGGTCCACATGCGACGCTTTCGTTTGGAACGCCTCTGTAGCTCTCGTGCCTCATCTTGACGCCGAGCTTCCTCAACCAGCAATGCAGCAACCACAATAGCACACTGCCCGTCGTCCATGATGTGCAAACTGCAAACATAACATGAAAAGATGAGAACACTTTCAACAAAACAATTAACACAAGTATTGAAACTGTATATAAAAAATATCATGGAAAACCATATTCCATTCTGTTAGTGAGCATGACAGAAAATGTGCTGTGTGGGTGCGTGTGCACGAGACCCCTAAAATATCAGCCCATGCAAAAGCATACATATATATATACAGATAGAAGCCAAGCCCTCCCTCCCTGAAGAGCAAAGATAACAGATAATTGGTAAATGTGTGATAAAAGAATAAAAAATGGAAATGCATTTGAGACCTCAAACAATACCTACCTCACTAAAGATGCCTGATATGTTCAAAGCAGAGTCACAGCTGGAGAACGCTACAATGATCCGCAAAAATCAGCACTAGTCCAATGAACGGATATTAACAGCCCGGAGAACTCTGGTAAGATCTGCAATCAAGCACGAGGTCAGAAACAAAGGACGGAATCGCTATTCTGTTGCCTTCTTTATGCGCGGCCGGAAATGAGAACGCTGTAGCGACCACCAATCGGGGACGAGGGGCGCGGAAAAGTCCAATTTATGCACGCCTACGTGCCTCAGTTCTGAATCGCTGGACGAGGTCGTTGGCTAGGTGTCAAATACAGCGATGCACACTGCCCAGCGGGAGTGCAACGACCCAGGAATGGTCCAGGAAGCTTTGTAACGATCAACGATCTCGCAGCAGGGGCCTGATCGTTGCTACCTGTCAAACGTAGCAAGATCGCTAGCGATGTCTCTATTGCGTCACAAAACCCGTGACGTATGAACGATCTCGCTAGCGATCTCGTTATGTGTGACAGGGCCTTAAGGACATTTACTATGTTTGCCTGATCTAAAGGCTGTTTGCTTTTCTGTTTGGCTTCTGGATTTATGAAGCAATAAACCCACATGAACTTTTAAAGGAACATGCCTCCTGTTTTCCTCCCGTTGTGCCCAAGTAAGTAAAATCCCTACAATATGTATAAAGAAAAGGGTATGGTACTCAGAGAATGTTTCAATTATCAGCCCCCAACAGGTTCATTAGGAGGCTTGATACAGGGATGATAATTCATGATGTTCAGCATAGTGTGCCTAATAGCCAGGAGTTCATATTTAAATATCCCACTTCATCCAAAACCCCAGACTAGGAGGCCCATTCCAATTCCTAGAGGTGAATTGTCACAGGATATACTGTACTGCGCCTACGCTACGTCTCATGAGCAAGAGGTTCGATAATGTCCATCTCCTAGTGTGCATGTCTGGAAGTGACGTGCTTTACGCTGAAAAGCCAGATAAACTGATTGCCGCCGCGTCACTCGTACCTGTGACTGTGCATGCCCGTAGTTATCATTCCACGACAAAGCACATCTAGGATCATTGTCCACAAATGCGCATGCCCAGATGTCTGTGTTCCACACCGGAGTGCATATGGTATTGGATTGCATTCCACCAACAGAAAAATCCTCTCTCTGAGATCAGTATCATGGGAGACTAAAAACAAGTATTGCACATCCTCCCATCATGCAATAGGCATGTAGATCTACTTTATCAGTACAAAAAATATGGGATGGTGGCCCACGGTACATTCCTAAATGGTCATATTTGACCCCTATAGCATAATTAGAGAGATACACAGGGATCACCGCACTTGTTAGTTACTAAACAGTATACGTGGGATATAACTGATAAGAAATAATTCTGATATAGAAGCTCAGATATCTTGATGAGAACTGAATAGCAATGGGTAGAGTATAAAATCCAAAAATGTAATCCAGATTGGGGCTGTATTCATACAAAACAAGTATAGGAAATCTGCTCATTCAGTCCCTTAGGGGCTCTTGAATCCAGTTTGGAAATCCACTCACTTTCCTTTTTGAGGATACATCTATTGAGATCACCCCCTCTCACATTGGGTTTAACCACCTCAACGATGCAAAAGGAGATGTCTCTTGTTTCACCTCAATGTGCACTGTTCATGTGTCTCACTAATGGGGTGTCCCAACCATGGCGTATTTCGCCCAAATGCCACCCCACACTCCTCCTAGACTGCCTCTTGGTCGTGCATACATAATCTAGGAGGCAGGTGCATGTGGCCACATATACAAGTCCTGAGGTTTTACAGTTGTAATAATCCCTCTGGAAAAAGGTTTCACCTGTAGAGGAACTCGAGAAAGATTTATATGGTCTCATCCAATTACATGTACAACTTTCTCCACATCTAAAGAAACCACAGATTCTTCTATCTAGCCAAGTCCCTTTGGGTGCAGGTTTTTATAGAAACTATGCACTAAACGGTCCGTAATTGACCAACCCTTTCTGAAAGTTATTGTGGGAGTAGATCCCACAGCACCCTCAGGTCCAGGTTGGCCACAAGTACATCCTAGTGTTTTCTGAAGATATTAAAGATAAGGTCACTCTGATTGTCACAAGTTCCTATTACTTGTGTTATCCCATATTTTTCTTGGTGTCTTGGTTAGGTATGGAGGAGTGTCTGTCTCTCCTGTTTTTCTGTAAACAATCGCGCGGAATCCAAAATGTACTGTGGGTACTGTAAGGCAGCGGCTTGCTTGGCATTACTGTAATGGTCCAGGATGTGTTTTGGGCTGACCATATACCTCCCCCTCAGGTGACAGGTCACATGACTGTGACAAAGCACAGGTCCTGCGCACACAGAATGTCTGATCACATAACTGTGACATCAGCACAGGTCCTGTGTGCGTTGTAAGATATATAAACCTTGGTGCTTTTGAGACATGGTGGGTAAGGCGTGAGGCCTGTTCCCGTGTGGGACACCGCTAGAGTGTGAGGCCTATTGAAGCCTGGTGAAGCCTGAAAGGCGGAGGCTGGATCCTTAGCTGTGTAAGCGATCCCAGTAGCTTTGGAGGGCCAGAGGCTTGGAAGGCAAGAGTCCTGGAAGGCAAGAGTCCTGGAAGGCAAAGGCTGGATGTGAGGTGAGACCACATACCAGTAGCCTTTGAAGGAACAAGGGCTGGAGACTCCCATCTGGGAAGCCGTAAAGCCACAGTGGTGGCAGAATAAACCTGAAGCAGCTAAAACCCAGCAAAGGTAAAAACACTGCGTTATATGGACATTTATGTTGTTGCCTAGCTGAGGGCTGTAACTGGAGCCAAGTGGACATGTCTGTCGCTGGAACGGCTCCCGAATGTTATGTGTGTAATAGGTCGGTGAGCCACTAAGATGGACTGTGTGATAAGCAGTTATGAAGTGCAATAAACTGCTGAAGTGTGAAAACTGAAAAACGTGGCAGGAGCAGCGAGTATCCCCCAGTATGATGACTAGCGCTGCCTTACAGTACCTTTTTCCTTGAATCTGGTGTTTATGTCTATTGCCTCTTTATTAATATTTGTGACATTAGAGCAGTTTCTTCTCAACTGTAAAAATTAGCCCTTGGATATTGCTTATTTTTTTTTAGAAGGATGGGGTAGTTGCTATCCCACTTTAATAGTTTATGGTAGATGAGTGTCCCTAGGGTCCCATCCAGGGCTGTGGAGTTGGAGTCGTGGAGTCGGTGCCCATTTTGATGGAGTCGGAGTTGGAGTCGGTATAAAATGGACCGACTCCTAAAATAAATAAATTGGGTACAGTAGTTCAATGTAGTTTGTGAGGAATATTTTTTCATAAGAATTTGGGAAAGTTATGAAATGTCCTATAAATGTCTGTCTTATTCCTGATCTAAGGGTCTAGACTTTTAGCTGAGAAAAAAAATGTGTCCTACTGTAAATTTATGAGCCATGTATGAGGGAGTCGGTGTCATGGAAATTGAGGAGTAGGGGTCGAAGGTTTGGCTTACCGACTCCACAACCCTGGCTCCCATCCCGTACTTTCTTGATTAGTATATCCAGGAAAGGCAACTGGTAATAATTAAACTGATATAAATCTAAGGCCCCACTCTATGGATATTGAGTTCCCTGACAAATTCAAGAAATTGTTCACTCGTCCTTGACCAGATGATAAAAATGTTGTCAATATATCTATCCCATGCCCCAATATATGGTTGTCACCACTTATGATCATCCCTGAATATTGTGGTTTCCTCCCACCAGCCCAGGAATAGGTTAGCAGATGAGGAGGTACAGGGGCTCCCCATTGCAGTACCCCTGAGCTCGGGTAAGTACTTCCTGTCAAAAAGAAAGACGTTACGAGTAAGAGTGAATTTTAGAAGATCGTCCATGAAGTCATTATGTCAGCTACTCTATTGATCTTGATTTCAATAAACGTCTTACTCCTCTGATATCATCCTCATGCAGTATATTACTGTACAAAGCCTTGATATCTAGTAAGGCTTGCTCCCCTACATTCCTGTATACATGCTTGAGGGTATACATGTAGGGGAGCAGGCAAAGGGAAAACCACTGTCCGGAGGGAGTATTCCAACTGTAAAACCTCACGACTTATTCCAACTTCAGGACCTCAGGCGGTACTGTGGGAACATTATACTGTGTGTGGGGGAATAGTGGTACTGTAGGAACATTACACTGTGTGGGGGCATCATACATCCTGCATAATGGTATGTGACCCAGCTTTCCCATCTTGACTTCCATGCAGATTTCTCTATACCGCTCTGCTCCTATTTACTAATGGTATGTTCTTCAAGCTACACCAGCTACCCCCCACTTTCATTTATGACCTTATTTACTTAGCCTTTGAGTATCCAGCATCTGGTTCAGCCTTAATCAGCTGATCAAGATGAGCACAGACCACTCCCCTCTGGTTCACAGCTGAATGCATTCTGTTACAAATATATTGTGGGCCAGGAGTCTATTAGACTTTAGTCTGTGTCCATAACCTTAAGTGTGTCCATTGCTTAAGTGTGAGTAATATGAATGAATTCTGAATTGAACCTGAAAGGGAACTGAAGGTAACTGGATACTAAGTCACAGTAAACAATGTTTGTCTTTGTTTTCACTCTCACTCCCTTAATCCTTCACCTTTTCCAACCACCCCTAATCCCTACACCTAGTAATGAACTCTTCATCTCTCACTCCATTCTCCCCACCCATCTCACCACCTCCTCAAAGCTATTCCTCAACATACAATCCTTTGTCTCCAAACACAGACAGCCACCTCATGCCCTCTCCTGGTCCCGCCTAATAACGCTTTCTCTGCTCCTCCTTACTGCCGGCGACATCTTTCCACATCCCGGCCCTCCTTACCACATTCCCACAGTCACTTCCACTTCCTACCCATAATCTATCCCAAACTCTCGTAACCTTTCTAACCTTATACCCATCTGCCCAGCCCCCCCGCTTCCCCAGTCCCCCTAACAGGAGCTCTATGGAACTCTCGCTCCGTCTGCAACAAACTTTCCTACATTCACGACCTCTTCATCACTACCAAGCTTTCCTTCCTCGGCATCACTGAAACCTGGCTCACCCCCTCCGACACGGCCTCTCCTGCTGCACTTTCGTACGGCGGATTCCACCCTCCCATACCCCCCGCCCCACCAGCAAACACGGTGGAGGAATAGGTTTCCTCCTCTCAGATAACTGCTCCTTCACCCATATCCCACTGCCACCCTCAATTACTCTGCCCTGTTTTGAAGTGCACTGCGTGTGCATCACCTCCCCCTCCAACCGGCTATCATCTACCGCCCCCCAGGATCAGCCACCACTTTCTTTGACCACTTCACCACTCGGCTACTTCATTTCCTCTCCAGTGACATCCCCACTATCCTCATGGGCGACTTCAACATCCCCATTGACACTTCCCTCTCAGCTGCCTCTAAGCTTCTATCCCTCACTTCCTCCTTCGGTCTTACTCAGTGGTCTTCCACACCCACCCACAAAGACGAACACACACTGGACCTCATCTTCACCCGCCTCTGTTCCCTATCTAACCTCTCTAACTCACCTCTCCCTCTCTCTGACCACAACCTACTTACATTCTCTACCCTCTCCTCTCCAGGACAACAATCCCCACTCCACAAACTTGCATAACCTCGCAGAAATCTCAAACACCTTGACCTACACTCACTCTCTGAATCCCTTCTCCCTCTTACAGACATTAGTTCCTTACATGATGCAGATGTTGCTGCCACTTTATACAACACCACAACAGCTGCAGCTCTCGATTCAGTCGCCCCCCTCACACATACCAAAGCTCGCACAATCAACAGACAACCCTGGCACACCAGCCAAACTAAAGAACTGCGACGGGCCTCCAGGGTTGCTGAGCGTAGATGGAAAAGGTCCCACTCCAATGAGCACTCAAACAGTCCCTCACTACCTTCAAGTCCACACTCACTGCAGCAAAACAAACATACTTCTCATCTCTCATATCCTCCCTGTCTCACAACCCCAAACAACTATTCAACACCTTCAATACTCTCATCCGTCCCCCAGTGCCTCCTCCCTCTCCTCTTATTTCAGTCGAAGACTTTGCCTCATTCTTCAAACAGAAGATTGACACCATCAGACAAAGCTTTTGCTTAAAGCCCCCACAGCCCCTCCCCACACCTACTCAACCCTCCTCCTCCAAAACCATATTCTCCACCATTACGGAAGATCAACTTTCCTCTTTACTCTCCAAATCACACCTCACCACCTGTAAACTTGACCCAATCCCGTCCCACCTCATCCCAAACCTTACCACTATCTTCATCCCAGCCCTAGCCCACCTCTTCAACTTGTCACTAACAACTGGTGTCTTCCCCTCATGCTTCAATCACACCAATCCTCAAGAAGCCCTCCCTTGACCCATCCTCTCTGTCTAGCTATTACTCCATATCACTTCTCCCCTATGCCTCAAAACTACTGGAACAAGTCCATTCCGAGCTGTCCTCCCACCTCTCCTCCTGCTCCCTCTTCGACCGCCTACAATCTGGTTTCCGACCGCACCATTCTACTGAAACGGCACTGACCAAAGTCACCAACAACCTACTAACCGCAAAATCTAAGCGACACTACTCTGTCCTCCTCCTCCTAGACCTGTCATCTGCCTTCGACACAGTGGACCATTCCCTCTTACTACAAACTCTCTCATCTGTCGGCATCACAGACTTGGCCCTATCCTGGATCTCCTCATACCTAACAGACAGGACATTCAGTGTCTTTCACTCACAGACCACCTCCTCATCTCGCCCCCTGTCAGTGTCCCCCAAGGTTCAGTTCTAGGACCCCTGCTCTCCTCCATCTACACCTTCGGCCTGGGACAGCTCATAGAGTCTCATGGCTTTCATTATATGCTGACGACACACAGATCTACCTCTCTGGACTCGATATCACCTCCTTACGAACCAAAATCCCACAATGTCTGTCTGCTATTTCATCCTTCTTCTCTGCTAGATTTCTAAAACTTAACATGGACATAACAGAATTCATCAGCTTTACGTCATCTCATTCAACCCCCCCAACTGACCTATCCATCATAGTCAATGGCTGCCCACTCTCCCCAGTCCATCAAGCTCGCTGCCTTGGGGTAACCCTGGATTCTGAACTCTCCTTCAAACCACATATGCAAGCCCTTTCCACTTCCTGCTGACTCCAACTCAAAAATATCTCCCGGATCCGCACATTCCTCAACCATGAATCTGCAAAAACACTAGTGCACGCCCTCATCATCTCCCGCCTTGACTACTGCAACCTCCTGCTCTGTGGCCTCCCTTCCAACATTCTCGCACCCCTCCAATCCATCCTAAACTCTGCTGCCCGACTAATCCACCTGTCCCCCCGCTATTCCCCGGCCTCTTCTCTCTGTCAATCTCTTCACTGGCTCCCCATTGCCCAGAGACTCCAGTTCAAAACCCTAACCATTCAAAAACTAAAGAAAAGGATGCACAGCCCCTATCACAAATTTAGGGTGCGTCATGATGTACCCAAACATTTAAACCAAAACCAAGAGAAACAGGAAGGTACATATGTAGAAATGCGCACACCTCATTACATATTAAGTAAAAAAATATACAAGCTTTATTATACACTTTTAAAAACACAACACACATGATTAACAACACCCAAATACCACAATGCATGATTGGCAGTATACAGAGTATACATATAATAAATAATTTAAATTCATATAATAATCACATATCACAGTACTCCAATATTACTCAATATACACTGTAGGCCCTCATTATATATCAGCCCAAACCGTATATAGCAATTGCATGAATCTGTGTCCCTTAAGCATAGTCCAAATAAACAGTACCACAGTCAAATCAAATGCATATAAGTAATTATATCACTGCCCAATAACCAGATGAGGGTTGATTGGTAAAACCAATCATTGCATATACATAGCCATATCACGACTTATGGATCATGTGTGGATCGATTGATAAGCCCCACGCGTATCGCTGTGTAACACAGCTTCATCAGGGAGGTTATATGTGAGCCACTATATGCAGCAGTATATATAAGCCCATATAATTAGAACAATTCGTTACCTGTGATTGCACAGACATGTGGTGTGCACAGGAGAGTATTTTCAATAGGTGTCATGACAGACGCTCAGGCATGCCCATTCCATACAGGAAGTAACCTCACCTGGTCCCTGGCTATTCCCCAGCCTCTCCCCTCTGGCAATCCCTTCACTGGTTACCCATTACCCAGAGACTCCAGTATAAAATCCTAACCATGACATACAAAGCCATTCACAACCTGTTTCCTCCATATATATCTGACCTAGTCTCCCGCTACATACCCGTACGCAACCTCCGATCCTCACAAGATCTCCTTCTCTACTCCCCTCTAATCTCCTCCTCCCATAATCGCATACAAGATTTCTCACGTGCTTCCCCCCTACTCTGGAACTCTCTACCCCAACACATCAGACTCATCGACCGTGGAAACCTTCAAAAGGAGCCTGAAGACCCACCTCTTCCGACAAGCGTACAACCTGCAGTAACCACCACTCCACAAATACCGCTGCACGACCAGTTCTACACTCACTTACTGTATCCTCACCCATCTCTTGTAGACTGTGAGCCCTCGCGGGCAGGGTCCTCTCTCCTCCTGTACCAGTCGCCGTCACATTGTGTTCAAGATTATTGTAATTGCTTGTGCTTTGTATACCCCTTTCACATGTAAAGCGCCATGGAATGAATGGTGCTATAATAATAATAATAATAATAAGGGCATAATGGGGGCATTACACTGTGGCGGGGGCATCATACATCCTGCATAAGGGGCATAATGTGGGCATTACACTGTGTGGGGGCATCATACATCCTGCATAAGGGGCATAATGGGGGCATTACACTGTGTGGGGGCATCATACATCCTGCATAAGGGGCATAATGGGGGCATTACACTGTGTGGGGGCATCATACATCCTGCATAAGGGGCATAATGGGGGCATTACACTGTGTGGGGGCATCATACATCCTGCATAAGGGGCATAATGGGGGCATTACACTGTGTGGGGGCATCATACATCCTGCATAAGGGGCATAATGGGGGCATTACACTGTGTGGGGGCATTACACTGTGTGGGGGCATCATACATCCTGCATAAGGGGCATAATGGGGGCATTACACTGTGTGTGGGGATCATACATCCAGCATAATGGATATAAAGGGGGCATCATACATACTGCATAAGGGGCATAATGGGGGCATTACACTGTGTGGGGGGATCATACATCCAGCATAATGGATATAAAGGGGGCACTACACTGTGGGGGGCATCATACATACTGCATAAGGGGCATAATGGGGGAATTACACTGTGTGGGGGGGATCATACATCCAGCATAAGGGGTATAATGGGGGCACTACACTGTGTGGAGGCATCATACATACTGCATAAGGGGCATAATGGGGGCATTACACTGTGTGGGGGGATCATACATCCTGCATAAGGGGCATAATGGGGGCATTACACTGTGTGGGGGCATCATACATCCTGCATAAGGGGCATAATGGGGGCATTACACTGTGTGGGGCATCATACATATTGCATAAGGGGCATAATGGGGGCATTATACTGTGTGGGGGCATCATACATTCTGCATAAGGGGTATAATGGGGGCATTACACTGTGTGGGGGCATCATACATACTGCATAAGGGGCATAATGGGGGCATTACACTGTGTGGGGGGGATCATACATCAAGCATAAGGGGTATAATGGGGGCACTACACTGTGGGGGGCATCATACATCCTGCATAAGGGTTATAATGGGGGCATTACACTGTGGGGGGGATCATACATCCAGCATAAGGGATATAATGGGGGCATTACACTGTGTGGGGGCATTATACATCCTGCATAAGGGGCATAATGGGGGCATTACACTGTGTGGGGGCATCATACATCCTGCATAAGGGGCATAATGGGGGCATTACACTGTGTGGGGCATCATACATATTGCATAAGGGGCATAATGGGGGCATTACACTGTGTGGGGGCATCATACATCCTGCATAAGGGGCATAATGGGGGCATTACACTGTGGGGGCATCATACATACTGCATAAGGGGCATAATGGGGGCATTATACTGTGTGGGGGCATCACACATCCTGCATAAGGGGCATAATGGGGGCATTACACTGTGTGGGGGCATCATACATCCTGCATAAGGGGTATAATGGGGGCATTACACTGTGTGGGGGCATCATACATCCTGCATAAGGGGCATAATGGGGGCATTACACTGTGGGGCAGTAAAGGGGTCCTGTACTATGAGAACAATACGTTTTCTCCCTTCCTGTCTCCATAGTTGGGTCGTATGTATCTATTACAGGAAACAGAACAAAAACCTTATGATTCTTATAAAGGGGCAACACAAGACCCCAAAAGAGTCTCCGTGGTGAAGGGGTTAATGCCCCCTGCGCCCAGTAATGGGGTCTCCACATACCTCCACCTGCAGAGCCGCCACGGTAGCGTCTAGTTTGGAGTTGATTTCTTGAGGGGGAGGAGTGATATCATGAAATCATGACGTCACCGGAAGGGGCGGAGCCTTCTCAGCCCAGTGGAAATTAGCAGTGCAGCCGCAGCAGTGCGCATGTTGTGCGGGGACGGGAGGACTGGTGATGAGGAGCTCCTGTAGTTGTTTCTGTAGTTGCTCCTGAGTTGTGCTGTGGAGAGGACTCCAGGACTCTGCTGAGGTTCCTGTACTGAGTTGTGTAACAACCTGTGCTCTGGCGAGGACTCTGCTCAGGAACTCGTGTTTTGCTGTGAGGACTGATGCGGATCCGGAGTGGACTGAGGTGGGGAGAACTGACCATGTGAATAAATGTTGTAGAGGCCTCCAGGGGGCTGCGTGGCTGGTGTGAGGGGGCATGGGGTATGTAGAGGGGCGTCCAGGGGGCTGTGTGGCTGGTGTGAGGGGGCATGGGGTATGTAGAGGGGCGTCCAGGGGGCTGTGTGGCTGGTGTGAGGGGGCATGGGTCATGTAGAGGGGCTTCCAGAGGGCTGCGTGGCTGGTGTGAGGAGGCATGGGGTATGTAGAGGGGCGTCCAGGGGGCTGCGTGGCTGGTGTGAGGGGGCATGGGTCATGTAGAGGGGCGTCCAGAGGGCTGCGTGGCTGGTGTGAGGAGGCATGGGGTATGTAGAGGGGCGTCCAGGGGGCTGCGTGGCTGGTGTGAGGGGGCATGGGTCATGTAGAGGGGCGTCCAGAGGGCTGCGTGGCTGGTGTGAGGAGGCATGGGGTATGTAGAGGGGCGTCCAGGGGGCTGCGTGGCTGGTGTGAGGGGGCATGGGTCATGTAGAGGGGCGTCCAGGGGGCTGCGTGGCTGGTGTGAGGGGGCATGGGGCATCCAGGGGGCTGCGTGGCTGGTGTGAGGGGGCATGGGTCATGTAGAGTGGCGTCCAGGGGGCTGCGTGGCTGGTGTGAGGGGGCATGGGTCATGTAGAGGGGCGTCCAGGGGGCTGCGTGGCTGGTGTGAGGGGGCATGGGTCATGTAGAGGGGAGTCCAGGGGGCTGCGTGGCTGGTGTGAGGGGGCATGGGTCATGTAGAGGGGAGTCCAGGGGGCTGCGTGGCTGGTGTGAGGGGGCATGGGTCATGTAGAGGGGCGTCCAGGGGGCTGCGTGGCTGGTGTGAGGGGGCATGGGTCATGTAGAGGGGCGTCCAGGGGGCTGCGTGGTTGGTGTGAGGGCGCATGGGTCATGTAGAGGGGCGTCCAGGGGGCTGCGTGGTTGGTGTGAGGGCGCATGGGTCATGTAGAGGGGCGTCCAGGGGGCTGCGTGGCTGGCGTGAGGGGGCATGGGGCATGTAGGGGGGTGTCCAGGGGGCTGCGTGGCTGGCGTGAGGGGGCATGGGGCATGTAGAGGGGCGTCCAGGGGGCTGCGTGGCTGGCGTGAGGGGGCATGGGGCATGTAGAGGGGCGTCCAGGGGGCTGCGTGGCTGGCGTGAGGGGGCATGGGGCATGTAGAGGGGCGTCCAGGGGGCTGCGTGGCTGGCGTGAGGGGGCATGGGGCATGTAGAGGGGCGTCCAGGGGGCTGCGTGGCTGGCGTGAGGGGGCATGGGGCATGTACAGGGGCGTCCAGGGGGCTGCGTGGCTGGCGTGAGGGGGCATGGGGCATGTACAGGGGCGTCCAGGGGGCTGCGTGGCTGGCGTGAGGGGGCATGGGGCATGTACAGGGGCGTCCAGGGGGCTGCGTGGCTGGCGTGAGGGGGCATGGGGCATGTCCAGGGGGCTGCGTGGCGGGGCATGGGGCATGTAGAGGGGCGTCCAGGGGGCTGCGTGACTGGCGTGAGGGGGCATGGGGCATGTAGAGGGGCGTCCAGGGGGCTGCGTGGCTGGCGTGAGGGGGCATGGGGCATGTAGAGGGGCGTCCAGGGGGCTGCGTGGCTGGCGTGAGGGGGCATGGGGCATGTAGAGGGGCGTCCAGGGGGCTGCGTGGCTGGCGTGAGGGGGCATGGGGCATGTAGAGGGGCGTCCAGGGGCCTGCGTGGCTGGCGTGAGGGGGCATGGGGCATGTAGAGGGGCGTCCAGGGGCCTGCGTGGCTGGCGTGAGGGGGCATGGGTCATGTAGAGGGGCGTCCAGAGGCCTGCGTGGCTGGCGTGAGGGGGCATGGGTCATGTAGAGGGGCGTCCAGGGGCCTGCGTGGCTGGCGTGAGGGGGCATGGGTCATGTAGAGGGGCGTCCAGGGGCCTGCGTGGCTGGCGTGAGGGGGCATGGGTCATGTAGAGGGGCGTCCAGGGGCCTGCGTGGCTGGCGTGAGGGGGCATGGGTCATGTAGAGGGGCGTCCAGGGGCCTGCGTGGCTGGCGTGAGGGGGCATGGGTCATGTAGCGGGGCTGGCGTGAGGGGGCATGGGTCATGAAGAGGGGCGTCCAGGGGGCTGCGTGGCTGGCGTGAGGGGGCATGGGTCATGTAGAGGGGCGTCCAGGAGGCTGCGTGGCTGGCGTGAGGAGGCATGGGTCATGTAGAGGGGCGTCCAGGGGGCTGCGTGGCTGGCGTGAGGGGGCATGGGTCATGTAGAGGGGCGTCCAGAGGGCTGCGTGGCTGGCGTGAGGGGGCATGGGGCATGTAGAGGGGCGTCCAGGGGGCTGCGTGGCTGGCGTGAGGGGGCATGGGGCATGTAGAGGGGCGTCCAGGGGGCTGCGTGGCTGGCGTGAGGGGGCATGGGGCATGTAGAGGGGCGTCCAGGGGCCTGCGTGGCTGGCGTGAGGGGGCATGGGGCATGTAGAGGGGCGTCCAGGGGGCTGCGTGGCTGGCGTGAGGGGGCATGGGTCATGTAGAGGGGCGTCCAGAGGGCTGCGTGGCTGGCGTGAGGGGGCATGGGTCATGTAGAGGGGCGTCCAGGGGGCTGCGTGGTTGGCGTGAGGGGGCATGGGTCATGTAGAGGGGCGTCCAGGGGCCTGCGTGGCTGGCGTGAGGGGGCATGGGTCATGTAGCGGGGCTGGCGTGAGGGGGCATGGGTCATGAAGAGGGGCGTCCAGGGGGCTGCGTGGCTGGCGTGAGGGGGCATGGGTCATGTAGAGGGGCGTCCAGGAGGCTGCGTGGCTGGCGTGAGGAGGCATGGGTCATGTAGAGGGGCGTCCAGGGGGCTGCGTGGCTGGCGTGAGGGGGCATGGGTCATGTAGAGGGGCGTCCAGAGGGCTGCGTGGCTGGCGTGAGGGGGCATGGGTCATGTAGAGGGGCGTCCAGGGGGCTGCGTGGTTGGCGTGAGGGGGCATGGGTCATGTAGAGGGGCGTCCAGGGGCCTGCGTGGCTGGCGTGAGGGGGGCATGGGTCATGTTGAGGGGCGTCCAGGGGGCTGCGTGGCTGGCGTGAGGGGGCATGAGTCATGTAGAGGGGCGTCCAGGGGGCTGTGTGGCTGGCGTGAGGGGGCATGGGTCATGTAGAGGGGCGTCCAGGGGGCTGCGTGGCTGGTGTGAGGCGGCATGGGTCATGTAGCGGGGCGTCCAGGGGCCTGCGTGGCTGGCGTGAGGGGGCATGGGTCATGTTCATTGTCTTCCACAGGAAAAGGGGTGATGGTGCATACACAGGGCTGCTTCTTGGGTGTGCTTGCACAGTGAAGGGGGTTATGCAGGTATGTTGCTGCATGTTGTTGGCGGTTGCACAGGGAATTTGCTGATGTTGCCTGCACAGGACTGCTTGCAGTGTGTTTTGCATAGTCATGATGGCGCTGCATGTTGGGGATTGCACTGGGAAAGAGGTCATGTTGCAAAAGGTTAGTCTAAAAAAGGGGGTGATGTATGGTATTTATCTTACAGTTAGATTGTGCTGATGATACATGCATAGGGCTGCACTTAGGGGGGCTTTCACAAGGAAGGTGGTGGTACATATAAATGTCTGTGTGTAGGGGGGAGGATTGTGTGATGACTCAGCATCTGGCCGTTTGTGTAGTGTGAACTGTTCTTGATTAGGCCAGTCTACAAATATTGTTCCTTTGGTAAATCAAGATAAGTTAGCCATTGTTTCATGTCACAGGACCGGAGTCCTAATTTGTGTGTAACTTTGTAGATTGTCTGACACGTGGATTTCCTCAATCCCTCTCCCTACATAATTCAGAATAAAATTATGAAAACTGTGGTATAAAAAGGAATTTGCTTCTGTTACTATCATACATTCTACAGGGCTTCAGCCTAGGATCCATGGATCCAGCTGGAAGATCATACAACAGTGAACAGTAAGTACACCTGGGTTAAACATATCTCACACAAGTGTAGTTGGGGATTTGTGTATCTCCTATCCCAGGGCTCCTTTCAGCAGGCCAGTGAATCTGTTCCACTTAAGGCCCCGTCACACTAAGCAATGCAGCAGCGATCCCGACAACGATACGACCTGTCAGGGATCGTTGCTGCATCGCTAATACATCGCTGGTGAGCTGTCAAACAGGTAGGCTCACCAGCGATCAGGGGAATCTTTCCACGATGCCCTGCTCCGGTTACCAGCCTGCTGCTGAAGCAGGAGCAGGCTCGTAACCATGGTAAACAGCGGGTTACTAAGTGCGCGCGTGCCCCTAGTAACCCGATGTTTACCATGGATACCACTCTGCTACGGTGCGCGGGAGGTTACCGTTCACCTTAGCAGAGTCGTATCCATGATAAACATCGGGTTACTAGGGGCACGCGCACTTAGTTACTAAGTTACTTAGTTACTAAGTGCGCGCGTGCCCCTAGTAACCCGATGTTTACCATGGATACCAGCCTGATCGTTGGTCCCGCTGGTCACACACAGCGATGTGTGCTGGCCAGCGGGAGGCCAACGACCAAAAAATGGTCCAGGACACCTTGCAGCGATCAGCGACCTCACAGCAGGGGCCTGATCACTGCAAAGTGTCACACATAGCGACATCGCTTGTGAGGTCGCTGTTGCGTCACCAAAACCGTGACACAGCAGCGATCTCGCTATGTGAGACGGGGGCTTTACTTCCGCAGCCCTTTGTAAGCAATGAATGAGTGGAGCTGTAGCGTTTCCAGTAGGGTTCTCCACTTCACGGAGGCTTACTCCCCCATGGTCACACTGCTTTGCAGTCTTGCCACGCTCCCTCTTCTTGCGGATTTTTTCCTTCTCTGCCTGCCAATCAGTTTACTTTTTTCTCTCAGCTAAAGTTTATACCGCGAGTGCTCCCACCCCAATTTTGGGGGAAAGTGTGTCTTTCAATCCAAAATATACTTTAATTTTTCAGCCACCTCTTGTGTTCTGAATGCTCCACGAGGTATTTCGGTTTTCCTTCCTGATGCACTCCGTCAGTGCAGATCGCATAGAAGATCCAAAGAGCAGACACCCTCCAGTTACTCTTCTGGTTCTCCCTGGACTTCCACATTTTCCAGGTTGACATCTGTCTATTGCTCTTCATCGTTCAAGCTGCAGGCTGTTCAGGCTTCTGACTAAGTTGGACTCTGATCTAGACTCTGACCGGGCCATCCAAGCTTCAGGATATGGTGAACAGTCTGATCTTAGTAGTCAACCAGACACTTAAGGTCAAGGAAGATGAAGTGCTTCCCACAGAGCCTTTGGTATCTTTCAAAAGGCAAATCATACCCCTCGGTTGTTTTCTTACCACAATGAGTTTGAAACTATTTTATCCAGGGAATGGGACCATCTGGAAAGGCATTTTCAAAGTAGGCGAATAGAAATCCTATTTCCCTACCTCCTAAAGGTCTAGGCCAGGGGTGGGCAACCTCTTTCCTGCCGTGGGCCATTTTATTATCATTCAGGGGCCTCACAAACTTATCACCTGTACACTTCCCCTACTATATTAAGTCAAACAATTAACTCCCCCCCCCCCCCCTCCCCCTACTTTGGTGGCTGGAGCTGCTTCTCTTTGGTTTGGCTGTGATGTTGGGTATTATTGATCTTGTTGTTTTGCACAACTGCTTTTCCAGGTTTGACAGCCTGGAGCGCAGTCACAGACAGCCCTGGGCTAGCCTACCTATGGATGTAAACAATTCTATTTATGTGTTGTAGTAACATGGTGGTTCAACAACACAAAAATATTGTTGTTGCGGCACTATTACTGCATTGTCCTTATTCCAGCCCAGGTTTTCTTATCTGGCTGCCCTCCGTAAACCTTCCTCTGAGAATCAATGCTTGGCTCCATCCATTGAATGACCAGTGACACCAGTGTGTTTGGGAGGCAGGGGACGCTCTCTGTACTTTTGCTGTGACAAGCTATTGCAGATACACAGCTGCAAGGACATGAAGTCAACCTAAACAAGTATAGATGACCTAAAGATTTAATGTAGATATTATTCTTTGCCAGATCTACCTATTTTTTTATTTTTCTTTAAATTCACTATAGGTACAATTGAAATGGCTGAAAACAGCTCTGGTTTGCAGTTGGGACAAGCTGTTGATTGTAAAGAAGTGGATGTAGACAACAAGAAGGTATTTTTTTTTTTTTTGCTTTGGGGGTGTTTTGCACCATCCCTTTTTTTTTTTTTTTTTTTGTTTTTTACACATCACTTTTCTTCTAGGAAGCAGTAATGACTGATAATCAGGTCAAGGTCTCTATTTCACCTGATGGAGTGGGTACCGAAGGAACTGACGTAGAAAATATTTCTAAGGAGACAGACAAAATCAAGGTATCATTTTATATTTTTAAAAAATTATTTTGTTCCTTATGTTAAAGGTAATCTGTCATATGACTCATGCTGCTCAAAACAGTCAGCATGAATTGCATTCTAGCTTGACGATTGTATCCAGGTTTACTTTTTCTTTGCAGTGTTTCAAAGCTTCACAGAAAATATACCATATTTTTTTGATTATAAGACACTTTTTTGTTTGAAAAATGGGGGTGCATTTTATAATCCAGATATAGCTTAGCGGGTGGTGTATCTGGGTCACAGGAGGCATGGTTTCTGCTGAAGGAAGTGAGCGAGTGCAACGTTGGGCAGTGCTGCAGGTAGGAGGGGGGGGTGTCGGGCGCACGAGGTTGGTGCCATTGATTTTCAGGCAGTCAAAGGAATGGTGTTAAGGAAAATGTCTGCAGAGGCAGTGCTCTCACAGATTGAGTTATCTGCTCTCTGCTGCCATTTTCATTAAGCCCGTCACTTCCACTGGTGGGCGATTAATGTCGCACGCCTCATGCCGGCGACATGCCCCATGCTTGAGCCTGCAGCGTTGTGCCCCCGCTAACTTCCTTCAGCAGGGACCCTGCCTCCTGTGACGTCGCTCCATTGCGCCCCCCTCTCTCCTTGGTAAGCTACATTGACTATAAAATGGACATTGAGATTATAAGACAGTCCCCAAAAATATATATTTTATTTAAATTTGGGGTTCATTTTATAATCTGGTGCAGCTTAAAACCCTCAAAAATAGAATTATTCTTACCGTTAATTCAGTTTCTAGGAACCTTCCATGACAGCATATGGAGGTTGTCTCCACACCCTAATGGGGACAGGAAGCACAAAGAGGTTAAAAGCCCCTCAACAAAACAAAGCACTGGCAGTGTGCAGAGCTGTGGAGTTGGAGTCTGTATAAAACTGGACCGACTGACTCCTAGAATATATAATGAATTGGATAAATTTGTTTAATATAGAAAGAACATATCTATATTCAATCATAATTAAAAGCCTGATGTTCACATTGTACTATTGGCCATGACTAATTAGCCGTACTTTACTAGGTGTTTCGAGAGTCTTCAGAAATCCAAGTGATACAGACCTTTGAATCCTTAGATGCTGTAGCACAAGCTATTACTGATTTTGAAGAGAGCACAACATCAAATTTCATTGTTTTAGAAAAACAAAAAAACTTTGGAGATGAAGGTATGTGTTTTAAACTAAAATTACATAATTTATTAAATGAATTGTGTTAGTATGATGTTTGACGTTCATTTATGCACATTGCATATTTTTATTTTATGTAAACATAGTAAAGTTACTTAATTTTTAGGTTGTGTGGGTGGAAACACCTTTGCTATTTTCTTTTTATTTTTTTTTTTCCCTTTCTTTCAAAAACCATAACTTATTTATTTTTATTTTTCCATCAATATAGCCAAATGAGGGCTTGCAGGACGAGTTGTAGTTTTGAATGACATCATTTATTTAACCATATAGTGTACAGAAAAACGTTAAATTTCCAAGTACGGTTAAATTGCCCAAAAAAGTCAATTTCACAACTTTTTTTTTTATTATAAAAATCTGTCTACAATCTTCACTATATGGTAAAACTGATGTGACTGTATGATGCCTCAGGTCGGTACGTGTTCGTAGATACCAAACGTTTACTTTATGTAAGTGGTGGTAAAAATACCAAAGTTTTTAACACAATCACAACCAAGGATGTATATATACGTCCTTGGCCATGTCCCGCCCCCTCACGCTCTCAGATGGCATCATCACCCACATCTCAGCTGATCTGATCAGCTAACATGTGTAGCTAACAGCACCGATCTGATCAGCGATCGGATTTGTGCTGTTAATCCTTTGGATCGTGTTGGCAATCACTGTCGGGGATCGCACCGTTCCCCATAGGCTGTTACCTCGACCAACTGGGGTCCTGTGATCTCCCCGGATGCTGTCTGCAATAGCTTCCTGCCAGCAAAGTCTGAGTGACGTTGCCGCCAGAAAAGGATCATTTCTCTTGTGTACAGACGTGCAGTAGCTAATCTGAACATAAGAGAAGCGATCGTAGTCTGCAACGCTGAGGTCCCCTAGGGGCCAGTGTAACAAAGAAAAAATCAAATTTTTTTACAGATATGAAAAAAAATAATAATTTCAAATGCCCCCCTTTTGCCCCATTGAAAATAAATATTAAATACACATTTTGGTCAGAAATGCCCGATCTATCAAAGTATAAAATCAATTCATCAGATCTGTAAACTGCGGAGCGGAAAAAAAAACGCCTAAACTTCCAGGGTTTTTTTTTGGTCACTTCAACATTGCAATACAATGCAATAATGGGCGATCAAAACATCGGATGTACTCAAAAATGGTATCGTTAGAAGCGTCAGCTCAAGCCGCAAAAAATAAGCAATCACCCTCATCCTGAAAAATGAGAACGCTACGGGTCACCGAAATTGGCGCAAAAGTGTAATTATTTTTCTTTAAAAACTTCATTTTTTTTCCACCACTTACATAACAGTAAAAGCAGGGGCGTGACGGGACCCGGATGTACAGGGGCCCGCCCAGCGCCCGCCGATCCCAGCTCCTGTTTAATTTTTTTTTCCCAGCCAAGACATTTTCCAAGTTTGCGTTCCGACACTCCGTATTTTTGAGGATGCGTTTTCACTGCAAAGCGGATCCTCAGAAAGAATGAACAATTATTTTTGCGCTTTTGAGGATGTGTTTTCCATTGCCCACATTGTAGTATGGGCTCAAAAAAAGCACATCCTGAATAGCGCACTGGTGTGAATGGTGATGTGTTTTTTTTTTTGTTTTTTTTTTTTTAGAAAAGCACATCTGTTTTGCGGATCCTCAAAAAAACGCAGCGCAAATGCAGCATGTGAATGTAGCCTTCGATTGCGCTGTCCTTGTTTGACGTCTTGATCTAAGGGGTTAAGAGGTGTGGGTTTATCTCCTATGCACCCACAACTGTTAGCTACACATATCAGCTGATCAGATCAGCCAGTATGTGCAGGGAATGATGTGAGCCAGCATAAAAGGGAGGGAGGCAACCTAGTATGTACCCAGTACGTCACAGGTCGTAGAGGTGTTAACAGAATATCTCCTTGGGTGTTTCATGTGTTTTGTGACTTGTTCCCATTGTTTCTTTTATTGTTACTACTGATCAGACTTGTGGAGGTTCAGGTTCTGGTGGCTCAGCTTGACTTCTTACGCACCTTTCGCATCAGCGTTTTGAGCCTTTTACGGCAGATCTGGCAGCTTTGTCGCATAATGGGTCACTTGTGGCAAGCCCCATTCATTCCCTATAGGACTTGCGGTTTTGCCGGGTCCGGCACTTGCAGCAATTAAAAACGCTGCTAGCGTTTTTGTTTTTAACTTGCCGCAAGTGCCGGATTTGCCGTATCTGGCAAAACTGCAATTGCCGCACCCGACCACAAGTCCCATAGGGAATGAATGGGGCTTGCCGCAAGTGACCTGTAATGCGGCAAGGCTGCCAGATCTGCTGCAAAAGGCTCAAAACGCTGATGTGAAATCAGCCTTACAAAGTTCTGTTCTGCAACCAAATTTGACCTGAACCTCATTGAAAGTCACTGATTGGGTCGTTCGGCTCTTTGCCCACACAAAGCCTGCCATAAGCGAAACACGGGGGGAGGGAGGGCAAGGCTTTGTAATTTTTTTATTTTTTTTTGGTACACACTACATCCGATCACTCTTATTTTACCCTCAAAGCAGCAGATCAAACACTGCAATTGGCTCGCACTGAGTGTACCCGCAGCAAGCGATGCCCACTCCTGTGATTTGCATACTTAAAGCACCGGAACTCTGAACACAGTACCAAACACAGACTTCCCCAAACTTTTCTAACACCAAACTATAAAAGTCCAGTTCACTCATCCCTAATTGTTCCCATTTCAAATTTCTCACTTTTTCAGATTAACTTGGTGCCAGTAGGCACGTGTATCCTTTTGAGAAGTAGCTGTTTTTTTCTTTTTTTTCTTTAAGTATATTTCTCAGTGTCAGCCTTGTAGATGGCAGAGCGTGGTTACTTGTCTCCCAATGACTGATTTTCCAGTAAGTTCACAAACTTATCCATATAAATGTTTTAAAACTTGTATTGTTTTAGCTTTTAGACCTTCTTCTAAAATCTCAATACATTGGCACGGTCCACGAGTTAAAAATGTGTCTCTACTTGAATATACCGGAGTACCTTTTGGCATTGCTGGAAGAAAAGTGTTATGCTGCCATCTTGGAAAGGATTTGGCTCTTCCACAAAAAAAGCGATATGTCCAGGCGACACATCAAAAACAGGTACAATTAAATTTGTATTATAAAGTAGTTCAACTTATTATATTGGCTCTTTACTAATCCTGATGATATACTGGTTAAAATTTCAGAGTGCACCTAGTTAGCAATATCCTAAATCTATCTGTTATATAGATATTATTGCACATTGTGCATCATAGGTGTGCGGGTTTCATAACACGGTCATGGAAATAAGACATTACAAATCTTGTCCTATAACTCCAGTACAAGTACCTGCCTTGTTACATAAATACTGTATCAATCCAAACTTCCTTTATAGTTATTGCCTCAGAACTAAACTTAGTATGTAAAAGCTGTATCTTAACCAAGCGCAATAACTAAATATCCTACCACAACAAAATTCTGAAAACATACAGAAGTCAGCTCCCCACTTCCATGAGTGCACGCATCATGCTGTGAGGCATGTTCCAGATGCAAATAGATATGTCTTTCCGCAACAAAACATCAGATTTTTTAAATCCTTTTTTGCTTGATGGATTGTGACTGAATTGTTGTAATTCAGCTCATGGCTTAAAGTTTTTTAGATTTTAATGGATCTACAATGCTGGATTTATCGTTATTTACAGCCCAATATTGTTCCCAAAATAAGTCTAATAGACAGATTACCAAGGTTCAGTTCTCAGAATAGGGAACAAAGTTCATTACCTAATTTCCTTCACAGAAGTTACCCTGATACAAAAAAAAATGGTGTACCCAAAAATGAGGTTAGGCCATAATTACGCTAGCATAAGCATTCACAGCTCATGAATATAGTGTTAGATCCATGGTCTGTGCAAATATGCAGCACCAAGGTGTGTGTTCTCATTTTATTATATATATTTTAGTATAATATATACAAATTTTTTTGACTTTCGATATAGATGTCTTCATTAGATTTTATATTTATGTACTAAAATAGATTATGTAATAAAAATGTAAATATAGTGTTACAATTTTATAGATGTATGTCTTTTTTAATGACTAAAAATGTTTAAAACACTACACACATATATTTGCCAGTCAACTTCCTATGAACGAGAAGAACCCTGACAGTCTGTCCAAAATCACTGAGAACTATGCATTGTCACGTGGTGGCTGTGTTTGTACCACAGTTGTGTGCGCTCCTGTACTGTGCAGATGCATATGACTAGGCCTGGATGAATGGACACAACACTCACCAGACCTTACCCAGATGCAGTTTCTTTTTTGGAGTTATCAAAGATTAGAGGTTGTCCAGTACCATAACTTTTTTTTTTTTGTTCAGAAATCTTGCTATTATGTGCCTCTCCATTATTTTATTTTAGCAATATTATCTTTTGATCATGCTCTAACAATACATCCTCATTGCTGATAAATCTCTGATGGGGTTAATTGACATCTTCCTCCCCTGACTTTCTGCTTCTATTACTACAATTTCCATCATGCATTGCACTGGCCTGTGAGGCAACTCACTCAAAACTCCACCGAAACCACTCCTTCCCGTATCTTCATCCTGCTGCATCTTAGTCCTGCTTCACATGTCTATGTATCCAGTACGTGTGGTGTCCATTTTCACAAGTTCTGGAGACACGTTCACACGCATACGAATTAAAATCAATGAGGATCTTCATAGCTGTATATTTTTACAGACCATGTCCCTGTTAACCATGCACGTGTCCATGTGATCCACACGGAGACAAGTCAGTTTTTTTTGCAACTAGCACAGATGACACACCGCACACAAATGTGATCCGTGTGACATCTGTCTGACACATAACGTAACAAATACATGATAAAGAAATGAATGGTTTGTGTAAAAGATGTGCAGAGATAGATAAATGATGATGTATAGAGATGTTCTGCTGTAGGAGGCCATCTGACATCCTATGGGCCTAATTTTGCTTAATTCTGTATAGAGTATCACATGCACAGCTACCCACGCTTATAGTCACACCAGTCCTACTCCGTGGATTATGGTACAGTGGCATAATCTATGGTAGCTAGACCCCTCTAGTCTTCATTTCAGGTGAATTAACAGCTTGGCGTTACCTTTATTTTTCATGTGTAAGCAGTGGTGCGGCCATTTTTCCAAAGTCTCCCAGGAGCAGTTTTTTACACATGACAAAGCCAGGCTTCATGTTCCTCAAACTAGTATGAGCAACCTGTGTGGCCTAAATATATTTGCGTCGCTGCCGGGTCCGTGGAGTCTTCTCGCGTCGCTGCCGGGTCCGTGGAGTCTTCTCGCGTCGCTGCCGGGTCCGTGGAGTCTTCTCGCGTCGCTGCCGGGTCCGTGGAGTCTTCTCGCGTCACTGCCGGGTCCGTGGAGTCTTCTCGCGTCACTGCCGGGTCTGTGGAGTCTTCTCGCGTCGCTGCCGGGTCCGTGGAGTCTTCTCGCGTCGCTGCCGGGTCCGTGGAGTCTTCTCGCGTCGCTGCCGGGTCCGTGGAGTCTTCTCGCGTCGCTGCCGGGTCCGTGGAGTCTTCTCGCGTCGCTGCCGGGTCCGTGGAGTCTTCTCGCGTCGCTGCCGGGTCCGTGGAGTCTTCTCGCGTCGCTGCCGGGTCCGTGGAGTCTTCTCGCGTCGCTGCCGGGTCCGTGGAGTCTTCTCGCGTCGCTGCCGGGTCCGTGGAGTCTTCTCGCGTCGCTGCCGGGTCCAGGTGGCAGAACCTTCCCAGATGACCATTTAAAGGGAACCTGTCAGGTCGTTTTTTACTCCCTAACCTATCACTACCTGTCCCTGCACCTTCCTTTTTCACAGCCAATATAGGGCAGTTTTAGGTCAGACGAAGATGGTTAGGGATGTGCTAGGAAGGTGCAGGGGACAGGTAGTGATAGGTTAGGGGGTAAAAACGACCTGACAGGTTCCTGTTAATAACCTTAGTGATGGCAGCTGAGGCTGTAAGAGCAGGGATGTCTGCACATGGTGTTCATACTCCATACTAAATAAATCAAGATGTTTTGATAGTTTCATTTTTTGCCAAATTTACATACTAGCAAGATGTCTATCATTCCACCACTTTTCTTCTTGGGTCTCATTCACAGTGATCTTTTTTGATCCGTTTTGTTTTGTTTTTTTTCCTCCTTGGAAAACTGCACCAAAAACGGATCAGTCACTGCGTCTGCCAGCAAAGTGAATGTGATTTTCAATTTGCCGTGCAGACGTCAGCGTTGTTGACTGCTGTATTAGTGGCGCAGAAAGTGCATCCACAAAATGAGCGTCAATTACTGCTCCATTTTTCTGCTGCGCTTTCTTCATTATACATAAAAAAAAAAAAAAAAAAAAAAAAAAAAAACAACAACACAGATTGGTATTCACACAGTCCCTTTGATGTTTTTTTTTTTTTTATTTTATTTTTTTTTTTTTACTGCACTTTCCACGCGACAAACGTTCAGTGGACCTGGCCATGTGACTGTCAGGTGACCTGTTACTGTGCAAAACCTGGAAACAACTCATCGCTGGACACCGGACATTGGGGAAGGTAATAAAGTGTCTGCCTGTGTCCTCCCTGCCCTTTATGGATTAGTACTGCATTTTTGCTTTGAAAAAGCAAAAGTGCAGCATTAATAAAATGGAGCAAAAAAGCAACACAGACGCATGATGCATTTGATGCTTTTTTTCCAAAAATGATCTGTTTTTTGATGCAGAAACTGCACCAAAAACGGAGCACAAACGCTCTGTTTGAACTAATTCAAGGTTGCGTTTTGTATTTAACTACAACTCTCTAAAATGAACATTGTTAATATCACATTGTTAATATCACAAAATTAAAAAAAAAAATGGTACCAGGTGTCATCTTGTCTTGATTATTTTTTTTTTATTCTTATTTTTTCTTTCTCAAATTAGCTGTGAAACATGACAACTCCTTAATGTGATTCGTCTCTACAGATTTTGATATAAAGATGTTTTGGGCTCCTCTTAGTCTTTCGACTTACAAGACAAACTTTCCATTCAACTTCCTGCTTTGACATTGTAGAGCAAGAGCGAACCTGTCCACCCGCAATACTATGGCTACAACATACTTTAGAACAAATGACGTTTTAATCAACGCTTCATCTGTGGGCTTAGTCTCCTATATCAATGGCACACATTTGTAGAATGATTGAACTCTTGCTAGCCGGGTTGTTTTTTTAATTGAAAAAAACAATAAAACATGATGATCATCAGATTGTGCCGGAATAATGTTAATACATACATACACCACAGCAAAAATATGGAATCAGGGCAAAATGCTCCAGATCATAAACTCAATTTAGATAATCAGACTCCAAATTAAAACTACACCTTTATAAACAGATAACAGAATTATTAATGTATACTGACCACATAGTACACTTCAAAGTTCATAAATACTACACACCATGTCCAGAATAATACATGCCGACCCCTCATATACTCAGTACATTTGATATATAACATTAAACCTTTATAAATGATAAACAAGACACACAATCTGAACTTGCATCGTAGTTAAGTCTTCTTTGTCTCTGGTTCCGGATGGCAATATGTCTGACGTCCATGTTATGACCTGGTGTGCGGTGGGCAAGCTGTTCAATTACAGTGGAAACACCATTCACTCAGTCAAATCTGCTTGTCCTACATCTTCCTGCCCTCTTCCTACAAAGTTTCTTTGAGATGACCACACTACAATCAGCACAGTACATCAGATTGCACTACAATCAATTATGGATCCACTTAATATGAAGATGATATATAAAAAGGTAATGACATTTATAAGCATACTATTACTGTTTGTTATTTAAAGGTAAGCTGTCATCATGATTTCTAATGCTATTTACAGACCTGCAGGTTTGATGTGCAGTCAAATTGCGTTACAAGTCATGTGTTACCCATAATGCATCTACACATTAGCCTATTTACATCTATTACATACTGAAAATGTACTGCTCTAGATAAACATCCTATATGGGTACTTCCGTGTACGGTTTTAAAATTTATGCTTTTAGTTTATGTAACATTTATCATGGTTTTTCCAAAAATTATGAATTCACCCCCCCCCCTTTCCTCCTCCCTGAAGAATGCCTTACCTCCTAGTGGCCACCAACAATAACAAAAGGTCATGTATTCCCCCAATGTCACATGAGAGAATTTGGATATTTTGTCTTTGAAAATATTTTGGTTTTAATCTTTGTAAAATTTCCATGCTCTTCCTGCAGACTGGTGATCATGGTTACATAAAATGTAGAAAGCTAATCCAGGCCACTAAAAAAATGGATTGTCCTGCCAAAATATATGTATATCATATCATAAGATATCCGGATTTTCAGGTATGTAACAAAGTTGATGTGTAACCTCCTCCCAATAAACAAATTTTACATTGTGTTTTAATTAATTCCTTGCACCACATTTATAATTTGACATATTTGTGGCTGAGTGTGTCTTGTTTTCTCAAAGCTTTATTTTTTATAGTTACAATTTTGAGCCACATTTTAGTCCATTTATCTTTTTTTTTTTAATGCTGAGCACTGCTTGATGCCTCAACTATTAGTTTCTAATATGTGAATGTTCCTTTTAACTTTTTTATAAAATGGCTTAGTTTCACAAAATAGTCAAGAGAAAGGAAACTACATCTATGTATTTTTCTTTTTTTTTTTGTTTTTTTAGATCACAAGAAACACAGCTTGGCACAAAAGAATGGCATCTAAAAAAATGAATCAAGAGATTACAAAAGACAACAAAGTTTTACACTGTTATGTTGTTCAGTTTCCAAAACTGTCAGAGCATAGAAACCACCCTATAGCTGGAGAGGTAATGGATTGTGTTTCAAAACATGTTGACAATTGGAGGTTAGATCACCGATTCAACCCACCTTTATCAAAAAATGTCCATATTGTCTTTAAAAACTTTTTATATCATAATATGGATTATTATTCATAACTATCTAATGGGTGGTTCCCTTTCACCAATTTGGTCGCCATTTACTATAGTACCTGTGTTAAACAATATCTACAGTGCTAGAGCGGATGAGCTGTGTGATTGGCTGCCGTGTTCTTCATGTAATTCTACATCTGTCATTCTTTCTACATTGCACATAATTATCCTTTTAGATTTATTTGGCTTCCAAATAAAGTATATTAAATGGACATACTTATAATGTGCCAACACAAGTGGCCCTCATAAGTCTACCTCTTGCTAAAAAATTCATATCACTTAATGGATCACTTTATTGTGCTTTAATAAAGCAAACTGGACATTTTAAGTCGCTTCACGTGCCTACCTCAACCGCCACAGTGTGACTGTGTATAATATACATGTATATATGTGTCTCTATCTCTATCCTGACTGCGCATGCATGACGCTCAGTCTGGCTCCAGACAGAAGCAGGCATGGACCCTTTACAGGTAAGAGGAGTGTATGGCACTGGAGATCGCGGTATGCGTAGACACAACGCATACTGCGATCTCTGGCGCCATACTGACATACTTACCTGACCGGGAGGAGCGTTGCCACGGTGCCTCTCTTCTGGCCGGAGACCGGGGGCAGGAGTGAGGTGTTGGATTGGTGCATGCGCATAGCGCTATCCAGCACCATTTTACTGAAGACACATTTGCAGTGTTCAGCAAAATGGCGCCGGACAGCGCTGTGCTCCGGTGCCGCACTCCTCCCCCGGCCTGCGGCAGAACAGGACGCTGCAGCGCTGGAGCACAGGGAAGAAAGGTGAATATAAGTGTGTTTTTTTTTTTTTTTTTGTGTACAGCGTGAAAGGGATGAGGGGGCCACACATACCGGGATTGGGGTGTGAGGGGGGCCACGCATACCGGGATTGGGGGATGAGGGGTGCCACGCATACCGGGATAGGATGGTGGAGACAGGAGGGGGGCAGCACATACCAGCATGGGAGACCATATACCAATAAAAATGCTCGCCACCCGGGCGTAGAAGGGTTCAATTGTTAGTACTGTATATATTATATTATTGTGGCGGTTGAGGTAGGCACGTGAAGCGACTTAAAATGTCCAGTTTGCTTTATTAAAGCACCATAAAGTGATCCCCAAACAATAAAAAATAAAAAGGGTTTCTTTGCAGTAAGACAGGATACACAGTCCTAACAATGGCATTTCAAGGTTAAAGCAGCACACAAAAAAACATGGAGCATGACACCGCGGAATTCTTACCTCTACAAATACAGATAATGAATTTCACTTGGAGTTTGTCCACCATATCACACCCCAGGCTGTGGATTTGTGAGTAGTCAGACCCAACCATCTCTGACTGCTCAGTAACCTATCTGACACTTTCTAGCTAGCTTAAATCAGATGATAACCATCTGATCCATATCTTCCATCTGTATGTAAGTTAATATGAGATTTTGTTGTGTTTACTTTAATTCTGGATTCGATATAAAGTTTGTTTTTTATATGACTGATAAAAAAAATGTTGTAATTATTTTTTAGGTAGCTAATATCCGTGAAAAAATCGACCCAAGAGTTGTGGACAAAATTTTGGAGCTTTACCAGAGTGGTATTCGTAAAAAAAGAGATATCAAAAAACTCGTGGAGCATTTTGTCGTTCAAGAGCTCTTCACAGGGCTTGATCTTCCACAATCCTCAAGACGAAGATATTATCCCACGTTGAAGGACATCACAAATATAATGGGTCGAACTTCTAAAGGGACCACTACCTCTGTGTTTGACCAAAGCAAGGTATTGGATTTGGTTTCTAAGTGGCAACAAGAAGATAATAGAGCCAGCATTTATTGTCGTCCTCATTCTGTAAAGGGGGAAGACCAAGATGAGCAAAAATTTCTTTTGTGCTATCAAAGACACTGGCAAAAAAGACTCCTTTCAACCTATGGTAATAGTATTACACTGCTTGATGCCACTTACAGGACAACAAGATATGCACTACCTTTATATTTTCTTTGTGTACGCACAAATGTGTGCTATACTGTGGTAGCTGCTTTTGTGGTTCAACAGGAACGGACTGAATATATCATAGAAGCTTTGAAAATGATTAAGGACTGGAATCCAACTTGGAACCCATCTTGTTTCATGCTTGACTTTTGCTTAGAAGAAATAAATGCCATCGCACAAGTATTTGCAGGTAATTTTAAGATAAAAAAAACTTTATAAAAGGTTATCTTTTAACATCCCAAGCATTTGTCACTAACATTATTTACACAAGACCTTACACTTATCACTCTAATCCCTACATTTTTATATAAATATTTTTTTTTGCTTCCCGTAGTATTTGGATTGAGAAGAGTGTTACAGTCCTTGAAAGATGCGTGTGGATGCACTCACTTTTCAGCAACATCCATCACTAATGGAACAGGAGGCAGGGCTGCAGTTACTTTATGTAGTTTATTGTATCTGAGGACATCCAGGATCCATGTTGATAGAAGCTGCGGGAGAGGCCAGTACTGTGCCATCTTTTGTTTTTATAGCTTCTAACTGTGAAACATTACTTCTTCAGGGACCAGACATACAAGTCAGTGACATCAGCACTAGTCCACAGGTTCTATCACCACCCTCAAACAAACTATTATCACAGGATGTTTCTAGTGTCACTGATTGCTTTTATCTACGCTCCTTTTGACTTCATTTGAGGGTGGTGACAGAAGCAGATTGTTGGTGCTGTTCTCACCTCTGACACCTTCCTTCACCCAAGATGCAGGACTAGAGATGGGCGAGCCTTTGGAAGCTCGATGTCACATGTTGTCTGCTCCGCAGTCCACGTGAATTGCTCCACGCGTGACACTCTAATTCGGTTCGTCGAACTTGCACTATTCGATGAACAGTTCGCCGAGCTTCTGAATCCCATTGAAAACAAAAGGAGGCAAAATCAAGGGTCTACAAAACACATTATAATGGGCACAAAAGCTGCCAAACACAGCTCAAATTTGGGACAGACACAAGGAAAAGTGCCATCTATTTTCCAGAGTTAAAATTTTCATCATTATGCATGCATGGAAAAGGCCTGGCCCAGTATTTCAAGCTTCAGATGTAGGCATGGTGCTCAGCCCTGCTAAATACAGGAAACAGACAAGGAAACCCCCAAAACGAGTCTCCACATTTCAAAAAATTAGGGCCAGGTACCACCAAAATGGCATCAAGTGGCCCACAATAAAATTTGGAGAATGGCAATATCAATGCAGCATACTGAAAAGTAAATTGTCTACTCAGAGCAGTCCACTACTGGGGTGGAAAAGTCCTTGGAGATCTATGACTTCATCTTGATGAAAGTTAGGTGGTCTACACTTTCAGGGGACAGTCGGATGTGCTTATCCGTCAGGATGTCGCCAGCAGCGCTGAAGACATGTTCTGAAAAAATGCTTGCTGCCGGACATGACAAAACCTCCAAGGCATGACTGGCAAGCTCAGGACATTCTTCCATTTTTTTGAAGCCCAAAATGCAAAAGGGTCCAACTTCTCCCTTCCTGCCAATGGCATGGATATTGAACTCTAGATACTCCTGCACCATCCTCTCCAATCGTTCACTACGTGTCAAAATTGTACTCATTTATACTGGTGGATAGGCTGGTTGAAAAAATTGGTGAAACGTTTCCAAGAAATTGCTGACACAAACATTAGCAGAAGCAATGTATGGTGACGACTCAACGTCCCCCCGGTTTGTTAGTGTAGATTTGTCATGCGTACGGTGTCCCTCAGTACTGTGTTGGGGAAAATCAGTCCTAAGATTGTATACAAGCAGCTTTTTTTTTTTTTTTTGGCTACTCCAGCATGCGTCCCTGTCCAGGGCAGGAAGTATCTGTCTAAACTTACTGTTGAACCGCGGATCCAACAGTGTCGCAAGCCATTATTTGTCGTTAATTCAAATCCTAACAATACGGGCATCATATTGCAGATAGTGCAGCAAGAAGGCGCTCATGTGTCTGTGTACATGAGGCTCAAGTCCTTGTGTTGCGGAGAGAGAACATTTCCACTTGCTTCCTCCGTTCTCTCCCGCCAACCTGGGACAACAGAAAGGGAAATCATTTCTTCCTTATCTCCTGACTGTTCTGTGCCCAACACCTCTTCATCCTCATCTTCCTCCATTTGTTCCTCAGCTCCTGCATCTTCACCACCAGTTTGTCTGGTACCATTAGCTCCTCTGTCGCTCTACTCCACCTTGACATGCCACCTGGCTGTGTGACTAGAGTCCGGACCTTTTGAGATCTTCATCCCCTTTCCACGTCCTCCTATTCTTGCTCCTCCTCTTCCTGTGGTACCACCACCTCATCCTGTAGATTTTTCCAAGTTTTCTCCAGCATGTAGATGAGTGGAACAGTGATGTTGATGACTGCATCGTCAGTGCTAACCATCTTGGTAGCCATTTCGAAACTGTGAAGGAGGGTGCAGAGGTCCTTGTTCTGTGCCCACTCTGGAACATTCATTTGCACCACATTCAGCTTGCTTTGAGTCACTATACGCATCTTTACTATGCCAGGGCTTGTCGCTGCTGCCACAGTCGCTGCAACATGTGCAGAGTGGAATTGCACTGTGTTGGCATATTGCATATGAAACGGTTAACCGGTTGTCCAAAAGACCTCTGTAGCGATGCTAGTAGATGAGCCGTGGGGTGAGAATGGCGGAAGTGAGCACACAGCGACCGTGCCTTGTGAAGCAGCTCATCCAGGCCGGCATAGTGGCGTAGGAATTGCTGGACAAGGTTGAGGATGTGAGCAAGGCATGAGTGTAGAGCCACCACCAGGTTTGCACACTGCCTTCCCTGGCTCCAGGTTTAGCAAAGACATCCATTGGTCAAACTCGGCTTGCATAGCTGTCTACAACTCTTCAGCTGTGTGACTTGCATCTCCAAGGCATTTTAATTTAAACACTGCCTAATGGCGGAGAGCCCTGGCAGTGCAGTACAGAGTTGGGGGGAAGGGGGGAGTTGAACTGTTACAACATTAAGGAAGAAGTCGAGGGTGCAGCTGGAGGCCCTAGAGGAGTTGGATGAGGCAGAAGCATTGGATGAAGAGGTGCAGGCAGAAGTTTGTCCCAAGTCTTGAAATCCACAAGACTTGGAGTAGCCCCATCCCCCGCCTGGCCTCGCAGCCACCAGAGTCACCCAGTGGCCAGTGAGGGAGATGTAACGCCCCTGGCCATATTTGCTCGTCCAGGTGTCAGTAGTGATATGCACCCTGTCAGTGTTTCTCAAGGTACAAGTAATGTCTGCGACATGCTAATGTATCGCAGGCACAGCTTTCTTTGAAAAGTAGTGGCGATTGGGAAACTGATAATAGGTGTCTGCAACGGCCATCAGCTTGCAGCAACCATCTATATCCACCAGCATTTCCGTGGCCAACAAATGGGAGATGGTCAACTTCAAACGGGATGTGTTGAATAAAATAATCTTTTCAATGACCACACCTGCGGGACTGAGGGCTGGCTGCTGTACTGACAGAGGGTGGATTAGGATGTACCCGACAAACTGCTGCACTGTGAAGGAGGTGCAGGCTGAGATGTTCTGGTGGGTTTACAAACAAGTGGTGTGCTCGGTGTCTGTAATCAGTCCAGAGAAACAGTTGTGGCTGAGGATGCAGCGCTTGTCGGGCTTGCAGCCCTCAGTCTCTGTGGGAACATGCTACTGACTCGCCCCCTGGGCCTTGGGGCACTCGGATCCGGGCAATAGGGGGAACGATGGGAGTAGTAGTGGCAACCCGGTTCCGTGGCTCAGGGTGGTCAGGCCAATGGTAGTCTGCTACGTTCTGCTGATAATGTCCGACTACGCCACCCGTGGATTTGCGGTCATTAGGAACCGCCGCTGCAGGGCAGACCGCTGGGGCTGATGATATATGCAGCTGGGATGGTGTGACTCCCCACGGGAAGAGTGCGGCCCCAGGGCAGTATAATGGATGGTGGGAGCAATGGTAGTGAGAGTCCCGGTGCCGATAGTGCTGGAGGAGCAAGGAGCACACAGACAACAAGTTGCAGTCCAGGGTCTTTACTAAAATAGGTAAACTGACCCATAAACAGTCCCAGCTAGGAGGGGACCTGGATGTCTGAGAGCAACGGGGAAATTGGCCCTGGTCAGGGTGAGGTTGTAGGCCTACCGTGCTTTCTGCGCTCCTTCTGGCTATCTCCTCGTTATAGGGTAACAGCCCACGCTTCCGAGCTTTCCGTGTATTCTCGCCTGTATGGCCTGCGACGTGGGTTCCTTTCTGCTCCCAGCCTTGTACGGCTTTACTGGTCCCTTCGGTTGTGGCAGGGCCTCCAGGCTTCTTAGGCCAAGGAATATACAGTCCCTTGCGGACTGGTTCTCTGCTGGAGGATGTAGAATCCTCCCAGCCTCAGACACCAAAGTCTGGTAAAGTCAGTCTCTTATCTGCCAAGACAGGCTTGCTTCGCCTCTTGTCTCTGGCTTGTGGCTCTCCTCCTGCCACACTTCCTCTTAGGTGCAGTGCAACTGTCTGTCCCTGCTCTGCTCTGGGACAAGTCTCAGTGCTGAGACAGGCCATCAAGTTCTCCCTAACCCTGCCCCCAGTACCAGCTTTTATAGGGGCAGCCAGCTCTCCCTACTGGCCTGAGACAGGAGGCATTGCATGCTAATGTTCCCCTGACTAGAGAACCTCCCCCTTGCTCTCAGACACAGCTTTAATTACACTTGTGGCATCCAGGCCAGGGTGACACACTACCTAACCTCCTTTTCAGCAGCAGAAGGGAAGGAAGGGAGACACAGATCCATTACTAGTGGGTAGGCGGAGCCCCACAGGATAGTTCACCTCAGATTAGAAAAAAGTGATGACCGGCCCCTTCAGCTTAGGCTCCTCCTACTCCCATGTCCTTCAGTCTAAAATTTGAGGTCGCAGAGGATAGTCGCTGCCTTGGCAGCTCCTCAGAAAAAAAATTTCTTTTATCATTTCCGGAGACCTGGACCCCCCGTGGTCTAGAGGTCTCAGGGGGTCTCGGCGCTGCTGGGACCCCTGACCCTCCCCTGGCAGATCTGCGTACCCCCTAAGGAGGTCCCCGCAGAAGCCTGCCGGCCCCGGGGGATACAGGGCTCTCCCTGGCGGAGACGCACACCGCTTCTGTGGGGTCCCTGCACGCTCCGCCGTGGGGGGGAGCAAAGGGCCACGGCGCCACATATCCCTGGGGGTCCCTGTGGCGCTCAGCTGGGTAAGTGCTCTCAAGGTCTGAGTGCTTCAGCGGCTGCGGCGGCAGCCACTGTTACAAGTGGTGACTGCTGTTTTGTCCTTGCAGGAAGGATATCACCGCTGCATACGGCGTTTGTGTAACTCTCTGCTAGCAGGGGAGCAGGGACGGAGGAGCCGCGGACTCCGTTAGTATGCGGCGTGGGGCGTGGCTTCGCGCCTCTCTGCTGCCTGTCATCTTAGTCTCAGGCAGGAAGCGTGCGCTGGAGCTGACCCAGCCCCTTCTTCTTCCGGGTCCTTCTGAAGGCGTCCATACTTCGTGCAGCGCCTCCTGCTCCCTGCTCTCTACACCACCAGACACCGGGAAGAGCAGTCACCGCGGCCAGCTGGTGAGTCACTTCTGCCTTTTAAGGCAGAAGATTCCTTTTTCTCACTATTGCAGCGCAGAGCACCTTACTGCTGGCCTGTTAAGGCAGACAGGGTGTGCTATATCCGGCGCTGCTACCTCTGCTGAGGAGGCTCTGGGACTCGCACATCTCTGTCCTTTTAAGTCAAAGGTGTATTGCGTGGTCAGCAGCGCTAACCCCTTCTGAACGGGGTCTGGCCTCATCAGGGCAGTTAACCCTTTCTGGATGTGCATGCTTCTGGGATCAGAGGGTGAATCACCCTAGTCTGTTAGGTTAACTTTTGCTCTGCAGGCAGCTGGGGTAGCTCTTCTCCCTCTAAGGAGGAGCTTTAACCCTTCAGTGCTTGGTGATTTTCTGTGTAGGAACAGGCTGTGGTAGCGGAATCACACATCCTCGGTTACTGTACCCATTGTAAGGGGTTATTACCGCCTTATCTGCGACGCTCGCAACTGTGTGGGGGCATGTCGTATCAGGGACTAGGGGGCGCGGACCTCTCCCCCGGTCCGCTTCAGGATCGGTCACGCGTATCTGATGCGCCGGGGTCTTCGACGGCATCAGGTTCGACACTGGTCGTGGGTCTCAGTGATGTTAAAGTGGAGGAGCTCACACGCTCCATTGACAGTCTATCTGACCTCCTGGGTCATTGGGTATCAGCTAAGTCCCAACCGACGTCACGAGGCAAGAAGCGCCACAGGCCTGTGGTGGCGCTGTCTCCTCCGCGCAGTGTCGGAGGCTTCGGAATCACCGACAAACTCTGCTGGTGAGATCTCAGATTCTGATGAAGAGGATCGGCAGGGTCGCTCTGCTTCTCTTTCGGGCCGCGTGGACTCTTTTATTGGGGCTATGCGGGAGGCGTTACAGCTGTCTGAAGAGGTGACGAGGCTCCCTGGCAAGTCGGCCCGGCTGTATCAGGAGTCGCGTCGGGCTCGTTCGACGCTGCCGGCGCACGATGAACTTAACGAGGCGGTGGAGAAGGAACTCCTGTGTCCGGATAAACGCTTCCAGGAGATGCGGTTTTTTGATGCCCCGTATCCCTGCTCCACGGAGACTATCGCTAATTGGGTTCCCTCTCCTGAAGTGGACGTACCATTGTCTCAGCTGAGCAAATCTTCTTTGCTTCCTGTTTAAAGGGAAGGCGAGTCTACAGGAACCTTTGGACAGAAGGACAGAGTTAGCGGCGAAGTCCATCTACGAGGCCGCGGGTCATGGATTCCGAGCGGCCTTGGGGGCCATGTGGGCTGGTGAGGCTTCTCTGCGGTGGTTGGATCAGCTGCGGACGGCGTGGCAAGATGGGACTCCGCTGTCTGAGGTGGAAAGGCTCTTCCAGCTGTTGGAAGAGGCGGCCCGATATGGCAGGGACGCAGTGCGGGATACTACTTCGGTTCTGTCCAGGGCTCAATCCTCGGCCATCACAGTCAGGAGAGCACTGTGGCTTAAACAGTGGACTGGAGACGCAGTATCCAAACAAGGTTTGTGGAGTCTGACGTACAAGGGCGGTCAGCTTTTTGGTTCGGACCTCACGGAGCTGATGGCCAAGGACAAGGATACGGCTTTGCCGCAGCGGAAAGCAGCGGCTTCTACATCTGGCAAGTCAAGTGCCGGTAGTGGTTGTCGGTACTTTCGGCCCAGGGGACGGTTCGGTCAGCCCTCTTGGAGATCGGGTCGTCCCTCGTCTTCCAGAAAGACAACCCAGAAATACAGTACACCCTGGAAACATTTCCGTCAGGACAAACGGGAGGTTGACAAAAAGCACGCTAAGGCGGACTGACGCCAGGAACCCACTCGAGGGCTCTCGGGTGGGAGGTCATCTGCTACAATTTGGGTCGGTTTGGGCGTCCCACGTATCGGACACCTGGGTGACGCGGGTTATGTCGGCAGGCTATTTCATAGTTTCATTCTCGACCCCCGGACAGGTTTCGTCAGTCTCACATCCCGTCCAAGCCCAAGCTGACTGCTGCGGGAGGTCGACTCTCTTCTGCAGCAGGGTGTGGTGGTTCCGGTTCCGCCGGAGGACCGGGGAAGGGGGTTTTACTCCAACCTTTTTGTGGTCCCCAAAAAGGAGGACAAGTTTCGCCCCATTCTGGACCTCAAAGAATTGAATTTTCATGTTCGTACCCGGAAATTCCGTATGGAGTCTCTTCGCTCTGTCGTGGCGGCCCTGTCACAGTACTATTTCTTGGTGTCAATCGACATCCGCAACGCCTATTTGCATGTCCCTATCGGCAGGGCTCACCAGCGCTTCCTGCGTTTCGCCATAGGTCAGGCCCATTACCAGTTTGTGGCCCTACCATTCGGGTTGGCCTCGGCGCCCAGGGTTTTTATAAAGATTCTGGCGCCGCTCATGGCGCTCCATCGAAGGCAAGGAGTTACGATTCTCCCCTACCTGGACGACCTGTTAATTGTGTCGCCCACAGCGGAGGTGGCGGTGACAGCTCGCGATCTCTCCCTTCAGCACCTGGAGGACTTCGGGTGGCTGGTCAATTGGAAGAAGTCGTCATTGGAGTCGTCGCAGTCAATCCTGTTCTTGGGGATGCTTTTCGACACGGTATGGGCAGTGGTGTCCCTGCCTCCGGACAAACAAGCGAACCTTCGTCACAATGTCCAGGCTATGAGGTTGGCGATGGCAATGTCCCTTCGGAAGTGTATGCGCCTTCTGGGTCTGATGGTGGCGGCAATGGAAGCGGTACCGTTTGCACAATTTCATTCCTGGGGTCTCCAAAATCTTATTCTGACCCGTTGGGATCGATTGGCGGCTTCGCTGGATCGCTGTCGGTATCTCCCGCAGGGTGCGAGAGTCTCTTGGATGGTGGTTACGTCCGGAGGCTTTATCCCTGGGGAAATCCTTCCTCCTCCCACGGTGGTCGGTCATTACCACCGATGCCAGCCTGACTGGCTGGGGGGGGTTTGGAACGATCTCTGGGTTCAGGGGGTCTGGTCGTCAGAGGAGTCGTCTCTGCCTATCAACATCCTGGAGTTGAGAGCAATATTTCTCTGCCTCCGACATTGGACAGTCCCTTTGAGCGGTCTGCCGGTCCGGATTCAGACGGACAATGCGACAGCTGTCGCGTATATCAACCATCAGGGAGGGACGAGGAGTTCCAGACTCATGATGGAGGTCTCTCGGATCCTGGTATGGGCAGAGTCCAGGGTTCCAGCCATCTCCGCGATTCACATCCCAGGAGTGCTGAATATCACGGCGGACTTCCTCAGTCGCGAGCAGGTGGATCCCGGAGAATGGAGTCTTCATCCGGAAGTTTTTGCACTGCTGTGCTCCCGCTGGGGGACTCCCCAAGTGGACTTGATGGCATCCAGGCTGAACGCCAGGATTCCGACGTTCACGTCCAGGTACAGGGACCCGGAGGCTGTGGCGGTAGATACTCTAGTAGCCCCGTGGGACCATTTCGAGCTGATCTACATGTTTCCGCCGGTATCCTTGCTTCCTCTGGTGATCCGGCAGATCAAACTCGAACGAATTTTGGCGATTTTGGTGGCGCCGGATTGGCCGCGGAGGGCGTGGTATTTAATGCTGGTCTCTTCTGGCGGCGCCTCCGTTTCCACTGCCTCTTCGCCCGGACCTGTTAACCCAAGGGCCCATTCGCCATCCGGACCTGAAGTCACTTCGTTTGACGGCGTGGCACTTGAGACCGAGATCTTGACCCGTCGGGGGTTTTCGGCCGAGGTCATTGCCACCTTGCGGGCGGCCAGAGGTCCAGCTACGACTAGCATTTATCACAGAACTTGGGAGGCCTTCTATTCGTGGTGTTCTGGATCGTCAAGGAACCCGAGGGTTTTTTCCATTCCCAACGTCTTGGCTTTTCTGCAATGTGGTTTGGCCAAGGGTCTGGCGGTTGGTACCTTGCGGGGTCAGGTATTTGCACTATCCGTGCTTTTTCGGAAGGCTATTGCCTCGCGCAGGGATGTGCATTCGTTTTTTCGTGGGGTTGCACGTCAGTTTCCGCCTCGGAGGGCGTTTGTGGCTCCTTGGCGGCTCAATCTAGTCTTGGGGGCTCTTCAGCATGGACCGTTTGAGCCTATGGATTCAGCTACGCTTTACTTGCTTTCTTGGAAGGTGGCCTTCCTGGTGGAGGTCACCTCTTTGAGAAGGGTTTCTGAGTTGGCGGCACTGTCTTGCTCGCCCCCTTTTCTGGAGTTCCACTCAGATCACGTGGTGCTTCGTACCCATTGCGATTTTCTGCCTAAAGTGGTGTCGCGTTTCCACGTCAATCAGGACATTGTGTTGCCCTCCCTCTGTCCGAAACCGAAGAGTCCAAAGGAGCGGGCCTTGCACGCGTTGGATTTGGTGCGGACGTTGAAGTTCTATCTTACAATCACGCAAGGGTTTCGGAAGTCGGACACTCTTTTTGTGATTCCTGCTGGTCGTCGGCGTGGTGTGCGGGCTTCCAAGGATACTATAGCTCGGTGGATACGTTCGGCTATCCTGGAGGCGTACCAGCTCAAGGGCGAGCCTTGTCTGGTTAAGGTTCGAGCTCATTCCACGAGAGCTGTTGGTTCGTCGTGGGCTTTTCGTCAGGGGGCCTCGGCAGCGCAGCTCTGCCGGGCGGCTACCTGGCGCTCCGTTCACACTTTTACTAAATTTGATAAAGTGGACGTGAGTGCTTCCGCCGATGCGGCCTTGGGACGGAGGGTCCTGCAGGCGGCGGTTTTAGGTTATCTCTTTATCTCGTTTTCGGCTCTTGTTGCGCGCTTGCCTAAGTTGTTGGGGTGTTGGCGATTCTGCCACGGTTTCCCACCCTTGAGTTCTGGACTGCTTTGGGACGTCCCCCTAGTAATGGATCTGTGTCTCCCTTCCTTCCCTTCTGCTGCTGAAAGACGGATTTTGGTAAGACCTTACCTGTAAAATCCTTTTCAGCGAAGGAAGGAAGGGAGACACAGCACCCTCCCATGGCAGAAGTGTATTATTGTTTTCCAGATGCGGCGCGACTCCTCTCTGATGGCGGTCATCTGGGCTGGGGTCGGCGATCTAGGGCTCTGTTCCAGCATTGCCAGCTCATCGCAGTTGTCAGGTCCAGTGAGTAGTGCCTGGGACTGTGTGTTTTTTCTGTTATATGCATAACCTGTTCTCTCGCATTTCTGAATTTTCGGAGGGGGTTGTGTTGTTCCGCTGGTGTTGTCTGCTCTTCCTTAGCTTGTGTACGGACTGAAGGACATGGGAGTAGGAGGAGTCTAAGCTGGAGGGGCCGGTCGTCACTTTTTTCTAATCTGAGGTGAACTATCCTGTGGAGCTCCGCCTACCCACTAGTAATGGATCTGTGTCCCTCTTCCTTCCTTCGCTGAAAAGGATTTTACAGGTAAGTTCTTACCAAAATCTGTCTTTTTTCCTCCTCTGCTGAGCTGGTCAGCTGCGTTACTCTGGGCTCATTCCAAGTCAGATCTAAAACCTCATCATCCGCTCTGTTGTCCAACTCCTCGCCATGAGTCGCCCTCCTACACTTGCTGCTCTGAACGTACAGTGCGGGTTTTCCTCAGGTATCTGACTCTCATCATCGCCATCAACTCTACCCCGGGGGGTTAACGTCTGGCAACCAGGGTTTTGATTTCTGCTAGAACCTAATTTCCTCTATCTCCAGAGAAAGATTGCAAAAGATTTTGGGCATCGGTTCAGATGCTTTCCTCCTCTGGAGTATGTTTGGAGCAGACCTCTGATGCCCATGGAATATAATGTGTGAACATCTCAGCAGAAGCCGTCATCTGTGTTTCCCCAGTCATTTGTGCGGTTGGAGACTTGTGAGTGTGACACATGGGTAATTGGGGCGCCACCTCTGAGGACTGTACTGTTTGATGATGGGGTGGAGGAACAGGACAGGCCACTTGATGCAGTGGTTTCCATTAACTGTAGCAAAAGCTCTTTCTGGGCCTCATCCACAACTCGTATTTCTCTGCTGCTGGCAAACAGAGACTGGAGTAGGCCATCCAGTAACAGAAGTTGTCACTTCGCTTGGGATACGACGATAAGCCAATGTTTGGTTACTACTGCTTTCAGTAATATTACCAGTAGCACCTACCCCCACATACACCTCCAACACCAAGACTAGTTCCCCTTTACAATAAACTTTTTCCCCTTCCCCTTTCCACCACGACCTCCGGATTAGGGATGGGCAAACTGTTTGGGTTCGTGACCGGGGTTGCGGCGATAAAGTAAGCCAATAGTTAATAATGTTAATATACTTACCGGGTGCGCATTCTCTCTTCCTGGTGTGACGCATCGCTCCGTCACTTCCAGGCCGCACCTTATCATCTTGGTGTATGTAATTGGCTGTGGCAAGTCACGTGACTATTCTCCCTGGAATTGACACAGCGTCGCGGCACAGCTGAACGGGATAACGCGGACATGGTAAGTATAATCAGCCTGATTATTAGCCATTAACTTGCTTTAACACTGCAACCCCAGTCACGAACCCAGGTAAAAACCACAAGTTCACCCATCCCTACTCAGGATTTCCCACTCGGCTTTTCTGCACACAGATTTGGTAAGCACTTGTTTGAGGCCAAATTCAACCTTTTTAGGGGAAACTGATGGATATGGCAATCGCTTCCTGAATGCAAAAAAAACCGCAGCTTTGGCAACACACACAGGTTTAGGAATTACACTTGTTCTCGGCACAAAATGCTAAAAAGCGATGGAGTACTAGCTATCTAATTGTGTAACGCGGATGGAGCTGTACGGAGTGCAGCAGCAATGTGTCTAACCAGTAACACTGAAAATGGTGGCGACTGCAAATGTCTGCTTCTTATATCCCTACAGACGTGATTTTGGTATCTAAAGAAACAGCCATAAAATGACACAAGCCCTTGTGTCTTCAACTTATGGATGTTTTATTCGCCCTGATTGGCGGCTGACCTGCAACATGCACACAGAAAATGCCGTGCAAGAGAAAAAAAATAGTCTGACACTACTGTTCCCACACCCCTCCTCTCAACAAACACATGCAAACACATCCCACCCGCTATCCTACCCGTTATCCTACACAGTCAGAAGGTAGAAGAAAAGCATCACTTAAACGCAGTAATGCTTTTTTTAATCCGATCACTCACTGAGCAAACCTTTGTTCGCTGACTTTTTTGGAAATTGGTCTGGTCTGACCAACCCAAACTGAATCGGCCATGTTCTTGCCGAATCTGAAATGGGCAAACACGTTCGAGCAAAGTTCACTCATCACTATCCAGGATGTCTTGTGACGGCTGAGAGTCAAGACTCCTATAGTAAATAACTGCAGCCCCTCCTCCTGATAGCATTGTGTTCCAGTACAGGTGAGGGATGATGAAGAAATGTAATTGCAACCCTGGTCTCCTGTGACATCCTGTTCTTTGACAAGACAAAGTGAAGGAATTCCCTCTCTCCCCTCGCCGCCACCCCCCCCCCTCCTCAACCCCAAAAAAGGGGGGGTTAGCTAGATAAGTATAAGTGTTTTGTTAGTTTAGAGTAAAGGTAGTTACATTGATAATGGTTTAAAAATAGATATTTTGAAATGAAATGTTGGGTACTGGCCCACACATTTTTAAGCAAATCTTCATTATTGTGGTGCTCTGGACCTTTTTTGGTCATGCATAGGTTAGAACGGTTATCCACTACTTGGAGACCGTTTCAGCACTGTCTCTCCTGGAGCTCTTGTAACATTGCTTGCAGGGAGGTATTGTGTGACATATCCAGTGTCCACTGCTGTTACTTCAGGTTTCTGATTTCTTAGGAGGGGTGAGTGAAGCGGTTGCTAATTGAACACATTGGATGTCATGCAAGCACTGGGAGAGCCATTGCTGACCTCTGGAACAGTGCCAGAAATTATGTAGGTATTATTTTGTTGTGGGTAAATTTAGAAACTGAGAAGGGGTTGGCTGAGTAGAGGACAGCCCCTTTAAATATTAGATACAAGTAATAGTTTAGTTAATTTGTAACTTTCTTTAAAATATTATGTTTAGATGCTGACATAAAGTTGTGTGACTTTCATCGGGAGAAAGCTTGGACAGAATGGGTTAACCAAAAAGTGCATGGTGTTCATGAAAATAAAAAAGAAGTTCTGGCCTTGCTTCGGGGCATAGCTCTTGCTTCTTCAAGAGAAGAACATGATACAGCCTTGGCTACTCTAACATCTAGCAATGTCTGGAAGAGAAATAAGATGTTGAGAATGTGGTTCTCACATAAATGGCTACCGGATATAAAGGTAAACCAACAAATATCTTTTGATTTTAGATTTATTGATACTATAGATTTATTTTATGGGTCATTATGATTATATTAATATCCAATATTTCAAATCTGATTGAAAATACTACCTAATCACAGGCAAGTAAATTTTTACTCAAAACAACATATATTTTTTGCATCAAGTACAAAGAAACATAGTTTTTACAATATGCAGAGCAGGGTTAAAGGCTTGCTTGGCATAACAAGCTGTATGTTATCTATATCTTGTAAGTAAAATCTGTCTTCATAACACCATTTTTTTATTTTTAATTGTTACTTTATAGGGCTGCTTTGCCGTATCAGTATGCTCTAACATGATTTTTTTTTTCTTACAAGAAATGGGCACATGTGTATCGTACTGGGACACAACAATTTGGAATCAATACCAACAATGGTCTAGAAAGGCAACATCAGACTTTGAAGCATTCTTATCTATCAAGTCTGAAAAACTGTAATTTAAGCCAGTTGATCCGTGTTCTGCATTTTGAATTTTTCACAGATATGTATCAAAAGTAAGTCCTTTTCAGTACTTTTTAGTGTATGCCTGTAATCATACATATCATGAACTTAACCTTACCAATAGTGTTAAATATTTTTTAGCTGTTTTCTTCTCCCATTTACCTGCATTTTTTCACATAGGTTTTTTTCTAGTTAGTAAATCAATTTAATCTTTGAATATTCCTTTTTAAAGGGATCCTGTCATCAGATCCATGATGCCCGAACTGCAGGCAGCATACATGATACTGGCTAGATTATATTGCAGATGTGTTATCTTACTCCAGGATGTTGCAGCATTTCTTAGTAACTCTGAAAAGCATGCTGGGAACCACGTGTCTCAGATTACAAGTGCAAACAGCAGGTCCTTCCCCAAACTATTCTCCCTGTCCTGCTCTGTATGACTGACAGGTCTCTCCCTATCAGTTTTTGAAGTGTGATGTACAGAAGCTTTCTGTGGACAGACGTGCTTCAAGCACTTGTCATCTAAGACACATGGTACCAGCATGCTTTACAGAGTTACTATGAACCAAGATATCTACAATATAATGTAGCCAGTATCTTTTATGCTGCCTGTGATTCAGGCATCATGGATCGTATTTCGGGTTGCCCATTACTTAAAGCACAATTTATCTTTTTTTTTTTTTTTTTTAACAGTACAGTGGTGCTTAAATGCAAGGCCTCTGGCTCCAGTCTTTACACTCACCTGCCTCAGTTTTCATCTGTTTCCAGCGTTACTACAGTTAGTGGAGATTTGGGATCTGCCAGCAGCTCCAGTTTTTTATGGGGTTGCTGTAGGTCACAAATCAATACATCTTTACGAGAGCCTAGATCTGCCTCTCATACTGCATTGAACACTTGTGAGGTTACTTCGGACTTCTATACAAAAGATGTTGCCATAGGAGTGACGCGGCACTTAAAGGATGAAGCCACGGGTCGGGAGGGTAAGTATAAGACAAGAGGCAGGGGAATTAAATTTAAAGCACCACTCCAGTGGTGCAATAAATAAAAAAAAAAAAGCATGGAATGTTGCTTTAAAGCCAGAAACACACTGGGTGAAATGCATGTGAGATACTCCCACGAGTCTCACATGCCTCAACTGGCACGACCACCGGCTCTCTGGACAGGATCGGGTCAGCAGCTTTACAGAAACACATGCACCTGATACACTCCTGTCCAGAGAGCTGGCGGTCGTGCCAGGTGAGGCATGCGAGACTCTTGCGAGTATATCGCATGCATTTTGCCCAGTGTGTCTCCAGCTTTAAGGGGTTGTCCACTTGTAGGACAACCACTTCTTATTCTCCATGTGCGCACCCATCTAAAAAGAAAAAAATACCCTTGGGCCGGCACTGTTCAAGCGATGTCAGAACGATCCTTCCTGGAGCCTAGATGACATTGTTATGACAAGCAAGGTCCGAGACTAGTCACCTCCACCTTCATTCTCCTTGCCTTGGTATGCAGGAGCAATTGATATGAAGTGGGTGGCAGATGCAGAGTTCACTTAAGAATTTGAAGGTGGGGAGAAGGAAACTGGTGATGATTGGTTGTGAAGCTCACATGTCATAAAAATGGCACCTGGGCTATGGAAACGCGAGTTCGGACATCACTGGAACCGGACTGGCACTAGAGGGGAGTATAGGCTTTATTATTCTGGGGTTGAACATGGGGAGTGAGAAGGAGTAGTCCAAGCATTGGACAACCACTTTATGCAAAACCAAGAATGGGACCAAAAAGTCCAAAATATAATGCTTTTTTTTTTCACATAATTTTTGAAGGCTATGTTTTAAAACTTCATTTATTACTATTAAACAGGTTCTTGTATTTGTTTTTGTTTGTTTTTAAATGACAAAACAAAAAATGGGTGTATAGATACCCCAGAGTGAGTGTTTCAACTTCAAATTATTTTTTTTTTCTGTTTGTTGTAGCAGACTAATGAAATTAGAATTTTGTTTTAATCACATGAATATCCACATCATCCATTGGCAAATGATAGATTTTGAAGCCACAACCTCTCTACTGATGCACTGTACAGCCAGCTGTCAGTCAGTGTCGGGATGTGTTTACAGCCACTGCGCACTATTTACTGATGCACTGCTAAGGAAACATCTTCAGTTGTTCATGGCTAGGGATGGGCGAACTGTTTGGCTTTACCCGGGTTCGTGACCGGGGTTACTCCGTTAAAGCAAGCAAATAGTTACTACACCTAATATACTTACTGGGTAGGCGTTCTCTCTTCCTGCTGTGAAGAATCGCTGCGTCACTTCTGGGCCGCCCCTTATCTTCTGAGTGTATGTGATTGGCTGTGGCCAGTCACGTGACTATTCCCCCCGAAAGTGATGCAGCACCGCAGCAGAGCTGGAAGACAACGCAGACTCGGTAAGTATAATCAGTATGGTTATTAGCAGTTTGCTTTAACAAAGCAACCCCGCTCACAAACCCGGGTAAAACCGAGCAGTTTGCCCATCTCTACTCACAGCAGCAGGGCTTTCAGTGCGGCTTCCAAACCCTATTAACCTGTCAATTCACCCTATACCTTCAGGTTAACAGCTTTTTTTTTTTTAACTGACTTGTTTTATTTTCACAGATACGTACAGATGAATTTAACGAGTTCTGACTATTACCGAAAATACGTCGTAGAAGTCCCATCGTTTTTAAAAAATCGGCCTCGTGGATTCATTGACCATGTAATGCAGCGTTACTACAGTGGCCTTGATTTGTCACACCTTAAATGTTTGGACTCTGATAAGGGACTTTTTGAAGTTAAAAGCGAGTCTGCAATTGACTTAGAAAAAATGCATACTGTTTGTGTTGGATTGGATGGGCCCACTTGCACATGCAAAGACTGGCAGAAATTTCTGCTACCATGTAAACACATGTGTTTAATTTTGCGTGTTGCAAATTGGCAGTGGCATGACATTAATCCAGCATACTCTGAAAACCCCCTTTTTATCCTGGATAGTGATTGTTTTGTGGACACAAACACTAGGCATTGTGACAATGGTTTACAAGAACACGAGTGTAGACCACAAAATAGTGTCCGTTCAGATCCAACACTGCACGAATTGCCCTCTAGGAGGAGAAATCGGCTGACCTATTTGATTCGCCATTGTGTCAAAGTGTTAAAAAGATTTATAGACTCAGTATATCTTTTGGACAATCAAGACTTTGTGAAACATCTCACTGTTGAATTAAGTAATTTGTATTTACAATTACGGGAACAAATCCCCCAAGAAGGTGGCTTGCCACTGAAACCAGCACCAAAAATAACAGTCTCAAAAGCTATACAGGAGCTTCCTGTAAGAAAATATGGGAAACAAAAAAACATGGACATTCACAGAGTAGGATCTAAGGCAGAGAATAAAACAGCTGATGTATGGGAAACTGTGAATGTAGATGGACAAGGGGCTACCCCACAAACACCCCCAACAGAAAAGCTGGATTGTGTGTGGGTCACTGTAAAGAATATAAAATTGAGCTTCAGGGATCGTGCCTTGATAACCGAGCAAGAATGGTTAGACGATAATATAATTAATGCGTGCCAGAATTTAATTATAAAAGCATGCCCTAAAGTATCAGGTTTGATGGACACAGTAGTGTTGGCCCATTCTGACATTCCTTTGGTAACTGGCAGCCATATCATCCAGATCCACCATGTTGGCGCACATTGGCTAGTTTCAGCATGTAACAACAATTCGGTCACTGTATTTAACTCATTGCACTCCTCTTCCATTTCTGACACTCTGAAAAAACAAATTTTGAAAATGTACAAACCACTTTTCCACGGCTGTAATAAAATTCTGGATGTTACAATTATGTGTTGCCAGAAACAAAATGGAGCAAATGATTGTGGGCTTTTTGCAATTGCCAATGCAGTGGCATTAGCCGAAGGTGTAGATCTAAAGAGTGTAGAATTTAACCAGGCTGAGATGCGCAGTCATCTAATTTTATGCCTAGAAAAGGGTCGTTTGGAATTATTTCCTTATGAAACCAAGCTTCGTCAGAAAATATATAAAAAAAGGTTAACTCTTACAACTTACTGCCTTTGCCACGTGTACAAAGCACATGAACATATGGTGGAATGTTCCTTGTGCAAATCATGGTTTCACTTAGCATGTGTAAATATCAAAAAAGATGACAAACTTGTTACAACAAGAAAACGCTTTTACTGTCCCATGTGCCTAGAGAATAAAAACAAAAATTTACTTTAGGTAGGGTTGGGTGTTTTTGATATAGATAGAGATTATATATATCTATCTCACACTTAGAGCTTGTCCACCTTTTGTGGCTAGTTGCTAGTTACTTTTCTTGAATTCATACGTTTATGACCTAGAAAAAAATATTTAGCAAACTAGTTGTAATTGAAAATTTTGCACTATTTATCTCTTATGGCTGCTGTATTACAGTGTCTATTGTGGCTGCAGAATAAGTTAATAAGGTCAGGCACATAAAATAAAGATTAATCAGATGTGTTGAGGACCTATTTTTGTGGTACTTACTATTATACAGTTGACACTTTATCCTCACAGACTGCACAGTTCTCCACTCCATGCAATGGCTGCTGGTGAAAGCACATGTAACTAGGCCCATCCATCAGTCTTCTCCTGTAGATTTGAAGATTACAATTGGACAAGGCTGATAGAAAGGTCTGGTCAAATGCCCGGCCTCCTCTTCAAATGTCTGTTAAATAATCATACTGTCTTCCAATGCTGACCTTAGGTTATAGCAAACTTGATGGAACTAATTTTAATTTAATATTTACGAGTTGGATTTCTTTTTCTTTGCACTTTACCACTTTAAGTGGCTTGAAATAGTTGTTTACTATTCTATTTATATATGCATATTATGTGTGTGTGTATAATATCTGTTGCACATTAACATATTCGCTACAAACAAAAACAGTAAAGGGTTTATCACATGAACAATATACACTTTAATAGGTCTTGGAATAATGATACAGGTATGTAAAATTTGGCTTTATGAAAATTTATTCAAATCCAATGACTGACTTTTATTTTTTTTTATGCCCTGACCCCCCCTGCCCACCCAAAAGTATTGATTTTGCCCCCCTAAAAAATGCACACAAAATTGCGTATAAGCTACATGTACAAGAGACCTCTTTATTGTACCCACAAATTTACACTATTATATATAAAAATGTGTTCACCAGTCATTCGGCAACATTATTGGAAATTAATTTTTGCTCCTATTCCCTTCAAAGCTTCTCTCGCTCCCTTTTGTCTTATACAAGGCTGTGGACCTTCTCTGTGAAGCGCCCAGTAGTCGTCCCCCATCATGTTCACCTTCCATCACCTTATTCCACAAGGCTGTATACAAGTCCCCAGGCCAGTCTGTAATAATTTAAAAAACAGCATTTATTCTCACTGGAGGGGCAGCCTGGTCTGTTGGGCCTTGCT